>NC_141990.1:122016294-122320981 GCF_049901715.1 Pseudonaja textilis | reverse complement strand
CAGTTGGCAGAGCCAGATCTTCAGGCTTTTCAGAAAGCTAAGACGGTGAGTGTGCATCTCACCTGGGGGTGGGGCACGATGTTCCAGAGCAGGGGTCCCCAAACTTAGCAACTTTAAGACTTGTGGATTTCAACTCCCAGAATTCTCCAGCCAGCTATGTCCACAAATCTTAAAGTCCACAAATCTTAAAAGTTGCTAAGTTTGGAGACCTCTGTTCCAGAGGGTATGAGCCACAGCAGAAAAGGCTCTTCTGGAGCTTGCCAGCCAAAATTCCTTGAATGATTGGGTCTGGAGTATGCACCTTCTGCCAGTGCGGGAGGGGTGGGCCAGTCTCATTGAGGTGAGATGGTTCCTCAGATAACATGAACCCATGCCGTGAAGAACTTTAAAGGAAAGAATCAACATCTTCAACTTGATCGAGAAGCAAACTGGCAACCAGTGCAGCTTACCCCATGAATTGCTTATCTTTAAAAAAAATGAAAGTATTTTAAGGTATCTTTTAAAAATATTAAGAGCAACTGTGGACCCAGAAAATTTGGTCACCATTTTTAAAGCAGGTGACATCACTCCTCCTGCAAACAGGCATTAACCACCAAATGGACTCAACTACACGTCATCCATCATTAATTCTTAACCAACCAGGAGGGGTCAAAAATCTAGAATATGCATGGCTGAACTCATAAGTCCTAGGACAATGTGTACTTCATCAGGACCATGAGGTTCAAACTGTGCCCAGAAGTCAGCCTAGATCCTGGGCCTTTGCAACAGTTATGTGTAAATCTGTGCAGCTTTATGTAATATATTGGTTCTTACAAAACAAATACTACTAAAGCTGAACAGCTGTCTAAATAAACATGATTTCATAAATGCAGCTAATCCCTGCGGGAATAATGCTAGTTAGGACTGGGGTTGCCATCACTAAGGAATGTGGTTATAAAGCATGATGGCACATGACTGCATTGGTTAGCGATGGCAATTCCTAGTAGCCCCAGTTATTGTTATCCCAAGATCTGATTTACTCTAACCCCTTGCAACCTTCCCTGCCGGCTTCCCCATTGATTTGGGAGAGCCAGCAGGAAAGGTTGCAAATGACAGTCATGTGACTGTGACTCCCTACAACTTATAACAGCGAACTGGACACCAGAGTACGTGGGTCATGATCACATGATGGTGTCCCGTTCACTGTTATAAGTTGTAGGGAGTTTGTCCACTTTGAGGACAGGTTGTATGTCCATTTTTTCAGTACTACCATAACTTTGGTCATTGAACAAAAATCTATAAGTTAAGGACCACCTGGATGGTGTTAAATAATTCAATTTACAAAGATAATTTCTATTGTCTTATTTTGATCACATCAGTTGCAGCTGTTACATGGTGAATATTTTTTTTTTAGCACATGGCACGTGTTAGCCAGAGATCACTGAGGTGACTGGCTGCTTCTGTGAAAGGAATTTTTTGTGGAGTGGTGTTTGTCTTTATCTGCGGGATGCTTGAATACCAGTAGGCAATTGGGGGAGGCTCCTTTCTTGTCCCTACGCATTTTATTTGCTTACCTCAGCGGTGCGCAGGCCCAGCATCTTACCACGTGAGCCACAATGGTAAAGAAGATTGAGAGAATGTACCAGATTCTTATTTCTTATTAATAGTTGAACAAATGTTCCTTTTTCTCTATAGTGTAGAATAATACAGTTTTTTTTAATGATAATGGGCAAGAGAACTTCTAACCTTTTATGGTATTTCCTGCAAATACCTTGAGAATGTGAAGGCAGAAATACATTGTTTTTGTTTGGTTTCTTTCCAACTGAAAAAATAGGATTTTAAAAATAAAGTGAAATTTCAATATCCAGTGTTGGATGTTAAAAATAATATGCCCAGAGAAAGTAGATGGCAGATTTGGCTAGGCAAAGAAATAAATGTCTTTGTAAAACCCTTAAAGAACAAGCTGAGTTACACTGGGATAGTGAGAAACTGACCTGGAACTACAAAAATGTCTCTAAATATGTTACAGTTGCTGCACTTCAATCACATTTTAAGTCACCTTTCAAATAAAAATGAAGGTTAGAAGTAGATAAAATGCAGCAAGCCTTTATTGAAAGATTGAGACTTTCGGAATAGAAGTAACTATTTTATTTGAAAAATGCTCCATACTGACCTTGAGTAAATGAAGAGATCAATGATTGTAAAGCTAAAGGAAGCTAACCGTGGTAAGCTTATATGTAGCAGAATAGCCCATAATCTGATTTCATTGATAGAGTCCAGAAAAGAGTGGGCAATAAACTGTAATAAGTGTTCCTGCCTCATACACCCATTGCCTGGCCAAAGCAGTCCCTCAGGTCAGAGCATTTTTAGTAACAGATAGTAGTGGGGTTCTGAAAGTGGAAATGTGTGTAATATCTTTTGGGTCAAAATCAATACATCTGTACTCTTTTGGAATGTCACATGAATATATGCACACAGTGTCAGTACACATTGTCCTATGCCTGACTAATTTTCCCCCTCGTAGATTGGAGAGAAAAGGATTACAAGAGAGTAAGGAGACACACAATAGAAAAAACACCAGCAGGTTGCACTTCACACTCAGGACTGCTGACTCCAGCATGTTACTTTTAATTCTCCTTTGTATGCTTGTTTACTCCCTTGTAATCATTTCTTCTCCAATGAATGCAAATGCAAACATTAATTCCCTTGCTAATTATCCCAGTGTCAAGGTAAGTAATCCAAAATACAGGGGAGTGGGGGAGAAAGGAAAACTGGAGTAAAATCATAAGCACTGTTGCCTTGTGTGATTTTCTACCTAGCAATTACTTTGCTTAACAATTGGAGTTACCAGTTCCAAATGTGGTCACTAAACAAAGATTACCTGTATTTTTTCTTCACCTTTTGTTTGACAAAACCCGTTTTATATTGCTGTTAAAGATATATAGAGTTCTTGGCTTCCTTTGCTGATTATATTTCTTCCAGAAGCCAAGGCAATATGGAGATTAAACTAAAATTGGTCTACAAAGTTTTTCACTTAGCTATCAGGTGGGTACTAGGTTTGCCCTCAGAGATGCAACATCTTTATACGAGAGTGTCTGCACACAGTGCTTGAATAAAAGTGTGATCCAGAAAGTGTGTCTTGGAATATTGTTTTCATAGGTCATTTGCCAAATCTTTCAGTTGATTGCAGGATTAGTTCATTTAACTCAACAGCAAACATACCTGCATGCTTTATAGCAGGGAGGTCAAACTCATGTCATCACAGCTTTGTCACATGACATATCGGGACTTTCCCCCACTTCGCTAAACCAGGCATGGGTGTGGCCAGCATGTGACACACCCAGCCTGCAGGCTGGGAGTCTGACAGCCCTGCTTTATAGGATTCCCAGATTCATCACTACAGTTTCAGGAAAATGGGACCTTTTAAAGTGGAAGAACCCTTTTAAAAAAATCTATATGGACTTTAGAAAGATTTTAAGGGATCACGTGAAACCATGTTTATGTGAAAAAAAAAAGCATCATGGGCATTGGAATGAATTCCAGTCTACACCATAAGCACCATACCAGATTTATGGTTTATGTGATAACTCTAAATCCTGCTAAGATCCACATAGAAAAATACAAATATTTGTGTTTGAAAGGATCTGGAATGTTCATTTCTAGAAAACAAAGCACGACCAGAATTGGCACACTCTAGAAGAAAATGAGACAACAGGCACAGTCAGGAGAAAATCAAGTGTTCTAGTAAACATCAGAACATTCTGTTACTAGACTGCCTAATGAAAAGAAGGGCTAGGGGAGACATGAATGCACTGTTCCAATATCTCAGGGGCTGCCACAAAGAACAGGGAGTCAAGCTATTCTCCACCTGAGGGCAGGACTAGAAGCAATGGGTGGAAACTAATCAAGGAGAAAAGCAACTTAGAACTAAGAAGAAATCTCCTGATAGTTAGAACAATTAATCAGTGGAACAACTTGCCTCCAGAAGCTGTGAATGCTCCAACACTGTAAGTTTTTAATTGGATAACCATTTGTCTGAAGTGGTGTAGGGTTCCCTGCCTAAGCAGGAGGTTGGACTAAAAGACCTCCAAGGTCCCTTCCAACTCTGTTATTCTATTCTATTCTATTCTATTCTATTCTATTCTATTCTATTCTATTCCATACCATACCATACCATACCATACCATACCATACCATACCATACCATACCATACCATACCATACCGTAAGTTCTGTACGCAGCAGGTCCTATGATTCAGTTTTAACTGTCATAAGCTACTCAGAAAGTTGAGGAGGGCATCGCTGGCGTCGCGATGATACAGCATGCAATCTTGGAGGTCTGAGATTGCTGCCGATATCTTTGCTCCTGGACGGTCCAAACGGATCTAAACCATGCCGAAGAGACAGTGAATGTAAAGAGCGTATCCTGTTGATCCCAGGGACACCGCAAAGTCCCTGGTAGATCCAGGAGAAGCTCTTTTTGCCAACGGCAAAGAGGCAGCCATTAAAGCTTCTGAAGTTGGGACAGCTCCGAAACGAAAGAGAACGGAAAGAGAAAGTGTGCCAGTTTGATGAGAACTTTTTCTTTACTTTAAGATTTGAAAGGACACTCTAAGGAAAAGAAAGAATCAGTAAAAGTTTTGACAGAAATGATTAAGCGGCGATTTTAAACAGAAAGTCAAAGTAATATTTTTATTTTTTCTCATTGCTGGATTTTCCACACATGATTTTATATTTTGAAACTGGACTGGGTTTTTTTTCCACCTATCCTTTCTCTCCTTTTTGACTTTATAATATTCTAGGCTAGAGAATCCCTTCTAGTCATCTTTTTAATATCTTTTTCCCTTTTTAATTAGTTTTTATTATATCTTGTTTGGAAAAGGAGGGGGAAAGTGAAAGCAGAAGAAACTTTGTAACACTGCCAACTAGAGGCTTGAAAATATTGTATCTCTTTTTTTTCTTGACCAGACAAAGCTGAGAAAGAACTGGGACTTCTTTTCAAGGACACTACCTGTTTGATAAGATAGAGGGAAGAGCATGGGAGAGTATTATTGCAGGTGCTTTTCTGGGTTTCTATCAATAGCTAGAGTCTAGTGTTGAAGTTTATAGAAAAAAAAAGATGATAAGACTCTGGAAAAGAGAGTTATAAACTTTAACAAAAGCCTTGGATAACCAAACAAGGTGCAGTGTGCTTTTTCTACTTTTTTTTAAGCTGGGCTATTTCTTACTTTAACAAACCCCTCCTTACTAGCTCACTTTTTGTAATAGCTATTTGGATTTTTGGCCTTTTGGAACTTGTTTTTGTTTTTGTTTTTGAAATATAATTTTTACATTTGCATTTTATTTTAAAGGAAAAGCTTTAGTATTAATGATTTCCTTCCTTTTTTTCTTCTTTTTAAGGGAGTAGTCTCTTCTTTTTTCTCTCTCCCTCCCTTGTATTTTTTTTTCTATTTATCTTCCATATTGTTTTTTTTGTGGCTTTCTTTTTTTTCTTATGCATTCTTTTATACCTGGGACCTTTTAATTGGATTAAGATGTTGAAGAACTTTTCTCTTCTTTAGTTTTTTATTTTCTACTTTTCTACTTTTCTGCCTTTTCCAGGATTTAACAATTTTTTCTTTTTGTGTGTGTGTTTATGGTCTTTTCTTCCATTTTTGAGTTTTTACGGCTATCTAACCAATTGATTGGATTAAGCTTTACAAGAACCTGAAGAAATTTTATTATTATTAGTAGTAGTAGTATTGTTGTTGTTGTTATTTGGCTTCTTTTTTCCCACTATTTTTACTTGGAATTGCAATTGGTTATTTCACAAGTGGATTAAGGTCTAGAAGAACCTGAAGATTTTGAATTGTCTGAAATGAGTAAGAAGCTAACAGCCCCTGGTTCCTCAACCTCTACTTTTTCCTCTTCACCATCTGGAGGACAATGCTCAATACAGACGATATTACAGCAAGAAAAAGAACAGGAAAAAGTGACGCTGTAGATCAGGGGTGTCCAACCTTGGCAACTTTAAGACTTGTGGACAGGAATCCTGGGAGTTGGAGTCCACAAGTCTTAAAGTTGCCAAGGTTGGACACCCCTGCTGTAGATGATTATGCAAGGAATTCAAAATATACAAATAACAACAGAGAATATTGAAAAGAGAACAGAGAACATTGAACAAAGAACAGGAAAAACTGATGAAAAGGTGGAGAACATTCAACAAATGATGATGAAGTATGATGAGAGATTCCAAAAACTTGAAGAAGATAAAGAGATAAGATTGGAGACATTGATAGCAGATTAACTGTGGTTGAACAAGATAAAAGTGGAATTAAAAGTGTGGATAAAAGTGTATTAACAGTGGCTAGGATTGTATTTGCCAAAAACTGGAAAAATGAAAAAATACCATTACAGGAGGAAATCATTAAGAAAATATTGGAATGTGCTGAAATGAGTAGATTGACATTTGAAATCAGAGAACAAGATGATAAATAATTTTATAAAATTTGGGATCTATTCTATCAATGGTTAGACAATAAAACACGGTAATGAAATATGTAGATTCTTAGAAAATAATAAATATATAAAGATGTATTCTTATTGTATGTTATTCAGCTTTGTTCGGGGTATTTTCCGCGTCATTGTAGTTGTGCTTTTAAAGTTGTAGCAGCGTTTGGCAGAATTCATCTGCCATCATCAGGCTTCTGTACTGTGTTCGTGGCGAACACAATACAGAAGCCTGATGATGGCAGATGAGATTCTGCCCAAGCGCTACAACTTAAAAGACAACTACAATGACGTGGAAAATACTCCAACAAAGCTGAATACCATACATGTAAGTACCCACGAAAACTTAAGGAAACATGTATTCTTATATCTACAAAATAATTGTAGGATAAATTTGAGATGATAATATGAACTGTCATAAAACAAATTAAGTAAAATATGGATTATTTCATAAAACATGAATTAATAAAAGTATAGTCAAATGATTGATCTACAATGATATTAATGTATTTAATATTTGATTGAAAATATGAGAATATATACAATGTAATTGTAATTGAAGACTACGAAATGGAAGCACAAAACAATTTGGAAACCAACCGACACACTGTATGTATATATATGGATGATGGCTTGATGTTTTTATGTTTTGTTTGTCTATGTTTGTCTTAAAAACCAATAAAAAAGAAAAAAGAAAAAGAAAGTTGCCATAATACTGTCCATCTTTTACTGTAAGCCAAGGAAGTTTTCTATATATGTTACATCTATGATACAATATTATAAAATCTTCTTGGTTGAGTATCATTGCAAATTAGCTTGAGGCTCTATTTGCAATATGCATAACTATTTTCCCCTCAAACTGCTACCTGCTTCAGTTCAAAAGCAAAGAGACCGTGCCAAGCTTGTGATTCTTTTGGTTGGTTGACTTGTTTTTCACATTGTACTTAACAGGAGGTGACAGCAAAGGCAGATATTTAATCAGTTTTGCTTGTAACAGCAAACAGACCCAGTAAGCACTTCTTTGGCAGCAGTATGGTTTGATATATTCAGCAAATATTATTTGTACATCTGTCAATAACTATAAGGCAGTCTCCATAACGAGGACAGCAGGGATTTGTGCTGGAGTTTATTGCCACTCTTGACTTTAAAAGGTCAGCCTCTCAGAAAAAGGGTTAGAAATTTGCATTCCTCAAAAATGTTCTTTCCACTGAAGCTATCTCTCAGTTACAGCAGTTTTCTGTGGCTGATAAGCAGCACATATAAAAAGAATAATTATCGATCAGCAGAGGAAAAAAAAATGACATGCAACTTAAATTTTAAAACGCCATTGCATTCTGCTGATAAGAATGAGTGCTTTTGCTGGACAGAAGCGATTACAAGGTAGAATTGGGAAGCAAATTGTATTTACAAGAGATAGAAAAATGTTTCTAGTAGGAGTTCAAAACAGACAATTTCTTTTCTTGTTCCGGGAACTGCTGCTTAGAAACAACTTACTTTGAGGGCTGATGTTTTCAAGTAGCTTTCCACTACTTCTTTTCTAAATTACTACAGTTCTTAATGGTGTCACAGTCCCAGTGTACTACCCAATGCATGAAAAAGCTATGTGTAAGGAATGACCACATATGTTGAGTGATTTATGTTTCAGTTTCTCAAATGCAAACACGTATTTGCAACCATAGAAATATTTTGGAAATTGATATCCTGGAAATAATCATTGCAAATATAATAGCCATAATTTTTCTAACTTTTGATTTGAGTTTGAAACTTTTTTAGAAGCACTGAAGCACATGTACCCTGTTTCTCCAACAATACGGCCTCCCCCAATAGGAAGTCCCAGCATGTTTTATAGGCATGAAATGAAATTAAGCCCCTCCCCACAAATTAAGGCCTATATTAAAACATGCGAAATGGGGGGGAAATGGCGGGGGGGGGGCTTGGTGTTAGGAAGTACTTTTGTTGCATACCCGGATATGGTGCTGCCTGCGTTGACCCTAATACAAAGTGCCCCACCAATGCCGAGGTCAACATCCAAGCCGTCGCCGCCCGCCCTAAGATGCAAGGGGGGGAATTAAGTCACCCCTGAAAAGATGGCCTAGCCATTTTTTCGGGGCTCAAAAAAAAATAAGACCCGGCCTTATTATATGAGAAACACGGTATCAATTCTGTCATGCTTTCTAAAGATGTGTTCTCTTTATGGACTGGAATTAGTGTGCGTTTGTGTGTGTATTTTAATTGGTTCAATTTCTTTTTTAGATATTGGACTTGGTGAAAGGTATGCATTATCAGCTGGCCTGCCAAAAATACTTCGAATTGACTCATGATGTAAGTACATATTTTCACTGTTATGTTTGGGAATCATACCAAAGCCTCAGAAAAGGGAAACTATTCTGTTCACAGTCATTGTCAGTGCGACTCGTTATAAGTTATGCTGAGCTAATGATATAATAGCAGATATCTTTGATTCCACATAACAATTAACATCTGGTAATTAAAAACTAGCTTCTCTGCTTTTCTCCTCCTAGAGAAAGGTGTAAGATCCTAATGCTTTTGAAGCTCAGAGACTTCTCTGAATGGAAAGCTACTGCTATGCTTTGTACCTCACGTACATCTTATCCATCTTTTAAATCAGAATAAAAGCAAATCATCACGCGCATAATATAACCGTATTGCCATCATACTGTGGAGCTATAAAAGATGGCAATGGAAGACAGAAAACCACTCTCTAGGTAGTGGCTTACAATGCTTTGATGTACTTCAAATGTTGCTTTTCACTCTATTCTACAAACAGGCTAGAAGGCAAATTTTCAGCTTTTGATTTGTATTATAGTACTAGGTATATAAACCTAGTATATATAATGCAAAAGGCCAAGTTTATTATTTTCAAAGGGCATTTTTAATTGCCAAATTATTTACATGCTATATATTATCTAGAGTTGAATTCTAACCTTCAGTTTTCAGTTTTCTCTTTAGGCTTGGTGCATAGAATTAGCTATAGTTGTTATTATTGCTTTGTTTTCATGGTTTCGACACATCTCCTATGGAATACTGTTCTGTAGCCTTCTTCAGGATCTTGCCGTGCCGCTAAAATATTCTTTTAGCGTACTAAAATGCCATGTTATGGAAAGAGGGAAGAGCACTGGTGAAGTCATGTCAGGAGCTACTAATGGGTAGGCATTTGGCCTGGAGCATTATGGTGGCAGAATATGATATACAAAGGGAAAATATTCTAACAGGAAGGCTTGTTTGACCTTCTTAGGACTCTGCTTCTCAAAGTATGAACAAAAACAATTGTAGACAAGGAAGACATATTAAGGGGCCTTTTGAGCACAGAGGATCAGCAGTGTATTTTTACTCTGTGGAAGTTCTACTTGATAAGAACTTAAAGATTGTGCTTGATCCAATTGTAAAAGTTCCAAAGTTCAGCATTTTGCTTATTAGGAAGACCACAAGTGGGGCAAAAGAATTGTAGCCCTGAACTACTTGATCCTGTCTGAAAAAAAGTGAGGTAGCTATTATTCACACAGTCACACTCTTGATATTGTGCATTGCTTATTCGTAGTGAGCATCTTTGGGTACTATTAGCCTTATTCTTGACTGTTGTTGGCTTCTTGTTGATTGTGGTATTTGATTCTGGATTTGGTCAATACTTATTCATAGTAGTAAATGAAAGTTCTCTTCCAACAATGTTGAGTGAAAATATTTGTGAATACAGGTTAAATTCTAAGCAAAGCCTTAAAGGAAAAAAGGACATGTATTCGTTTTAAAAATGCAAATCGGTACAGTATTTGAAAATATATTGAAGAACGGAAAATGATTATAGTCGCATGAGCTTCAAATTGGATTTACTTTTAGGTATCAAATATCAAATTAAGCTTTAGATCCAAAAACATTGAAACTATAAGCAAAAAAGCTTGAAGCAATAAGTGTGTGGGTGTTTGTGTGTGTGTGTGTGTGTGTGTGTGTTTTCCCTATTGGTATTATAACAGCCCAACATCATTAAAATGAGATAAAACAATGACATAAAGATATAACCCGCTTATGGCATAGACCAGTGGTGGTGAACCTATGGCACATGTGCCACAGGTGGCACACAGAGCCCTCTTGTGTGCCGTCACCCCAGCTCAACTCCACTATGCATGCGCGCACACTTCCTGCCAGCCACTTGGCCTCCAGGTCTCTGCTGTGCATTTGTGGGGGCGGGGTACATGTGCAGGGAGCGCATGCATGGGGGCACCTTGCATTTTGGGTATGCGCGCTTGTGCGCTTTGGGCACTCGGTACCTGAAAGGTTCACCATCACTGGCATAGACGCATTCACAGTTACAACATAATACATGATCAATGAAAAAAGTTGTTGGCATTGTAGGTATTATAGTGAAAGTGGAGACTTTCAGTGAGAGTTCTTTGTCACTGGTTATTGACTTAATGTGCTTTTTGACCTTCAGAGATCACAGAATAGCTGGTTATTAAAATAGAAATGCACACATTTTTTAATAATGTGTTTCTATGTAATTTCTGTGGAATTCAGTCAGGCTTCCTCCCTGAGCAGCACATGAAGGATTGCAGCTTAAACAGCTTGTTTACAGTAGAGTTCTAATCATGATTGTTGGCTCTGAGCATTATTTCCCAAATGAGGTTGTAGGGAGCCCTGGGATTCCACAAGAGATTGTTATGTTGTTGTTTTTAAAACTTCTACGTTCTGTAAAATTCTAGCACTTGGAAAGTTGGTATTTTCATGCGCTTCAGCTCAGCTGCTGGTCCCCATTTTTGCTAGGATTTCCACAAAAGATAATTACAAATACATCTTTTTTTAACCTTCACACATACTACCAAGCTAGTTGGAGACAAGATAATTTTTATGCAGTGATTGACTGAAATCTGAAAATTATTTTAAGGTTTCTTCTGGAGTAAAAAGCTTGAGAAAGGCTGCTCTGGAGCTGTCTGGTGTCCTGTATTCCTCAGAGGCCATTAACTCTAGTAGGCTAAGAAAGGAAAGAATCAAATATGGAGTCCTGCAAGACTAAACCACTGCTAGAACATAGAGAAGGCTGAATGCCTGATGACTGTATTGCCAGTCATGAGAAATAATTGTATCCCTTACCTATGATATGGATACATGTCCATTTCTTTCTTGTCTCAATTATTTGTTTGCCTTAACTGATAAACTTGTGCATTTACACTCACGCTCCATGCATTTGTGCTTGAATGCCTCTAAATGCTTTGCTATCATGAATGATTTGGCTGAACCAATATTCTTAGTAAATATAATGTGTGTTGAAATATGTTAGTAAGCTGTCAGAGCTATTAGGTTATAAACAGTAATAATTAGAGCAGTTGCCATTAAACTTGGCAACGCGCATATCCATGATTATAAGGAAACTGCCAGTTTTAATGTAGCTTCATAAGCATAATGCTTTTGATACTGTGCTAAATGTTGCCTTTCTAATGATTTATAAAGAAGAAAGGCTGATTTACTTTTCAGTTTTTCTAGTGGTCAAACCTCGGTTTCTTGGTTGATCAAAACATATATTTGAGAAAGTGTATAAATAAGAAATAATTCCATATGGCCTTTGTAGAATAACAGCTTGCCTCATTATCACCTGCCATTCTGCAATTTCTTGATTAAAGGTTCAACATCATGGGTTCAGCTTTTTTTTTTTTTTAAAGCCCTGTAGTATAACGCCAAAAGAATGCCAAGTTTTCCATGAAGAAAAATGTTTAGCTTTAGAAGATGAAAATGCAAGGTGTGCAAGGTAGAGGAAGCTGCTTTTAATCTAATGTCCTTTTATTGTTGTGTCAGTCTGTATTAGAAGGGAGAGAGGGGTTACTTTGCTTTTTTGTTTTTTAAGTATAGACAATAAATGTGTTCGATTTTAGTTTCCTTGGGCAGCAGAACTTTAGTTTCTATTTAAGTGACGGGGCATTTTTTGGGACGTAAATTACCATTTCAACCAAAAAGAAGAATAATTACAGTTAGATTTTTTTGCAACCTCTCCCCACATGCAGACATATGTACTATAAAGGTGGATTTTTAGAATGCAATTTTTTAAAAATCTCATACACACGTCTATCCCGTAAGTCTCCAACCTCCGATCCATGGACTGGCATCAATTCTCAGTATGCCAGAAACCGGGCCACACAAACAAGCAAAGCCTTATCTAGGGATGCAGGCACCTATGAAACTATGCCCCCTCCGGTCTGTGGAAACACCTCTCTCCATGATGCCCAAAAGGTTGGGGGCTGCTGCCCTAAATGATTTTGACTTAGGGATACAAAGCTAGCTGGCCAAGTGTGCAGGTGGGGTTACATTACCCAGAATGGAA
The DNA here is from genome assembly GCF_049901715.1 of Pseudonaja textilis. Taxonomy (NCBI): domain Eukaryota; kingdom Metazoa; phylum Chordata; class Lepidosauria; order Squamata; family Elapidae; genus Pseudonaja; species Pseudonaja textilis. Next base: position 122,308,191 of record NC_141990.1, on the reverse strand, counting down.
ACAATCAAATGTGAGCATGAAAAACTCCAAAAGGGGCTCTTTGGCGAACAGTCAACCCAATGTGAAAGAGGACGGGGTTCAGTTTGAGTAAGTGTGCAGTGACATTTACATGGATGAAGTCAGAGCAGTCTTAACCAACCAGAATAAAGATCTTTCTCACTGAAGCTATTGGTTGAATGTGCAGCTGCCACAAAAAAGGCAGAGCCTATGCTAGGGATTATTAGAAAAGGTTTAGGAAACCCAAATGCAATGCCATTATACAAAACTCTTGTACATCTATATCTTGGCAGTTCTGGTTGCCAAGTTTGAAAAAACAATTGGGAAAAATGCAGAAAAGGGTCATCTAAATGATCAGAGGACGTGAACCCCTTTTCATAAAAGAACAGAACACATTAACAGAGTTGGAAGGACCTTGTAGGTCATCTAGTCCAACCCCCCCCCCCCGCCCAAGCAGGAGATCTTCCACAATTTCTGACAAATGGCAGTCCAATCTCTTCTTGAAAGTCTCAAGTGATGAAGCTCCCATAAAGTCTGAGGGCAAGCTGTTCCACTGATTGATTGTTCTCACTATCATAAAATTTCTCCTTATTTCTAGGTTGAATCTCTCCTTGTTCAGTTTCCATTCACTATTCCTTGTCTGGCCTACAGGTGCTTCAGAAAATAGCTTCGCCCCTTCCTTTCTGTGGCAGCCCCTCAGATATTGGAACACTGCTATCATGTCTCCCCTGGTCCTTCTCTTCATTAGACTAGCTAGATAGGCTTGTAACTTGGGACTCTTTGCTTAAACCATGAGAGATTGAGAGGAGACATGATCAAAATTTATAAAATCATGTTTGATTGATTATGGGCCATCAAGGTTTTTTTTCAACTTGAAGGAACAAGTAGAGAAGGAAAAGGAGGCAGGAGTACTAGGCATGTACCGATATGCTGCCTTAATCTGATCAAAAATAAAGGCAGGTAAAAACTGAAGAAATAACCAAGAGGCATCTGGTCAGCTACTATGAAAAACACAATTCTGAGCTAAGATGAGTCTTGGCCTGTTCTTTTTTTTTTTTTAAGAATTTTATTAATTTTCAATAAACAAACATACACAAACAAAACACAAAACATAAAACTTCTTTTTGGAAAGCGGCCTAGTCCCGGGTTACATCTTTTGGTACAGACATAAATCAAATTCATGCTCACTTTATATACCATTTCATATCTTATTTACTGTTCTATATTTTTTGTATGGCTTCTCCCCTCTTTTCACTCTCTTAATTCTATTTTATTTATTTCATCTCAGTTTAAATCATTATGCTGATATCTTTTGTCCGTTCTATAATCATCTATTTTTCTTTTCTTATTAACACAATATTTCTCCTGTAATCACTAATTGAAGTATGACGCTTTTATATTTTTCCCCTAAATTTAACACTTAAAATAATATATAATTCTCATTCTGATTCTGCTTAGCACATTCTAAAACTACGTACTACATTTTAAGATAAAATAATAATAAATTTATAATATAGTTAAAACAATAATCCATAGTATATTAAGCTTTATTATTTTAGTATTTTGTTAAATCATATAAAGATCCAATTTTCTGACATTATTTCAATTAAAGATACAAAAATACAATCTTATGTACTTTTGCAGAATCTCTTTTGTGATCCTAGTCTTTTTACCTCCACCCCCCCATCTCTTAATCTCCACCCTCTTGGTCTCCACTCTCTTCTATAAACACAAGCTATTCTACCTTTCCCCTAGATTTAACACTTAAAATAATGTATAATTTCCATTCTGATTCTGCTTAGTACATTCTACATACATTTTAAAATAAGAAAATAATATGTTTATAATATAGTTGAAACAATAATCCAAAGCAAATTAAACTCTATCATTAAATCTTAAACATTTTACATATTCCCTTTAATATTTTATTAAATCATATAATGTTCCAGTTTTCTAACTCTATTTCAAGTGGAGTACTACAATACAATCTTATGTGCTCTTGCAGAATCTCTTTTTAATTTATATTTTACCCTTTGTCTCTGAAAAAGACCTGTTTTTTTACATCTTGTTTTGGTCTGTTCTTACAGGGCTAATTTTTAGTTCTTTTTCATTCTCTTTAATTTAAAAATTATTTCTTGTTTACAAGCATGTAATAGCTACATTTATTTTTGAAAATAATGTCCTTGAATTAAAACATCTAAGGTTTTTTTATGGTGAATAATACAGTAAGGGTTTGGTAGTAACAAACTCTGACTTTGAAGACTCTAAACTAAGACCTGTCTAGCTGCTTGTTTCTCTCTAGAAGTAAAAGATTGGCAGTTGGACATTAAGGCAGCGGAGAGGGCATCTTGGATTTAATTGTGCATCCATGCAGTGGGTTGCCTGTTATGTTGGATTCAGAATCAGCTGGAAATTATAAATCCAAAGGATTTGATTTGTTCCAAAGTGAGGGGAGAGTCGATACACAACAATTTACAAAGTTGCCAAAAGCAATACCAGGAAAAAAACTGACAAAATCTTCAATTTGTTTAGTAGCCAAGGGATTTGCTCCTTTCAAATCCTTTTTACCAGTTATAGGAACCTTGTTTTTCATCTCCTTCTTCTAGGGAGTAAGGGGGCTTTTCCTCCCCCCAAAATCATACAGGACTGTAAATTAAGAACCAGCAAACAAGTCTCTTTAACAAGAATTACAAGAAACTGAATATACAACCAGGGAATGTGGTTTAGCTTTGTTGCTGCTGCTTGTATACTGATCAATCTGTAAAAGCAGAAAAGCAAGAAATGAATTGCCTTTACAGTGCAGCCCTTATGTTTGTCTGCCATTTTAATATTTAGTTTTGCTCTGATTTGCAGTAAATACAGGTAATCATGTCTCAAAATATGCTTTGACTCTTAAGTAGTCTCTCTCAAATAGTGACTCTTTGAGAAATCACTATTTCAAGGAGGCCAGAAAAACATAGTTTATGAATGCACTAATATTTATTCTTTCTCTCTTTTTGCCTGATATGCTTTGGAAAATCCTAAAACTGCAAATAGGTCTACCACTACATCCACACCACTGATAGAAAGACATGGTTAAATCCAATTATAGTGTTTAGCCAAACTGTCCTTTGAAATGGAATTGTTGCGACATTTCAACAATGTTGTAAAGTCAGTGTGCATTCTACAGAAAACTTACATGCAGTATGGTTTTCACGAATAGCTGCTTGGCAAAAATTACCATTAAAAATAATAGAAGAAATAATTTCACCTAGATTTTTACAGCACCTGTATAAAAGACGATTTTTAGATTCTAGCTATCTTTTTTTTAAAAAAAGAACATTTGCGGGGAGGACACAGGGAAAATAAGATGCTGAAAATTGCATTCTTTCATTCCAGCTAATTTAATAAAATTTTACAGAATATAATAACTCAGCATGCTGCTTTCCCTCCCTTTTTTTCTATACAGGTCAAAGAAATTGGTTTTTCTCTGAGCCATCCTAATCAGTACTTTATAGAAAGTCAGCAGCTACTTGGCGTCACCAAAGAAATAAAAAAAGATGAAAGGCAGCTTGAAAGCTCCCAGCTGAAACACAGCAGCCAGACACGGGCAGATATTCCTACGACTTCCTCTTTAAGTGCAACAGAAGAAATGGAACTGGAGGGACTTGAGGATTACTTTGCTGAAGATTAAACAATTCCATCACTTTCCCGTTTACTTCCTGTTATCTTCCTACATTGCAAAGTGGTGCTGTGTGAATGACGTGTAAAGACATTGTAAATGTGCGGAGTTGTGTTCTACATAGAAAGTGTGGAACGGTATTGTGATATAAAAAGTTTTGAAAAACGAACACTTTCTTGTAAGCACAAAAAATCAGTTGCAAGATTGAGCAATAAAATGATTCAGGTCGCATTTCTGTTTCCATGGGCAAATGCTAGAGCTGTAGGCTTTCCAACACTCTGTTTCATTCTCTTTTAACTCCCAAGTCTTTTTCCTTGATAGAACTGGTTTTAAATATAGAGAAATGCAGATATTTATAATGCACTTTAGGTCATTCCTGCAAGATCTATTGTGTCATAAACAATTCATGATTACTTTATGAATTCCTCCTAAAATGCAAAATTTTCTTGCTGTGATTTCAAGTGGCAAAGCCTCTTTCAAAAGGAAATGAAGATTTTAAATGCATGTTGTTAAACTTACATAATAAAGCCTGTACAATTAAAAAGGAGTAGCTTTATACCTGCTTCTAAGGTCCCAACCATGATCCCACTTTGTAGGAAAGTTGTCCATGTGAAACATGAAGATAAAAAACAAACATCAATGAACTGGGTACATTAGAAGTAGAGCTATGCACTAATATAGATAAGGGTGTTTAGGAAACCTAGTATAATTATGAAAATCAGAGATTTTTAAAATGTATTTTGCACCTCTGAAAAAGGCTACGTATTTATGATGCAAGTTCCCATTTCAAGATTGATCAGTTTTGGCACTTTACATTAGAGTACTAAATCAAATAAATGAAATTAGTTTTACATAATCAAGAGTGAATGAATGAAATCTCATTAAAATTACATTGAAGGAAAGTAGTAAATGCAGTTTAAGGTTCAATTTTGTAACCACTTACATTGGAGGAAACTCCATTAACTTGATGGAATTAATTTTTTTTTATTAGCTACGTCTGTGATAGTTGTAAGATCTCAGGTATGCAATTTTTTTTAGAAGGTGGTGGGCTTTTTTGTGTGTGCGCAGGAACTTAAAAATCTTTGCTACTGATATGTGCAGTAGACTTGTAGCCATTAATGAGATGCTCTAGCATTTACAGTAATTATCTCAATTGCTGTATACGTTGTAATCCTATTACTTTTCAGGTAATGCTTCAATGAATTGCCATTAGCGCAGGCTCCTATATGCTGAAGTGGTTATGCACTAGTTATGTATTCAGAAGTTGTAGAAAGCAATACATTAGCTATTCTTCACAATTCATGGCATTTTAAGAATTTGAAAGCAGTGAATTCTCAATTGAATGTGAAGCTATAAAGTTTTGTCTTCCAAATCACTGGCTGCTACATAGGTATGTCTTTCATAATTGCGGGTTTCTATCATTTTTTAGCTTCTCTAAAGAACTCTCTCTCTTTTTGGTTTATGGAGTTTAATAGTTCCAATTATTTAACCGAGCATCAACACTCAGCAGGAGTATAAAAAGAAAATGATACTACCATCACTACAAATATTCTTTCAGTTTCTAAGTAACCATCTGTGAACCGGACAGACCAAAATAGTCTGCAGTCAGTGGGTTTTACCGACCCCATCAATATACACTGCTCAAAAAAGATAAAGGGAACAGTTAAACAACACAATGTAACTCCAAGTCAATCACACTTCTGTGAAATCAAACTGACCACTTAGGTAGCAACACTGATTGACAATCAATTTCACATGCTGTTGTGCAAATGGAATAGACAACAGGTGGAAAGCATAGGCAGTTAGCAAGACATCCCCAATAAAGGAGTGGTTCTGCAGGTGAGTGACCACAAACCACTTCTCAGTTCCTATGCTTTCTGGCTGATGGGTTTGGTCACTTTTGAATGCTGGTGGTGCTTTCACTCTAGTGGTAGCATGAGATGGAGTCTACAACCCACACAAGTGGCTCAGGTAGTGCAGCTCATCCAGGATGCCACATCAATGCGAGCTGTGGCAAGAAGGTTTGCTGTGTCTGTCAGCGTTGTGTCCAGAACATGGAGGCGCTACCAGGAGATAGGCCAGTACATCAGGAGACGTGGAGGAGGGCAACAGCCCAGCATCAGAACCTCTACCTCCACCTTTGTGCAAGGAGGGACAGGAGAAGCGCTGCCAGAGCCCTGCAAAATGACCTCCAGTGGGCCACAAATATGCATGTGGCTGCTCAAACTGTCAGAAACAGACTCCATGAAGGTGGTATGAGGGCCCAACATCCACAGGTGGGGGTTGTGCTTACACCCCAATACCCTTCAGGACGTTTGGCATTTGCCATGGAACACCAAGATTGGCAAATTCGCCACTGGAGCCCCGTGCTCTTCACAGATGAAAGCAGGTTCACACTGAGCACATGTGACAGACATGACAAGGTCTGGAGATGCCATGGAGAACGTTCTGCTGCCTGCAACATCCTCTGGCATGACCGGTTTGGCAGTGGGTCAGTAATGGTGTGGGGTGACACTTTTTTAGGGGGCCGCACAGTCCTCCATGTGCTCGCCAGAGGTAGCCTGACTGCCATTAGGTACTGAGAAGAGATCCTCAGACCCCTTGTGAGACCATATGCTGGTGCGGTTGGCCCTAGGTTCCTCCTAATGCAAGACAGTGCTAGACCTCAAAGGCATTGATGCTATGGACTGGCCCGCCTGTTCCCCAGACCTGATCCAATTGAGCACATCTGGGACATCATGTCTCGCTCCATCCACCAATGCCACGTTGCACCAAGACTGTCCAGGAGTTGGGGGATCTTTAGTCCAGGTGTGGGAGGAGATCCCTCAGGAGACCATCTGCCACCTCATCAGGAGCATGCCCAGGCATTGTAGGGAGGTCATACAGGCATGTGGAGGCCACACACACACTACTGAGCCTCATTTTGACTTGTTTTAAGGACATTACATCAAAGTTGGATCAGCCTGTAATGTTTTTTTCCACTTTAATTTTGAGTGTAACTCAAAATCCAGACCTCCATGGGTTGCTAAATTTGATTTCCACTGATAATTTTTGTGTGAGTTTGTTGTCAGCACATTCAACTATATAATGAACAAAGTATTTAATAAGAATATTTCATTCATTCAGATCTAGGATGTCTTATTTTTGTGTTCCCTTTATTTTTTTGAGCCGTGTATTTCTCTAGACATGATGTGACCCTCTGTTACTTGAGTGCATGCTGTCTCTTTTGGGCCAGGCTTTCTGTGTATCCCATTCCTACAAGGTTTGGAGATCTAAGCTTAACCTAGGGAAACTTGCTTGGTGACATGTTGAGCTTACAGCTTCTCAAGATTTAATATTACAGTATTTAAAAATCAAAAAAAGGAAAACTATTTAAGTTAAACCGGATTTTATATCTTCTGGTATTTTTTATTTATCTATTTGTATCCACCTTTATTATTTTTACAAACAATGGTTAAGGTATTAACATATCCAACATACCTTTTACCTCCTATTTTCCCCATGACAGACCTATTTGGTAGATTGGGCTGAAAGTCTTTCACTGCTCTTGCCTCACTGCAGATTTCTCTTTGTTAACACTTTCATCTTAAATACTCATGATAGGAGATAATTTTTAAGGGGGAGGAAGGAGATATTGGAATTGTTCACCCAAAAGGCAACTGCCATGGTGCTCAGTGAGGTTCCCCTTTCTGCTACAATTGCATTTCTTACTTTTTCAACCACTCAATAGAATTATATAAGAGGAAAAAAGGGTTTTGGATGAAGTTGCTCCTGAGTAGCCTTATCTGTTGTTAATTCAAGATTTCTCCATGGCTTTATAACTCCAAGAGATTAAATGATAGAAGAAACAACCAGAGTAATGCTGGGGGGTGGGGGAGCATAAATACAGTCTCGGTTCACACCCTACCACTGTATCTTATCCGCCCTTATTATATTGATGGAATTATCCAACAGTACTCCTCTTGAAGAAAAATGGATTGAGCTACCTTTGGACCATTTGTACTTTTTGTGCTAGGCATCCAGGGACAACATTGCTCTTATCTCCTTGGAACTAGATGCCATCTGGGCAGACAGAAGAACTAAAGGAGGTGGTGACCTGCAAAATCACATGGGACTTGCATGAAATGTGGACTTCAGGGAAGAAGACAGAGTGGAAGTCGTGGTAGGCTTTACCGCACATGGCTGGATTCTTGCTCCTGGTTGATTTGTGCTTCCTGGGAGGGGATAAGATGCAGGGATCATGAAGTATCAATGCTTCTTTGAATGATGGGATAATGTGTCTTAAGTCTAGTCCGCAGAATAGCCATTAAAAAAAAAAATCTCTACCCCATTTCCAACCCTTTTTTGGGAGGTGTGCTGCAGAAATAGTAGTTAGGACAGCAATGTTTATGTACTGTAGATGAAATGGATTTTGTTTTGCATTCGGGCCTGGGAATGAAACACAATTCTCTTTGGTTGCTCTTGTGGATGTCTTGTGATGCATGGGCGGGATGCTGATCCTTCTAGGACTGCTGAATCTCTCAGCAGCATTCACTTTCTTGACTAAGGTAATCTGGACTACCTATAAAGATTAGAGTCATGGCCCTGTGTTGCAGTATATGTCCAAATTTTCCTGAGTTGTCAATTCCAGTTGCTTGTTTAAAAGAAGAGGCTGAGCCCTTGTAGGAGAACAGCAAACCCTAGAATCTATTCTAAGCCTTGCATTCTTCATTATTCTCTTCAAGAAACGGCTAGGAGGAGGAGTCAGTTGCTTTGGACAATGTATGTTAGTATTCAGATACTACACAGTTGTAAATCTCCTCAGAACAAGCAGGAGAAGTCTTGGCCCAGTGTTTAGGGGCACTCCCAGAAAGTGCTTGTCCTCAGGGCAACTGACTCCAGATTGATTGACTGTGTTCTGACCAGTTCTGGAGAACCGGTAGTGGAAATTTTGAGTAGTTTGGAGATCTGGCAAATACCTCCTCTGACTGGAGATTTTACAGTATCCTTTCCCTGCCACGCCCACAGAACCAGTAGTAAAAAAACAAATTGAATCCCAGCACTAGTTTGAATGTTTATTCTGTACAATTTAGATCTACCAGTGTTTCATCACTTTGAGTTCATTATAGAAATAATAAAAGACGGAATATGAACTGGCAAACAAGCATTCTAAATTGGGTGCCATAACCATAACCAGGAAAATCTGAACAACTGCGATTTTTACTGGAGCAATGGGTTCTAGCATCAGTAACACTAACCCCTCATATTTATACTAGGGAAATTTATTATACATAGGGATGTCCTTGAAGATTGTTGTGTTGTTATGGATGGAACCAAATGCAGCTGTACTTGACAGTTGAAACGTTAAATTAAATCTTACAGATTTAATGTATAAAAGCAACAGTGCTGTAAAACAACCGGATTTTTTAGTACCTTATTCCTTGTGTATCCAATTCCTTGTGTGTCCAATCACACTTGGTCAATAAAGAAATTTTATCTCATCCTATCGTATTCTATTCTACAGTATTCTTGCATGAACTCTGATTGTATTATATGCATAGCAACACCTGATGTCTGCATTAACTTTGTTTCATTTGCCTAGATCAGGGATATTAAACTCGTGGCGTCATGTGTCATATTGCAACATTCCCCCCCTTCATTCAACCGATGTGGACGTGACCAACGCGTGGTGCATCTGGCTCGCGGGCCACAAGTTTGACAGCTCTGACTTAGATTACAGCATAATTCTGACATTTCAGTTTTTCACAGAAACTCTTCTTGCAGCACAACATTCATGTTGCATTTGTTCCTGCTAAACCTCAGTGCCCCATTAAAGTCCAGTTCTCCGAAACATCACTCATTATTTCTGGTTCTCTCCACCTATTCCTTCCTGAGTGAAACAAAGCCTTCCTTTTAAATAATTTTTTTTTAAAGATTCCTGATCGCTGACCATTTCTTAGAAAGGCTTGTCGCTTGAATTACTGAACGTGAAATGAGAAGTGGTGGAATGATAAAGGATGCTGTATTTTCAGCTTTGCTGTTGGCAAATTGCCTCGCTTTAGAAAAACCTTTTGGCATTGGCTTTGCATCTCATAAGCAGATCAATAGGAAAGATGCTGCAAATGGAATTGGTGTAACCTTTTATTGGGGCTCTTAACATTTCATGCCTGTGCACTGTTACCTGAAGGTGATGTCCTAGAACAGGACAGCCCAGGATCTATTGCTCTCAAGAGCAGACAAGTTTGACATATCTTTCTTATAACAAACATGGAGGGGTTGGTGTGTAATGCTAGGCTGCTTCAGGATAAATTTGGAACAAAGAAACAAACCTTCTGTGCACCACTCCAGCCCAAGGTAAAATACTGTCTGGAATAAATTCCTACCTGCTATGATGCCAGCTTTAAAAAAAAAAAATAGACGGTCAAGACATTAATAGTTGTGTTTGCGATTTTCATTGATTCAATATTTTGAAAATGCCAGTCATTTCAAAACAAGAATCGATCTATCCATTACAGAAAATGTCATTCCTGCCCTTTAAGCAAGTGCCTGTCCACCTACCTCTTCATATAAAAAACATTTTTTTAAAAAAGTTAAATCTTACAGACAACATAGAAAAACAAATGTGCTGTAAAAGAACAACCTGAATTGTCAAGAGATAAAGCAATTAGATTGAACTGTTAAGTCGGAGGGAGAGGGGAGGAAATATTCTTTTTGCACTGGGACCTGAAATAGCTTTCCTTGCACGCATTCCACTAATTTTGGTGTTACCAGTCATGTAGCTATTCCCTCTATGTGATAATGAGAACACTGTTGGGATTTATAGCAGAAATATTTAAGAAACTGAAAATATATAATTACAACTTACAACGATTCTTCTAGTGTTCATTTGAAATCACAACGGCACTGAAAAAAATGACTTATGACCAGTTTTCATACTTCACGACTACTGCAGCATCCCCATGGTCACATGATCAAAATTTCAATACTTAGAAACTGGCATGTATTTATGACAGTTGAACTGTTCCAGGGTCATGTGATCACCATTTGAAACCTTTCCAGTCAGCTTCCAACAAGCAAAGTCAATGGGGGAGGCCATATATGCTTAATGACAATGATTCATTTAACCGCAATGAATCCACTTAAGACAGCGGTGCCAAACTTGATTTCATTGAGGGTCACATCAGGGTTGTGTTTGATCTCAGGGAACTGGAGTGGGCATGGCCAGGATAGGCATGGCCAACTCGATGTCACTCCTGTCAGGGGTGCCTGTGGTGGCCCGAGTGCTCTCCAGTGAAAATGGGCTCCCGAGCTCCTTTTGCTATGATGGCTTCCTAAAACTCTCTGCCAGCATAAAGGGAGCTCAGGAGAGCTCTGTTTTCACTGGCAGAGGCACCACCGGCCAGTCCTTTGCTGTTTCCATGGCAGCCCCGCAGGCCAGATCTAAGCACCCCATGGGCCAGATCCAGCCCCCGGCCCTTGAGCTTGACACCCCTGGCTTATGAACTGGCAAAAAAGATTGTAAAGTGGGGCAAAACTCACTTAGTAACGTCTTGCTTAGCAATGGAAATTTTGGGCTCAATTGTCATAAGTTGAGAACTATTTACACTAAAATTTCATTTTAATTCTCCCTCAAACAGGCAGAGTGAAGTGACTATCCTATATAATTTCTTAACACAGGGCTGTGTTCAACTCCTGATGGCTTCACAAGTATGTTCATGTATTTCTCTTGGCAACTGTATGTAAGTGTTGTATCTCTATCTTCTTCAAGAGCAATGGTCATCAACCAGTAGGCCAGGGACCACTGGTGGTGCACAAGAAAATGTTGGTAGTCTGCAGAGAAATGTCACCCCCAAAACAATTAATCCAGGCTGCATGGGAAAACAAGACTGTGCCACCCACATGGCCTGTGGGAACACAAGGCTTGCGTTACTTGCATTACGAACAACACGAGGTAGTGAGGGGGGGAGGGAAAGGGTGGACGGGGGGAACTTGCCCTACACACCTCGCCTTGCCACTGGGCTGCTTTTTTCCACTTATTCTGCTTTTGGTGCATGCCAGAAATGAGTCTTTGGGACCCTGCAAGGCATTCTGCTCCAAGAGGCTGCACAAGCAAGACAAGTCTCACAAAGACTCATTTTTGGCGGAATTTGGGGGAGAAAAAGAAAGACTTCTGCTGCTTCTGCTGCTTTCCTTGTATGAAGCCAAAAGTCTCTCTCTCTCCCCATGAGAACGGAGCTGGAGACGGTATCCTGCGATCCCAAATGAAGAATGATCGATCGGTAGGAAAACGGGGTGGGGAATTTTCCTGCAGACTTTTTGGGTGGATTTTCCCAGGGTCTTTGAAATCCGCGGGATTTAAAATTATGAGTTTGGTGGTCCTTGAAGTCCAAAAGGTTGGCAACCCCTGTTCTAGAGTATCTTTTCAATTGCCAAGACTAGCCTTCAACCCTGGTTGTCCCCATCCAAGTTATAATCAGTTCTGATCCTTCTTCACTTTTCAAGATCACCCAAGGTCAACCTGGTGATGCTATGTAGCCTGTTAGTTCCTGCATTAATAATACTTTTGGTGGATCATAAAATATCGTACTATTTTTTAATAACATATTTTTATTCAAGTAAGTATCGACATATTTCTAGGACTTATATACTTTTGTTCCCTGTACACCTAAGATCCAATTTAGAATTAAAGAATTTTGAAGCCAGGAGTTTTGTTTTTAATCCCAAAACTAATTAATGGTTCACGTACCTTTTTCATTTCAGTACTGTAATTTGGAGACAGAATCATATTATGGTTGCTGTTTTTAGACAATTTACTAGTAGATCTCAGTAGACTTTATGCCTGCTGCTGTTATAGCTGTAAACAAAGCACTGTAATATCTACATTTATACATTAGACTGCATTTCTTATACTACGTTATTAAGTTTTATTATGCAATGAGCACAGGAACTTTTTCCACTGCCTTTCCTTAGGTTTTTACAGCTTAGCTACCCATCAGGAGTCTGCAAATCACAGAAAATTTGAATCAGTTTTACCAGCTGAGCCTGCCGAGAATTATAATTTAGCAGGATACAGAGAGGCATAGATTACCTTCCCTTCTCTTAGAATTTTAATATAGAAATGTAACTCTATCTAGAGTCCTAGAAAATTACTGTGTCGGGAGGGGGGGGGAAACCCAGTAGAAAAACAGGGTTTTATTTTTAATTTAGTTTTTAAAATTAAATTTATTTTTTTAATTTTTAAAACACTAGCTAATTGGAAAATAATCCATGTTGTTCATTATTTATTTATTTATTTTTAATGTGTTTTGGGACAAATGCTGCCTTTAAAACCAGCTCGCTTCAATTAAAAAAAAAAAGGCATCAGGCTTATAGACTGACACACAAGGAAAGACACATCAGAGGAAGGGAATTGAAGATAAAAAGGACAATGAAGAAATTAGTTTTCAAAACCAAAACAGAGTGGTGAGCCATAAACAGGGGTGGGCTGCTACCAGTTCACCCCAGTTCGGGCAAACACATAGCTAACCAGTAGCTAATTTTATGGCTGGTTCGAGGAACTAGCAATTCCCACCCCTGGCTAGCCCCACCGACCCAACCCTGCCACTCACAGGAGTCTCCACATAGCCCATTTTGGATCCCAGGTAAGGCTTGGGGAGATCATGGGGGCTCGGGGAAGGCCAAAAAACGGGCCTCCTGGAGGCTCCAAAGGGCCTCTGGTGCCTGGGAGGCTGTTTTTGCCTTCCTGGAGCCTCAAAGAAAGCCTCTGGAGCCCAGGAGAGCAAAAAAATGGGCCTCCTGGAAGTCCATTTCTGCCCTCCAGAGGGCCTCTGGAGCCCGGGGAGGGTGAAACCCCCTTCACTCTGGTGCAGGAGGCCAACTAGGCCATGCCCACCATGGCCATACCCACCAAGCAACCAGACAGAGAACCAGGTGCTAAAATTTTTGAAGTCTGCCCCTGGACATAAACTGCCTTGAAAAGAAGAGCAGCAGCAGCAAGAACTTAGACTGGTTTTTCCTTGCTACTCTTCCTACTTGAGTAAGTGAGAGAATTTGGTCTCAGGACTGATAAATGAAGTGGGAGTGTCTCCCAGGACAATTTTTTATGCCTGATGTTCTATTTGGCAAGAAGAGATTATGAGGTTTTTAATGTTTTAATGAGCTAATTCAAATGTTGTACCCAAAATGGGTCGTTGCCTGGCGCCAAAGCCAATGCAGACCACCACACACGAGGAATGGCTTTTCCAGCTTCTTTTATTGGAGTACTCCAGCAAAAGTGTCTCAGCCACTAAAGGAGCCAAGACCTTGAACAATGCACAAGCATAAATTGTACACAGTTAAGGAAGTTCCCTAACAATCACACATTGGTTCCTTAACACAAGTTTTTTTTTTGACTGGATTCTTCTACTTTACCCTCCTTCATCCAGGCATGTTTATGTTAATAAGTTTTCTTATCAAAAGAGGTGTGTCTTTTACTATTATAATAAGCTATAGTTTACCAAAGTTTATATATTTACGTGCTTTAGCTAGCATCCTTCTAGCACAGGGGCATCAAACTTGCGGCTCGTGGGCTGGATGTGTCACACTCTGGCCACACTCACGTCCGGTTTAGCAAAGGGGAAAAAATTGCGATATGTCACGTGATGATGCCATGATGATGATGTGAATTTGACACCCCTGTTCTAACATGCCCTTCTGACTTGCAACTCTTTTGTTGCTAGGCAGTAGTGTCCCACCATTTGTTACACTCACTGAAGCTGCAAGTTTCTGGGTCAGTAATTCCTTTAACAAACTTTCCTAGTTCCAGTCATTCACAACCTTCCCCAAGGTAATACTCTTCAGAAGTTCTAGAGCAGGATGTATACTTTCCATTGGCTGAAAGAGCAGGTGAAATTTGGGTGAAGTGTGAATGGGTTTAAAGCAGGTGAGTAAAAGTTACCATTTTGCATCTAAAAATCCTCCCACGGCTTCTATTTTTATCCCTACTTACTCAGGATTCTGCAGGCCACAGAAAACATGCTGGTGGGCTATGTGTAGGCTGAAGGCCTCATTTTTAGCATTTCTGCATTACATCTGGAGTGGGAAAGCTAACAGGAAATGATCATGAATGGCAAATTAATGGAGAAATTTAATATATTAAAACAGGGGTCCCCAACCACCGGGCCCCGGACCGGTCCCGGTCCGTGGATCATTTTCTACCGAGCCACCGGTTTGCTGGGTGCTGCCATTATGTTTTGACAAGAAAGTGCTTCCGGATGAGCTTTTCCGGTTGGAAGGCGGCGTTTGGGTCCTGAAGGAATCCTCGTGCCTTAGTTTCATCGAAAGGGGGGCGGCGGCTTTGAACGAAGAGCCGTCCCGATGGCAGAGGAGATTAAGAAAGCACAAAAAAGCACAAAAAGGTACAAAGGAGGAGTTGAAGGTGGCGGGGAGAAGCGGGGAACAGCTGGCTGGCCGGTCGCTTGGCTCACCTTGCCTTGTCATGCGTGCTGATGCCGGTACCGGGCAGCGGATCATTTTGTGATGCCGGTACCGGGCTGTGGCACAAAAAAGGTTGGGGGCCACTGTATTAAAAGGAATAAGACAGGAGTACCCGCTATTGCCACTAGTATTTATTTTTGCAGCAGAGGTAGTATTAACACAAATTAGATATAACCAAGAAATAAAAGGACTGAGAATTAGAACAGAAGAATATAAAACAGAAGGATTTGCTGATGACATGACATTCATCATAGAAGACCCTCTGGAAACAGGACATATATTGCAACATGGATTAAGGAAATTGAAGAATTTGGCAGAGTGGCGGGACTAAAAATAAATAAAGAAAAAGCAAAGATCCTAACAAAGAATATGACAGTGAAACAGAAGGAGGAATTGGAGATCCAAACAATGAAAAATTAAAATATCTTGGGGTGTGGCTGACAACTAAATGCTCATCGATAAAAACAGATAATTATGAGAAATTATTAAAACAAATACAAAAGGAGTTGGAAAATTGGGGTGAACTTCAGATATCATTGATATGGAGAATTGCCACTATTTAGATGAATATACTACCCAAGATATTATTCCTCTTTCAAACAACTCCAATAAAATTAGGCAAAACCTACTTTGAAGAATTAAATAAAACAATTACAAAATTTATTTTGCAAGGGAAAAAGGCCTGAATAAAACTAAAGCTCCTGCAGGACAGTAAAGATACGGGAGGGTTCGGACTTCCAAATTGGAAACTCCATTATCAGGCCACAATAGCAACATGGATTAAAGATTGGGTAAATTTAAAGAATAAAAGAGTGTTAATATTAGAAGGACATGACCTGCAGATTGACTGGCACACATTCATGTGGGAAGAGAAAAATAAATTTCATTTGTATTTTCAAAAACATCAAATCAGAGATACCTTACTAGGGGTTTGGGAAAAACTAAAACAAAACCATTATGCAAAGATCCCAAGATGGATGTCAATCATGGAAGCCATGGTATATCTGAATGTTCTAGATCTAAATAAGACAGTGAGTTATAAAGAACTACTAGACAAACAAGGGAAATTAAAATCTAAGCAGGTGCTTGAGCTACAAGGAACACAAGTAGATTGGTAGTCATACTTACAAATCCAAATTAGATATAAGAAAGACATAGAACAATATGGGATATATTTGGACCAACAAGAACTGGGTAAAATCCTACAGGGGGTAGAGAGAAAAGTGATTATGAAAATGTATAAGTATTTGTTAAGATATAAGTTGGAAGAAGAAACTGTGAAGGAAACAATGATAACCTGGGCCAAAAACTTTGGATATAGTATCAGTTTGGAAGATTGGGAAAACCTATGGAAAATAAATTATAAATTAACTTTATCAGTAACTTATAAGAAGAATTTATATAAAATGTTTTATTGCTGGCATTTACCGCCAGTGAGACTTGCAAAAATGTTCCCCAATAACTTGGCAAGCTGTTGGAAATGTGGGAACCTACTACTACCATATGTGGTGGACCTGCCCAAAAGCAAAAAAATATTGGCAGAAAATCAGAAATTGGCTAGAAGGAATTACAAAAGTTAAAATTGAACTGAAAACAGAGATATTTTTATTAGGAATTTTAAAACAAAAAATTAGCAAAAAAATATTGTATATTATACTCCCTATATTATGAGTATAGACTTGCCTTTGCCTCCCAAGACTTGCCTTTGCCCAAAATTGGAAATGTGAAAATACTCCCCCGACTTTATGATTATAAAGAAAACTTTGGAATGTGCAGAAATGGACAGGCTGTCAATGGAACTCAAAAACAAAGAGGAGTCAGAATACTATGAGATCTGGAATTTATGGTACAGCTGGTTGGAAGGTAGACATGAAATGAACAAAAGAAAGATAAATAAGAAAGTATGATGAAAATTAATAATTTTATTTACAATTAGATATACGTTTGTAATATACCAATTGGATGAAAACTTGTGTTGCATATCAGTGTAATACGTGTGAATGATTATACATTTTACATAACCTGAGAGATGTCAAACTGAGTGAACACTGCGTTGCTCATGTTGCAATAAGCGGAATTTTTTTATTGTATTTGTGTAAATATGTTTAATAAAATATTTTTCTAATTGAAAAAAAGGAAATGTTCATGATCACTGTGCATGATCTAAGATATACAGTAAGCTTGCAGTAATTCAGCCCCTTCATGTGTGCCTTCAAATCAGTCATGACTCAGGTCCAAGAGACTGCCTTGCCATGTCCCTGCTGTTTTCTTGTAAGGATTTTAGAAGTGATTTGCCCTTGTCTCCATCCTAGGGCTGCAAGAGAATGATTGGCCCAAGATGGGACCAGAACTCATGGCCTCCCTGTTTCTAGCTTGGTGCTTAATCTACTGGGCCAAACTCTCTTCATCCTTCAACAATGAGCCATTTGGTTTAGTTCATTGTCATTAGTGGACTATAAAATGTTAATAATATAAGTTGACTTATTTGACTGATTATTTTATCTATAATGTGTCAAAATAGTTCTTTACACAATATATTTAATGAATCTAAAAGTAAAAAAAACAAAATTGAAAATGAAAACAGTAGGTGGCAGTAGGTGGGATATATAACTCCCAAGAAATGTGCACTGGTGCACTGGTACTGTGCATGTTGATGGACGCAAAAGGAAACTTTGAGGGTTTAACATGAGACTGACTGGGAGCATTGTCAAGCCTCCCTCCAGGAAAGAATTCAAATCAGTACTTAAGTGATTCATTTGGATTGATGCCTGCATTGGGCTAAATTGTGATTTAATTGTGGTTTAATTGTTTGATAAATCTCTGTGAACACTCTAAGCCAAAACCAAATATGAGCCAGCAATGAATATCGGCAGATAGCCAGAATCTGCAAAGACGAAGTCAGGATAGCAAAGGCTCAGAACGAACAAAGACTTGCAACAAAAGTCAAAGATAATAAAAAAAGTTTCTTCCAACAAGAAAAAAATCAAGGAAACAGTCGGTCCACTAAAGAGAGAAGACGGCAAGGAAGTAACAGGCAACAGAGAGAAAGCAGAACTGCTTAACTCATTCTTTGCCTCTGTCTTCACGCAGGAAGAAACTATAGCTCAACCCACCAAAAACGTAACTGTAAAAGACAGACCAGAAATAAAAGCTAAAATAAGCAAAAAAATAGTAAGAGAACACCTGTCTGATCTTGATGAAAACAAATCACCGGGGGCTGATAGATTACATCCCAGAGTTTTAAAGGAACTGGCAGAGGTCATCTCAGAACCACTGCACCATATCTTTCAAAAATCCTGGAGCACTGGGGAACTACCAGAGGACTGGAAAATAGCTGATGTAGTTTCCATCTTCAAAAAAGGAAAAAACCAGACCCAGGAAACTATAGACCAATCAGGCTAACATCAATACCCGGGAAGATACTGGAAAAGATAATAAAAACACAGATCTGCCAACATCTAGAAACAAGTAAAGTAATAACTAGCAGTCAGCACGGGTTTGTTAAAAACAGATCATGCCAAACCAATCTCATTTCATTCTTCAACACAGTGACTAAATTAGTAGACCAGCAAAATACTGTAGACACAATGTATTTAGATTTCAGCAAGGCATTCGACAAAGTAGACCACAACCTACTTCTTAGTAAGCTAGAAAAAAGTGGAATAGATAGCACCACCACTAGATGGATTCATGACTGGCTGGCAAACCGTACTCAACCAGTAGTCCTTAATGGGTCTAAGTCTATATGGAGGGAAGTAAGCAGTGGGGTGCCACAAGGTTCCGTCTTAGGCCCAGTACTCTTCAATATCTTCATTAACAACTTAGATGAGGGACTAGAAGGGGAACTCAAATCTGCAGATGATACTAAGCTGGCAGGAATAGCTAACACCCAAGAAGATAGGGTCAAGATCCAGATGGATCTTGACAGACTAGAACACTGGGCCATATCTAATAAAATGAAATTCAATATAGAGAAAAGTAAAGTCGTACACTTAGGCAAGAAAAACCAAAAGTACACATATAGACTGGGTGAAATCAAGCTCAATAGCAGTAACTGTGAGAGGGACCTTGGAGTCTTAGTGGACAACCAGCTAAATATGAGCCAGCAGTGTGCAGCAGCCGCCAAAAAATCCTAAATTGTATTAACAGAGGGATACAGTCAAGATCAAGGGAAGTACTAATACCACTCTATAAAGCCTGAGTAAGACCATACCTAGAGTACTGCATCCAGTTTTGGTCACCACATTATAAAAAAGATGTTGAGACTCTAGAAAAAGTACAGAGAAGAGCAACCAGGATGATTAGGGGACTGGAGGCTAAAACATACAACGAACGGTTACAGGAACTGGGCTTGGCTAGTCTAGTAAAGAGAAGGACCAGGGGAGACATGATAGCAGTCTTCCAATATTTGAGAGGCTGCCACAAGGAGGAAGGGGTCAAGCTGTTTTCTAAAGCTCCTGTAGGCCAGACAAGGAATAATGGATGAAAACTGAACAAGGAGAGATTTAACCTGGAAATAAGGAGAAACTTTCTGACTGTGAGAACAATCAACCAATGGAACAGCTTGCCCTCGGAAGTTGTGGGAGCACCATCAGTTGAGACTTTCAAGAAGAGATTGGACTGCCATTTGTCAGAAATGGTGTAGGGTCTCCCGCTTGGGTGGGGGGGTTGACTAGATGACCTACAAGGTCTTTTTCAACTCTGATTATCTGTTAAATCAAATAAGACACATCCTGGCCCGATGAAAAGTTTGAATTAGTGTCAATCTAGAAAAGGTTGCTTCAGAAAAAGCCTGCAACCGAAGAGGCTTTTACTGAAACTCAATGACAAAACATGGAGCCCACCTGTTCAGAGGCAGTTATACGTGCAGTTGATCTAACACAGAAATAAGCAAACTGAAAACTTCCATGAAATCAATTCAATTTCAGAAACTTTACACAAAATGAAACTTTTAAAAAAGTTTTCCCCAGCCGACTCATAATAAATGCTCAATTTTTAAAGGATAGGAAAGTCTCTTCCCAAACTGTTTGCTGAGCCCCTTGTTAATTTAGCTTAGAAAATAATAGGATGCTTTTATGTTTTTTTCTTCTCCAGTGAGTTCAGTCTAGATCCCTTTGCTGGAAAGAGTTTGCAGAGTGTGTAATTTGCACTGCATTTATCATCATCCATCCTCCTTTTAAAATGAAAGCCACGGGCACTTTGATGAATGGAAGAGAGAGGTAGCCAATTTTGCTTTAGTTTTGAAATGAATGGTGTTGTTTGTTGTCCTCTGTTAAGGTACTGTTTTGTGGCTTATAATAGCAATTGCTTTCAGTCTTGACCTGAAATTGTTTACTATATTGCTCCAAGCTCCTACTGTGATACTGGACAGAATCTTCCTTGGTGACTAAATGGGGAAGATAGGTGCAGGAACACAGCATGCGAAGGAGGAAGGACCCCCAAAAACCCAACTTACCAAGGCTTTCTATTTCAGATGCCATGTTGTGCTTGGTCTCCCAAGTGCCTCCTGGTCTCGTTACAGAAAACATCCCTGGCTGAGTGCTGACTCTAGACTGAGCATAAGACTGTGTTAACATCTCTGTCTCTGTCTGTATAAGGGAATATTGGAAAAACTCTTCCCACCTCTTTGTCTCTTCCAAGTCATTCCTCAGGCAATTTCCTCCCTGAGGAATCAAAGATATTGGTGTGTCAAGGGGAATTGCCCTGATGGACACGGGGTATACTGTGTGCATCAAAGAATAGATAGAGGAAGAATCCAGAAAGGAAGACCCAGCCGAAGGCGAGCAGAACCAAGGGAGAGATCTGCAGGTTGGACTGGCTGGTGCAAAGCCTGCAGCTTGGGAAGGAAGGCAGCAAGGATCACCTGATAAAAGGGCTGGAATCCAAGAAGTCCAAGCAAGAGTTATTTTCAGGGGTGGGATTCTACAGGTTCTCACCTATTCGCTAGAACCAGTTGTTAACTTTCTAAGCAGTTCGGAGAACCAGTTGTTGGAAGAAATCTCCTTTTGGTTTTTTTTTCCACCCTTCTTGCATTCTTGGTAGTATGCCTAGACTTACTGTCTCCAAAGGAGTTTTTTTTCCCTTTGCTGGTACTTTCTTAAAGGCGAAAGGTTGTTTTAAGCTTTTTACACTGCTGTTGGGAGGAAATACTCCCCTGTTGGAGTTAGTACCTTGAAGAAATAATTGAATAACGAAGCAGAGCTGCCAGAAAGCTTTTAATGACAAGGAACTAAGATGAGAGACATTCAGCAAGGCTTCTTGGCTTGCTAAAAAGATTGACATTCAGACGTGAGTTTACATACCCTTTTTGAGTTTTGGTCTAAAACTGGTGACCATTCAAAGTTACAATGGCACTGAAAAAAGTGACTTATGACCATTTTTCACACTTACAAATGTTGCAGCATCCCCACTGTCACGAGACGCCAGGCGAGGAGACGCGACCCTTGATGTGAATGCTGTCAAGTTGGCCACGCCCATCCAGTCACATGATCAACAAGCCACGCCCATCAATTAAGCCACACCCACAGAACCAGTTGTTAAAAAACTTGAATCCCACCCCTGGTTATTTTCCTCACTTCTCTCCACCCAGGCTACAAGTTTCATAAGTGAAAGTACTGAGAATCAATGCATCGAGGGAAAAAATGAAACAGCCACAAAACTCTAAAAAGCTCCATTTGGAATTGACTATGTAAAACAGTGTATGTATATTTTGTTAAGGCAAGGCTACTCTGTTGGAAATAATACAGTTATCTATCTGAAGGTTCCACAGGAACAAATACCATAATTTAAAGGAGAAAAGTGTGTGTGTGTGTGTGTGTGTATAAAGGTCCTCTCTCTCTCTCTCTCTCTCTCTCTCTCATATCTATCTATCTATCTATCTATATCTATCTATCTATCTATCTATCTATCTATCTATCTATCTATCTATCATCTATCCACACACACATCTTTTATCCACTAGGAATAAGGTTACTCTTAGGAAGCTGCTAGCATTGGTGGGAGATGTCAGCAGTGATTAGGATTGTGCCATTCACTATTGGCCAGTAGGTGACCTGAAATCCTTGTGAATTCCCTTCAGGTGTGTTGGATGACAGCTTCCAGACTGAGGAAGACTGGGCTCAAGTGATACCATAGTTGGGAATACCAGCATACACAGATTTGTTTCAATTTGGGAATGAGTATTAGACAATGAGGGACTTTCAATTTTGCATGAGAAAGGAGAAATAAATTTTCTATTCACACATTCTACTAAATATCAAAATTAATAAAACAATAAACAACTTTCAAGCCTTTTTTGGCTGTTAATAAGCAGTGGGGAGGGGAAGATTACAATAGAGAATTGCGCCTAGAACTTGACAATGTAAACGTGCAGGTTTTTTCCCCACTGGGATTTTACAATTGAGAAACAATGCAATTTAGGATATATATTTTTTTAAAAATATTGTAATATGGACTTATGGAAAGTTTTTGACTCTGTTTTTAACTCCTTGAAAAGGAATGCACATGAAAATGGTTAGAGGGGGACTCTTTGTATACAACTTCTTGGGAGTTTTGTTTGGGACTGATGCTGCTTTGCTTTGCCTGTTGTTTTGCTTGCAATATCTTGTCAGGAATCTGCACCTCCAATAGTAGAGAATATCTGTAGCTCAGGGTTGAACTGTGGGCTCCTTGGTGCTCTCTGAGCTTGGTTGTTTGCTGGCAAATACTTCATGACCCAACTAGATAGCTTCATTAACACTAGTTGGTTTTGTGAAACATCTCCAAACAAACAACTAAGCTTAGAGAGAATCCCACAGATCTGAATTAGATACAGATACACATTAACAGAGTTGGAAGGGACCTTGTAGGTTATCTAATCCACCCCCCCGACAGCCGCCCAAGCAGACCCTACACCATTTTTGACAGATGGCAATCCTTCCTGTTAGCTTTTTATCTTAAAGAACCCGCTCAAAAGGGGCCCCCACACAAGCTTTATTGACCCTTCTAATTTTGCCTTGCCAATTACAAGTTGTTTTAACATAGTTTAGACATTTGTATCACTCACTCTCGCAGGATTCCTCCAGAAGAAGAAGGTGAGGATGGCGATAGGGTTTGCATGAAAAAAGTGGCTCTCAGCAAACTAATTCCTGCTGTAGTTTCACCCCATCACTAGGCATCAAGCAACTTTAAAGAAGCAAATACTTTGTCGCCAATCATTGTGCTTTGGAATGTGTATAATGTCCTACTTTACAGTGATTTATTTAAAGGACTGTCTATTTGAAATTCAGTTTTAAGTATCAAAAATCATAAGAAAAGGCAGCAGGTGGTATGAAATCACCTATCAGCAGGTGATAACACCTGACTGAGCAGGCAGTCAAGGTAATCTGCCACCATCTTTTCTGGAATAGTGAAATATATTGGCATTTCTATACCGATTCATTGTTATTTCAAGTCTATATGTAAATAATGTGCACATTTTATGCAGATTTATATCCATTTTTTTTTCTAATTTGGGGTAACACACTGATGCATTAATTGTCCCTCCTATGCACATCTATTTGCATACACTATTTTCTTTTTAATCCACGTAAAAAAATATTTCAGAATAATAAGAATAACATTATTCTTTCAAAATTTCCAGTTTCTGAAAACTGGAGAAAACAAAGGATTATTTATGATAGCATAGCACTAACAATAGCCATTCTTTACATGACACATTACTGGAATACACTCTCCAAAAACCCCTGTAGAAATCTTTGGATTTAAAATAGTTTGTAACAGAAAAAAATGTCTAAGATCATTTAATAAGATAAGAAGATAAGATAATAAGCGACTCAGGGTTGCATGACAGCGAGTTGGGTGGCAAACCTATCAATCAATCAATGAATCAATTTACCTTAAGAAAATCTTCCCAAAGTCTCATAAGAGTTTACAATTCAGAAAATTGGCTGTTCTTTATTCCTAACTGTTGGCTAGATAAATATGACATCTACCCAAGTGATTTAGTTTTGGGAAAAGTTTAATTCCTGGAACCCACTGTGAAAATCTGTTCTAAACCTCCTGCAGCATGGCATTGATGATAAGAGAAGAAAAATGGATCAGACTAAGTATCAGGTGCTACTTTCTTGTTCTAAAAAATAATTCTTAATTATTCCCCAACCTCTAGTAAATGCAACTCATTATTGAGAAAAATCTTGGAAGCATAGTCACAGTAATGTACCGCACTATTAAATTATTCCACTATTTGGGTGTGGTGGCATATGTGTGTGAATATACAGGTAGTTCTTGACTCACAGTCATTTAGTGAGGGTTCAAAGTTACAACAGCACTGGAAAAAGTGAGTTATAACCAGTTTTTACACAACATTGCAACATCTCCATGGTCACATGATCAAAATTCAGGTGCTTGGTAACTGGCATGTATTTATGACAGTTCTGGGATCATGTGATCACCATTTGTAATCTTCCCAGCTGGCTTCCGACAAGCAAAGTCAAGGGGAGAAACCAAATTTGCTTAATAACTGCATAATTCACCTAACAACTGTAGGGATTCACTTAACAACTGGCAAAATCTTACTGTTATGTCCTCGGAACTAACACAAGTTCCCTATCAGGTCCGTTCATCCTGCGGGGCGTTTGCAACCCCATTGGCTGGCTCCTTCGACAGCCGGCTATAAAAGCCGGCTGCTAGGTCGAGCCAGCCGCTGTTCGCTGGAAGGTCCGCTTGTTAGCATGCAGACGCGACAGCCCCTTTATTCCCTGAATAAAGCGTTTTATTGATATGCTCTGGTGTGGCCTCCCCTTCTTCTCGATCTATAACATTGGCGACGAGGATGGGATCTGGCCAACCAGCAGCAAACATCAAAAGAGCTGAAAACACACACCGAAACGCTGAACCGTAGCCGCGCGCTGAGAGCTCGGTCAGTCGTAATTATGAAGTGAAAGTGGAGCGTGTAGCAGCTCAGTTAAAAAAGCTACGTGAGAAGTAGGGCACTGAGAACCTCAGCCGCCCAGCATTAGAGCACAGAATTCAACCACTGCTGTTCGGATTCTGTTGTTAGCGAAACTTCGGCGCTGCGCTCACAGCCGCCAGAACACATTAGGCACGCAATTTGAATAGCTGTCAGCACGACGCTACAGCTATAGCCGTCTACGCCCTTGTAAGGGCACGAAATTCAAACTGAAGTCAGTTACGGCGCTACAGCCATAGCCACATAGAGCGTGTAACCCAGAGAGATCCTCTAAGAGCTGAAGCAGCACTGCGAGCTGCAGTTGCCACACTTATCAGGGCCTTGTATTCCCAGTGAGATTGGTCAGTCTACCAACAGGCTGAACACCCAATATGAATTCAAATCCGGCGTTCCCACCATTTAAGCCAGATGAAGACAAGTGGGACTCTTACAGAAACCGCTTCAATCACTACCTTGATGCCATCGGTCTGGCCGACGCTACAGAGAACAGGAAGAAATCGTACTTCCTGAGTTACTGCGGGGCCACAGTATTCGATACCGCCACAGCGCTACTCGCCCCAAGAGAATTAAAGAACATCCCTTGGTCCGAGCTGTTGGAGACACTCTCCAACCATTATTCCCCAAAGCCATCGCAGATAGCGAGACGTTTTGCCTTTCGTATGAGGAAACAAACAGATGGGGAATCTATCAATCAGTATATGGCCGCCCTGAGAACCGCAGCTCTCCACTGCGAATTTAAAAATTACCTAGATGACATGCTCCTGGATCAACTCGTCTGTGGAGTCAGAGATGTAAGGTTACAGAGGCGGTTGCTGGCCAGAAAAGATCTCAACCTCACCCAGGCGATCGAGGAAGCCTTGGCCGCAGAACTAGCGACCCAGTCGGCCGCTGAAATACAAGGAAGCGCAGCCAAACCCAGTCCGGTCACTGTTCATTCCGAGGAAGCAGTGAGCGAAGAAGACCCCACCGAACACTTAGAAGTGCATCGCCTCAAACCCTTCAAGCAGCCACAGGTAGGAGCTAGGCCTAAAAACGGCAACGTGCCTAAACACATCCTGTTGTGCCTCTCCTGCGGGGGGTCCCATGCCAGAACGACTTGCAGGTTCAGGAACACCACCTGCAACAATTGCGACAAGAAAGGCCACATCGCCAGGGCCTGCCAGGCAACGCACGTGGCTCCACAAAAGTCATCGTCCCCTTACTCCCTCCGGGGCCACCCAGGCAAGTAGAAAATTGTTATACGTGCTACCAAGTTAACCACACTTTTTGACACCTAATAAAATTACCCTCTCTATTCATTTAGAAGGTAAACCCTGTCTTATGGAAGTCGATACCGGGTCAGCGCTCTCGATCATCTCATGGAGCACACTTAAGAAAATACGACCCAGCCTGTCCAGGAAGCAACTCCAGAAGAGTCGTCTCACCTTGAGGGATTATCAAGGGAAAAATATTCCAGTACTCGGAACAGGCAAGTTCCTCGTTAGATTCAAATCCTTTAAAGGCCATCTGCCTTTAGTGGTGGTAGATGGTGCCCTCCCTAGCCTTTTGGGGTTGGATTGGTTCCCCTATCTCGGCCTTAGCTTAACGGGAGTACATGCTGCCTCACCTTCCGATATCGACTCACTATTTTCAGACTATGCTGATGTGTTCAGCAATGAATTGGGTTGTTATAACGTGCGCCCATTTCCTTTTCGGTGGACCCCCAAGCAGTTCCCGTCCGTTTAAAACCGCGAGAGTACCATTTGCTCTGCGCGCTAAGCTGGATGCAGAACTGGACAAATTGCTCAAACAAGGAGTGATCGAGCCCACGGATTTTGCTAAATGGGAGACTCCAATTGTCACACCCTTAAAAAGATGGTAGTATAAGAATGTGTTCCGACTATAAGACCACAATTAACCGCTATCTACAGACTAGCGCATACCCAGTCCCAGTAATCCAACACTTACTACACACATTTGAGCCGGGAACCATATTCGCCAAATTGGATATGTCACAGGCTTATCAGCAATTTCCTGTGGATAACCAAACGGCCGAATTACAAACTATTGTCACCCACCGAGGGGCATTTCGATGCAAGCGCCTCCAACTTGGCGTTAGCGTCGCCCCAGGAATCTTCCAGTCATTAATGGAACGGATACTGCAAGGCCCTCCTGGCGTAGTTCCATACTTTGATGACATTTTGATTTCAGCCAGGGACAGGCCCCAACTTTTTCTCAGAGTCAGAGCGGTATTGGATAGGTTCAGGCAGCATGGCCTCAAACTAAAAGGGAGAAGTGTGCCATCGCCACTAGGTAGGTGGACTTTCTTGGGTATAAAATAGACGCCTCTGGCATCCACCCGGTGGAGTCTAAAGTCAAAGCCATTCACGAGGCACCCACTCCGTCTTCCAAGTCAGAATTACAAGCTTTCCTGGGTTTGCTAAACTTCTATGCGTCGTTCCTACCCCACAAAGCGTCAGTAGCTGAACCGTTGCATAGACTTCTAGACAAAAACACTCCTCCATGGCATTGGGGACCCAAAGAGGAATACGCCTTTAAGGCAGTCAAATCGCTTCTCACTTCGGACGCTGTCCTAATACAATTTGACCAGCACCTTCCTCTAGTCTTAGCTGCAGATGCCTCACCTTTCGGGATTGGGGCTGTCTTAAGCCACAGACTTCCCAACGGCTCCGAAGCGCCAATCACATTCTTTTCTAGAACCTTGTCAACAACCGAGCGTAATTATAGCCAAATTGACAAAGAGGCCCTAGCCGCCGTTGCTGCGGTCAAAAAATTCCATGAATTTCTTTTTGGTCACAACTTCGAACTTGTCACAGATCACAAACCACTGTTGGGGCTCCTCTCAGGAGAAAAACAAACACCGCAAGTCTTGTCCCCCAGGATGACTAGGTGGACCTTATTCCTGGCGGCTTACTTGTACAAACTGGTTCACCGCCCAGGAAAAACCTCAGCCACGCCGACACCCTCAGCCGCTGCCCGTTGCCAGCACCCGTGGAGGACCCGGCCCCGGTCCATACCATTTTCGATGCCAGTGAGTTCAACATCCCAGTCACCGCTGGCGACATCGCCCTCCACTCCAAAAAGATAAACTTATTGCCCAGGTTCTGGACTGGGTGCGGAGGGGGTGGCCGGGCAGTAATCTCTCAACTGAATTCTCACCGTTTAAAACCTGCCAGCAAGAACTTTCCAGTTTACAGGGCTGCCTGTTATGGGGGACCAGAGTTGTCATTCCAAAACCGCTGCGCACACCCGTCCTGAAGGTGTTACACGAGGGGCACCCTGGCATCGTCCGGATGAAAGCGTTGGCTCGGAGTTACGTCTGGTGGCCGGGCATGGACGCACGAGATCACGAAATGGGTAAGCTCCTGCCGCCCTGTCAAGAATCCAGGCCAGCACCACCGATCACCACCCCAACCAAATGGGAAAGTGCCAACGCACCGTGGTCACGGTTGCACATTGACTTGGCCGGGCCCTTCCACGGCAAGACCTTCCTGGTGGTCGTGGATTCGTTCTCCAAATGGATCGATGTGGCTCTCCTACCCACAACCACCACCCGAGCAATTGCCCAGGCTCTGACCTGCTTATTTGTTACACACGGTCTGCCTGACACCATAGTCTCAGACAATGGCCCCCAATTTACGTCCACAGAATTCAGCCGGTATGCCACCAACCTGGGCATCCGGCATATCCCTAACGGCCCTTTTCATCCCGCTAGCAATGGGTTGGCGGAGAGAGCCGTTAGGTCAGCAAAGAGGCGTTGGCAAGATTCACTCAAGACGACTGGCACTCCAGACTCTCTCGCTTTCTTTTAAGCCAACACTCGACCCCATGTACTGTCACAAACAAGTCCCCAGCCGAATTACTGATGGGCAGACGTCTAAGGACAGTGCTAGATAGACTGCATCCCCACTATTGCCCAGACACACCAATTGGTTCTAACAGTAGGGTCAGGAGTTTTGTATTACAGGATCAAGTTTTTGTCAGGAACTACGCAGGCGATCCCCTGTGGGTACCTGGGAAGATCGTGGCCATCACCGGTCCAAGGTCATACCGCATCCAGTTGGGGGACGGGCGTATCTGGCGGAGGCATCTGGATCAGATAAGAAGTCGCCAGGGCGAACATGCCAACGCTGACCCAGGGACTCCAGTGACTCTCCAATCGCCGCACCCGAATCCTAGCTGGGACCTCCAGAGTGACCAGTCTCCACCAGCCGAGTCGAGGGAACGGACGGCAGACCGGGACCGTCCTACAGCGTCATCAGCCGTACCACCTGACGACACCACCGGGTTGCGTGACAATGACAATTTAACAATCCAACCCGAGGACTGTGACCACTCCCAGACTCCAGACCGGACACCAGATCGACTCTGTTGTCCGGCAAGGCCAGTTCCTGACTCCCAGAACTCTATGCCACTTTGTGCATTGCCAGAATTGCGCCGGTCGGGCGCTCACACAAACCACCCGCTTACTTAAAGGACTACTCGTGTTCGTATCTAGGGGAAGGGTGTTATGTCCTCGGGACTAACACAAGTTCCCTATCAGGTCCGTTCATCCTGCGGGGCGTTTGCAACCTCCATTGGCTGGCTCCCTTCGACAGCCGGCTATAAAAGCCGGCTGCTAGGTTGAGCCAGCCGCTGTTCGCTGGAAGGTCCGCTTGTTAGCATGCAGACGCGACAGCCCCCTTTATTCCCTGAATAAAGCGTGTTATTGATATGCTCTGGTGTGGCCTCCCCTTCTTCTCGATCTATAACACTTACAAAATGAGATGCAACTCTATTAAACAACTGCTTCACTTCACAATGTAAATTTTGGGCTCAGTTGTGATCGTAAGTTGAGGACTAACCTGTACATATTTTTAAAGACAGGAAGGAATGATATATCATATCAACTCTTGGGAAGTCCTTGACTTCTGATGGTTTGAAATGAAGTTCTTTAATGTTTTCCAAATGATTCCAGTTTAGCATCCGCCTTTGAAAATGGAAGATAAGACAGATCAGGTCCATGTTAAATGCTTTTTTTAGGCCAATGTGTAATTTAAGGGGCTGTGGGAAGCTAATAGCTTTACAGAATGGCCTACTTTTGAAATAGGCAAGCAATTCCATTCCTTATGTTAAAATTACAGTATTTTATAAGACAAAATAAAACAGAATTTCTCCACTACAGTGTTTATTTATTGAAGCTCTGAAAGCTTCAAACCAAGTGAAATGTGAGATCTAATATTTGCAAATTGCTTCAAAATGAAAATGAAGCAATCGACCTCTGATCCCTGGAACATTTCTGTATTACTATGATTATGTTGAACTGGGTGCTGTTTGGAAAAATGGGTAGTTAGAGGTGGGCATTCAAGATTTTTATATGCAGGGAAGGTAGTAGAAAGATATTTCCTTTCCCCTTTTTGTTTTACTGCTCACTAATACTTCATGATTTTAGATCAAAGGTGTAAGAGTACTCTAAAAATATTTAGAAGGGAAGTTCAATGACGACACTTTTTCTTATTGAATAGAATAGAATATTCTTTATTGGACAAGTGTGATTGGACAAACAAGGAATTTGTCTCCAGTGCATAAGCTCTCAGTGTGCATGCAAGCAACAAAGTGATTAAATTCTCACCTTTATGTAAATGCTAGAACTGTGCAGTACTTCAAATTAAATTGAAAACAGATGCTTCAGTAAATGCTTCAGAATAAATGTCACATTTGTCTGTTATTAAGAACAAATGTTGCACTTGTCTGTTACTCATCTGCTTCCAGAATCAATGCACAATCATAGAAAGTGATATAACTATTTTAATGAGCCACAAGTAGCTCTATTCCCAATCTTGCATTTTTTTGAAATTTGCAAATGCCATTTTTTCCTGCCTAGTCAGATGATATAAATATACACAAAATTCCACTCTAGCTAGATTCATCCATAGTTTGGGTGCATAATAATTATCCACTGTTTGATCCAGTCTCCCAGCCTCCTTTATCGTCACTGACTAGAGGGCAATTTACCTTTCAGGATGTATAAAGTATATTGAAGAAAGAGTTAAGTCTTATGTTCAGAAACATCAAATTTTCAAACTTTCCCAATAAGAATACTAGCTGCAGTACCTTTTTCAACCCCCAGCTTTCCAGGCTTCTCTTTCTTTATTATTTATCTATTTATTTATATCTATCTATCTATCTATCTATCTATCTAGTCAAGCGATTATAAGATAACAAGTATAAGTATAAACATAGTTATGAATACAGGAAATGGACACATATAAGAAAAAGAAAAAGAAACAATAGGACAGGGACAGTAGGCACGTTGGTGCGCTTATGCACGCCCACTACAGACCTCTTAAGAAAGGGGTGAGGTCAATAGTAGTCAGTCTAAGGTTAAAGTTTTTGGGGTTTGGGGAAGAAACCACAGAGTCAGGTAGAGTATTCCAGACATTGACCACTCTGTTGCTGAAGTTGTATTTCCTGCAATCAAGTTTGGTGCGGTTTACCTGGAGTTTGTATCTATTGTGTGCTCTTGTATTGTTATGGTTGAAGCTGAAGTATTCATTGACAGGTAGGACATTGCAGTATATAATTTTATGTACTATACTTAGATCGGACCAAAGGCGGCATAGTTCTAGGTTTTCTAGGTTTAGAATTTCAAGTCTGGTGGCATAAGGTATTCTGCAACAAGTAGAGGAGTGGAGAACTCTTCTTGTGAAATATTTCAGACTTTCTCAACTGTATTAATATCAGATACGTAATGCGGCTTCCAGACTGATGAGCTGTATTCAAGTATTGGTCTAGCAAATGTTTTGTATGCTCTAGTTAGTAGTGCGGTATTACCAGAAAAAAAGCTATGTAGGATTAGGTTAACAACTCTTAATGCCTTTTTGGCTATGTAGTTACAGTGGGCTCTAGCACTTAGGTGATTTGAGATGATTACTCCAAGGTCCTTGGCAGAGATCATCAACAAGGTCTTGACTATTCAGCTTGTATTTTATTTTGTGATTTTTTTTTTTGCCAATATGTAAGACAGAGCATTTATTTGTTGAAATTTGAAGTTGCCATTTGTTTGACCATTCTGATACATAGTCGAGGTCTTTTTGGAGGGTAGTAGTATTGTCTGTGGTGTTGAATAGCTTTACATCGTCAGCGAAGAGAATGCAGTTACTCTTAATATGATCACAGAGGTCATTTATGTAAAGTATGAAGAGAGTTGGTCCTAGAACACTGCCTTGGGGGACACCACTGTTGACAGGTACAGAATTTGATAGGATGCTCCCAATTTTGACCATTTGTTGTCTGTTTGACAGGAATACTTCTATCCAGTTATGCAGGTGTCCAGAGATACCATAAGATTTTAGTTTTAGGAGTAGTTTGTCATGTACCACTGAATCAAAGAAGTCTGTGTAGATTACAGAAGTCTATGTAGATTGTGTCTATTGCTTTGCCCTGATTGGGTTGTGTAGTCCATATGTTTTTGCAGTGTAAGAGTTGCAGATTACAGGATAGTTTTTTTCTGAAACCAAATTGTTTATTAGAGAGTAGGTAGGTTGTCTCTAAGTGGAGGATAATGGATTGGTTAATAATTGATTCCATGATTTTACAGGTGACGCAGCATAAAGAGATTGGTCTGTAATTTTCAACTAGGCTGGGATCTCCCTTTTTGAAGATGGGGATGACCATGGCTAGTGACCATAGTTTTGGCAAGGAGCTGGTCCTGAAAGATTTTTCAAAGATTATGCTTAGAGGTTCTGCTGTGGCAGTGGATAGCTTTTTTTTTTTTTTGAAAACAATTTTATTGGTTTTTTTACAAACAAACAAAACAAACAAAACATAAAAGCATCAGCTCTCTTCCATATTTATATACAAACAGTGTGTCGGTTGGTTCATCAGTTTTGTGCATTCATTTCGTAGTCTCAATTACAGTTATGTTACATAATAACTCTTATTATCAATCCAAACTTATATAACCTCATATCATTATTAAAAAAATCATTTGACTATACTTTTATTCATTCATACTTTATGAGATAACTATAATTTATGTAATTTATTCTATAACAAATCATATAATCATACCAATTCTATCCTAAAAGAACACTTTATAAATATGATGTCAAATAGCAAAAGAAAAAGAAAAAACAAAAATATTCCTTATTATCTAACATTCTAAATATTCTATTATTGTATTTTATCGTCCAACCATTGATAGAAAAGGTCCCAAATTTTATAAAATTGATTATCTTCTTGCTCTCTAATTTCAAATGTCAGTCTACTCATCTCAGCACATTCCAATATTTTCTTAATAATTTCTTCCTGCAATGGAATTTTCTCATTTTTCCAATTTTTAGCAAATACAATCCTAGCCACAGTTAATACATTTACAATCAGATATTTCAAGTCTTTACTGTATACATCTGGTACGATTCCCAATAAAAAAACCTCCGGTTTCAAATCTATGTGTTTCTTTGTCATTTTTTCCAACCACATGCGGATTTTAGTCCAGTATTTTCTAGCATCCTCACAAGTCCACCACATATGAGCCAGGTATCTGATGACATTTCCAGCATTTTTCGGATTTATTCTTGAACATTCTTGCTATCCTTGTCAGGGGAAAATGCCACCTATAAAACATCTTATACAGATTTTCTTTATAAGCTGTAGACATTGTCATTTTATAATTTTGCGACCATAGTTTCTGCCATTTCTCTAAGTCAATCCCATATCCAAAATTCCTCCCCCAAGCAATCATAGTTTCTTTAACTTGTTCTTCCTCTAGCTTAATTCCCAATAAATAACCATATAGTTTTTTAATCACCTTTTCATCACTACCTGTCAAGATCTTATCTAAATCAGTCTGTTCATCATAAAATCCCTCTGTTTTAGAATCTTCATCATACCTTGAGTGTATTTGCACATATGAAAAGGCAGCGGATAGCTTTTTTAAGAAGTAGGCACATATTCTGTCCAGTCCAATAGATAAAGATGGTTTTAGATTGCGTAGTGCTTTTTCAACATTGTCTTCTGTAAAATTGATATGTATTAGGTCATTGTAGTTGTCTGTGCTTCGACTAGGAAATACAGGGCATGATCCATTGCTGTTTACAAATACTGAGCCAAAGAATGTGTTAAAGAGGTTGGCTTTAATGGTGTCATCGTTGCAGTCTTTACCATTAGGTCCTTTGAGGGGTGGAATGGATCTTGAGTCTTTTAGATTGTTGTTTACAAAATTATAGAAAGTGTGGGTGGAATTGGTGTGTAGAAGGTTTTCCTCTTGTTTAACGTGATAATTGGTGCATTCAGTCTTTATCTGGTGGCATAAATTTTTGTATCGGCTTTTGAAGTTGGCAACATGACCAGATTTGTTTTTCCACCAAAGTAATTTCTTTTTGGATTGAAGCTTCCTTATTGTTATGGGTGATTTGTTTTTTCTGTTTTTGGGAGTTGTTATTGGTACATATAGTTTGATGACTCTTTTGACTTCAAGTAAGAATATGTTGTAATGGTCTTCAACAGTATTGTATCCAGTGAATAGAAATTGCCAATCAAGAGATCATTGTCTATAAGATCATAGTTGCCTTTTTTAAAGTTATAATGAGGGATCCCGTTGTTATGATGATTTTTGTGTGGACGTATGTTGAGACAAAAGTCAATCATGTTATGATCACTGTTGGAAAAGGGTTCTTTGTATTCCATAAACTGAATTCAAACTATTGCAGAAGACAATTCTCTTGTCAGCAAGGGCTTGCTGTAACAATTTTGAATGTTTCCATCATAGGTATGGAAGTGTATACAGCTCTTCTTGCTTGGTCTTGATTAAAAATATTTCCAAGAACCACTTAAATAGTGCCCTGCATTTCTGCATTATTGCAATGTTAGTTCTGGTTTGGGGGAAAATACATTTTCTTTATTATATTTTTAATTTGTTCTTTCCTCCCCTCAAAAAGCAGCAGAAGGCAATAAATATGCATGCAATATTTCTAGGAAATAAGTTGGGCTGAGAGAATTTCACTGGTACTAGGAACCCCAGGGAGCTTCCTAGTTAAAATGCGGATTTATCAGTCTTAGGTCAGCCCTCTAATCTGTATGTCATGTGGCTTCAATAAACTCCTTTACTCAGGCATCAATTTTTCAGGCAAGTGACAGAAGTTTCATAGTTTATTTAAGATAGTGTACTTTGTACATAGTAGAATTCAGCCCCGGAATTCTCAGCATTGCTATTATTACTGTGCATGTGGGTGTATGTTTTAAATTAAATCCTTCTCTTTCAAAATATTAATATGGGGTGGTTTTGCTGCACATATTTCATACACAATCCATAACCAACTGACAATATCTAAGATTGTAAGAGATGAAATGAAGCGTTAACAAAGTTAAGGAGTATTTCAATATATTGCCCATTAGGAAAATAAATGCTAACCATCTTAGACACCCATTTGTAATAGACTCTATATTGTTGATGAGGTTGAAATGCTTAATTCAGGTATTGACCAAGCATTCTACAAATTATGATACTCTGAGTTCTCAAGATGGATTTGTTTCCTTAATGTTTCCAGAAATGAATATATAATGTATACTCACAGTTTGTGTAACGTGCTATTGAGAGAATGAGTTACACCTTGAAATTCAGATGCAAATTAGATTAGCTATATGCACATGTGTATAGTTTTTGCATATATAAGGAGAAACAGTGTCCACGCTTGTGCAAATAATTATCTGATCCCTATAGGATAGCCCTATCAGAAGTACAGTTTTCGTTGTTAGCATTATAGTTGGTAGGAAGGAGTTACATACAAGTAGTCCTTGACTTACAACCACAATTGAGCCCAACATTTCTGTTGTTAAGCAAGGCAGTTGTTAACTAGTTTTGCCCCCATGTTATGACCATGTGAAGTGTTAAGTGAATCATTGCAGTTGTTAAGTTAGGTACCTGGTTGTTAAGTGAATTTGGCTTCCCCATTGACTTTGCTTGTCAGAAGGTCACAAAAGGTGATCATGTGACCTCAGGATAGTGCAACCGTCATAAATACAGGCCAGTTGCCAAGCCTCTAAATTTTGATCATGTGACTGTGAGGATGCTGCAATGGTTGTAAGTGTGAAACACCATCATGAGTCAATTTTTTTCAGTGCCATAGTAACTTCAAATGGTCAGTGAACGAATAGTAGTAAGTCAAGGATTACCTGTAAATTATACATGATAACTAGTTTTCTGATAAGTATCAGAAATAGCCAGCTGATATGTTCAAAAGTTGTAAGGTTTAACAGACCACGTTGCTGAAAGCCAATCATAGAAAATAAAAAAAACTTTCTGCAACTTGCTCTGGTAACACTATGTTTCTGCAGATACCCATGGTGATGTTTCCATTTCATCCCCAAGCCATGAGTGAGACAGACTTAAGTTGTCTTGAGTTTATTTGGCGTTTAGATAGCCTATTTCTCATTATCCCAACATTATCTAAAAACAGGCTCAAGAGGTATAAAACCTGCTACTCATGGTTGCTTGGAAAAAAATGGGGGCTTGACAGCGGCAAGGAACAGGGGCAGTAGAGGCTCAATGGGGATTGCAATGGGGACAGCAAATTTCTTGCCAATATTGTTTCTGCTAAGTCTAGGATGAGTGGAGAACTCTTTAGCTCAGGAGTGGAAAAGATCCCAAGTCAAGGCTTCTGATGAACAAGGCCGAATCAGAAAGGATACACAATAGTGCCTAGTAAGCCATGTGACATGAAAGTTTGTAGAAGGACAATAGAAAGAAGTTATGCAAAACCAGAAAGACCTTATATGGTAGACCATGTTCTATCTAGCTTGATGAAGAATTTTACCTCACAGAAACATGTTGCTCTGCCTTAATCTGATGAAGCATCTCCTTGAAGCAGCATTCTGTCTTGAGGCAGCCCAACAAAGGTGATTTACTCCATCCTTGAAAGGTAAGGCAGATCAGCCTCACACTGTTTGCTGTAGATTTGACAGAAGTGGCTTCTGTGAATCTGCAGCCCCCTAACTGCGATGTACAACTATTTAAATTGGGGTTTCGAAGCATCTGCACAGGCCTTGTAGGTTGTCCCAATTATAAGTTGCTACTGCATTGCCTTCTCCTCTGGAGAAGCAGCCTTGTCTAGAGTGGCACAATTGTTCAGTTTGGAGATTCTGTGAGGTTGATAAAATGAAGGCTCTCTCATGTCTTCATCATGTGCGTCAGGATGATGGCAAGACTGGCTGGGACTGAACAGGGACTGATGACCCTTATCTTGAAAAAGTAACCTGAGCTCTCTTTTGTCAGATGCTTCTGGTTCATGGGCCAGAGGTTGTGACTTCCTTCCCCAAAGCAACTTGTGTGAAATATCCATATTCAAGAAAGGGGAAAATATTCCCTTGTTAGTATTCAGGCACACAGACTACATTCTGATAGACTGCTTTCCAGGTGAATTATTTTAATATCTGTGCCCTATATTTTCCTGGAAAATGTAATTTTGCCTCAGCAGGGTAGCACGTCTTGTACTCTGGCAAAGTTTTGTGGGAACATCAATACTGTACTTTGACAGAGTGTTCTTCAGTCTGAAAATCAACTCCTAGCTGGAAGAGACAGCAATAAAAGAACAACTTCTTTATTCACTTATACGAAAAAGTTTTATTTTAAAAAGTTCTTACACAGAGCTGTGTTTCCTCTCCACATAAAATTGTAAGACTTTTCAATCCTCACCAAAATTTAAAGTATAAATATACATATATTAAAATATATACATTTAAATATATATCTAGGTAGCTTGCTTCAGGCAAACTATAATGAACTGAATTTAGAGAGGCCTCTATGGTTATGTTTTCTCCTATGCTATGCACAACCTCCATATATAGACATCATCACATCCCGAAGACAGGCAGAGTTCGTTACTGGATTATGACAGCCAGAATATTTGTCTGGCTGTTTCACTGGTTATTTTTAGTCTTGTTTCTGTAACAAGAAGATGGTGCTCTCTTTTATCTCACCTGACCAAGATTTTGCATTCATTGGCAAAATAAGCCTTCAGATTGTCAGGAAGTATGGACCAACCTTTCATGCAGAAATCCACCCATTACATTACATGCTTAGGGCCATGTTTGTTTAAGTGCTTTTCTTTTTTAAAAAAAAATTAAATGTTTTTTTTTTAAATATCCACTGAAATCCATAAAGCCAAAGCACCATTTCCTTTGTTGACATTTTGAAGCTGAAAATGTCTGAAAATGGTAGGGATATGTTAATTATGGCAATTGTGATATGTTAATCAGCTTGACATAATTTTCAAAATAAATGTTTCACCAACTCAAAAAAAAAAGGTATTCCAAATCTGGACCCTATTATCCCAACAATTTTGTGCTATCTGCCATTGCACCCCTTGAAATCCTGAAAAGACTATATATAAAAAAGCCCAGGCCACACCTGCTGTCAGGATGGATCAACAAATGGAAACCAATCAAGGAGAGAAGCAACCTAGAACGAAGAAGAAATTTACTGATAGAACAATCAGTGGAACAACTGCAATCCAGAAGTTATAAATGCTCCAACACTGGAAGTTTTTAAGAAGAGATTGGACAACCATTTGTCTGAAATGGTATAGGGCAAGGGTCTTCAAACTTGGCAAGTTTAAGACTTATGGACTTCAACTCCCAGACTTCCCTAGCTAACATATGACTGGAGGAGGAATTCTGGGAGTTGAAGTCCATAAATCTTAAACTTGCCAAGTTTGAAGACCCTTGGTATAAGGCTTCCTGCTTGAGCAGGAAATTGGACTGGAAGACCTCCAAGGTCCCTTCCAATTCTCCTCTCCTCTCCTCTCCTCTGCTCTCTCTGTCTGAGAATGCTGTAATAGGAGTGGGAAAACTTTAGTGCTGCAGGAAATTACCAACTAACTTTTATTACTTGGCCATAGTTTGCTGACAACCTGCCATTAGATGAACTGTAACTTTGGTCATTCTTGCTTCCTTCTCTTGCAGTCATGTGAGTATGGCTGGCTGTGAGTCTTTCCTGCTCAGGACCACCAGAAAAGTTGATGTACTCGAGGGCAAATACCCAAGTCCATGGTCTATTGGTCTAGTGTGACTGATAAAACCTACAACATTCCCCAAATACTCCAAGTGGAAAATTTTCTAGTGATACATTTTGAGTGAAATTGTAATGGGATATAATCATTACAGTAAGGTGAACAAAGCATTCATATTAGTTTATCCTTAAATTTATAGAAAAAGGCCTGGGCTGAAGGAATATCTGTCTTCTACTGAACCAGACTGACGTTTAGTTCAGCCCCATCTCTACTGACTGGCAAATGCTATTCAGTCTATCTGGAAAACTTTCCAGCTTTCTTCAAGGGAATTGAGGAAAGCCTTAATGTCTGTTCACCTTACTACAATTGCAATATGTGGGATATATGACCCACAGCAAGACCAAAGTGGCTCTTTATATTGAAAAGAATGACTCAGGATGAATTCACTATTTTTTCTTGTTTATAGAACAAAAAATTACAAGTAATATCCCATACCCTGCAGTGAAATTTTAAGGAAAAGTTGTCCCATATTGCTTTGTATCTATTTCTTGATTTGTTTGCTTTCACCCTCATTTTTGACCTGAAATACAAATCACTGAACCTAACTAAATTTTAAAATTTGAGGTATCCTAGTGCAAATCTTCCACAAACTTCTCTCTCTCCAGATTTGTGGACAACTCCCAAGATCCTCAGCAAAGGCCATATTATTTATGGTATTCTGGGAATTCAAGTCTATAATCTGAAGTTTATAGGAAGATTGTTTTAATATATATTTATTAATTACAATAGCATTCTTAATAGAATTTTTGCATAAAAATATATGTGTCCTTATAATTTTATTCTTGCAATGCTAGGTAGAGAGGGTTGTTTGATTTTTTTTTGATGTTTAAAAATTATTATAAATTTGCTTATTTGAGTCATCTGCCTGATAATAACTTAGTTTGACTTACCACCACAATAATGAATTGCACATTTGCATACAGTTGTATTTATTTTAGTGTTTAGAGGAACAGCTATGATGAAGTTGCTTTCCATAATTGCAATTAATCTTTCTTCACTTTAATGGGTCCATTTCTTATTTATACCTGCTTCATAGTTTAAGTCTGAAAAAGTGGTAGCATGACATTAATTTAAATAAAATAAACAATTTGCAAAAAAAAAGGTGTGGCTAATGAAAATTAAATACATTTAGCCATGATTTTAAATCAGGTTACATTCTAGCTTAAGATATCAAGTTTTCTGGTGTTTTAATTTTCTGATTTCTGGACTCTGGTTCCCATCATTTAATCCATTTTGATGGTGTGAGCTGATAAAACTATGCAGCACTTTGGATTCACAGACTAAAATGTCTTTTTCATATATATAGGAACATTCTGGATTACCTGAAGCATAGCCTTTTCCCAATTTGATTGAGCAGATTGGCCCTACTGCAGATCCAAAGAATCTTGGCTAGCGGGAATGAGAAGATGGGCCTTTTCTGCACTGACCCCTGCTCTGTGGAATATCCTTCCCTTGGAGATTAGAATGTCTCTAAGCTTGTTGGGCTTTCATAACACTTTAAAAACCTGGCTTTGTTCCCAAACCTAAGATGCTGAATGTGCTTGGGTCCCACGTCCTGGATTTATTGTTAACTACCCAAGTATCTTGGCTGCAGTATATATTTGTTTTTTATTGCTTTTAAAATGTTTTTATTGTATATTTTTTTGAACTGTAAGCCACCCAAAATAATTGATGGAGATGGGTGGCTATAAAAATTGAACAAACAAACAAATATGTATACTGCACTTCTCCTTAACGCCATAACACAAACATAATTTTTCCTGGGATTGAACTGCAGTTGGAGAAGCCAACAGCATGATTCCAGAAAAAGACACAGCTGCTTTAAGAAGCTGCATATTAGTGCTCTGTGAGTGTCTTTGGAAGCACTTGAACAGCCCTACTAGTTAAGAAAGACTATCCAATCAAATGTAACAGCAGGATGCAAGATTCTCTATGACTGGGTAATAGTTGGTCTGGGTAATAGTTGGTCGTACCAAGTACTCATGTCCTCAAATAATAGCAGCTTTGTAAATGAAAAATTACTATATCAAAGGAAGGGATAAATCTGCAGGTTGAAAAGTTACAACCACCTGCAGATTTACTAGCTCATCTAGACCAAGTGGTTTTTTTCCCACTTTTAGACATAGGAAGTATATATGTTTAAGTACTATAAAGATTAGACTGGGGAAATGCCAGTGGATTTCTAATTAAGAGCAAGTCTGACTCATATGTTGCAATATCTGTGTTTTCATTGGCTCCTGTGAATATTCACATATATTAAATATTATGCATGTGGGTTTGTGTGAAATGGTGGGCTGCTCTGCTGCTCACATACCAGTTTCTATGTTTTTGGTTTGTGCTGATGTAGTTCAGCACAGCATGAAAACTTTCTTCCTGGATATATGAGGTTTGGAACAGTTTAGAAGACACAAAGGAAAAACCAGATCCTGACCTCCACCTACATATCTTCTTCTATTGGACTAACAGTTTGCTATACTACTTTCCTATTGGTGGCTGGATGCTTAGAAGAAAATTCACCAGCTGTGAAAGCATAATCATGATATGATTAGACAATGTGGCCATGTGGTCAGCACAGCTGTTTCTAATTCATAGGGCACAAATCGGGTGTGTCTGCTTAGAAGAAGTAAACTGTGCAATGTTAAGTGAGTCTTATGTCCACAATCTTAATGCTTTCATTTGTCCTGCTATACACTTGTACCGGGTTGTGGCCTTTTCTGATTTCACACATATTTTTCTTCTTGGAGTTTGGGAAATCTTTGAAGTTCGCTGGTTCTATTCCCAAATGCCTATGGAGGTATCTCTGTGGAAAACCTGTTTGTTTTCCCTCTGTGAGTGTCTCTCTCCAAAGTGGCTTTACCATTTACATGATATATGAGCGGTGGTGGTGGTAGTAATAAATTCCTTTAGCACTTTCCATCTTTGTGGTTGAAATGTGCCTTTGCTATTTATAATTATGATTAGATAACGATTGTATATATTTTCTGCTTTAATATTTACACCTGAGTAAAATCTCTCTTGATTCCTGTTGACTTCACTAGCAGGACCATGCAATACAGCCACAGTATTCTCAAAAAGAAAACAGCAGTTCATTTGCCTATTTTCAGGATGTTATTTTGATTTTCCACTATATCTTATAGCTGTGGGGTTCCTAAGTGCCCCATGTAAGAAATAACCAACCTGACTTGCTTATGTGAAAAAACAACAACCCTAAATTCTGGAAATCTTTTCCCCCCTACTGAAAAAAAGGACACTGATTTGGATAGTTGTAGTTGAGAACTTCTGTTGCAGCTTGATATATTTATGCTATGTTCTTACTTGAGGATCACTGTATGTTAAAAGAAGATTTTCCCTACCAAATTTTTGTATTTGTCAGTGGGTGACCAGACTGATAGAACAAGCTAAACATACACAGAATAGACCTCTATTTTAATACAGGTTAGTTTTAGTTTTGAAGTCTCCATGCCCAGGGGGGAATTGACATCTTTCTCCTAGCAACAAAAGCCCTTTTAAACAGGATATTGAGATATAAGCTAACATTCTCCTGAGTTGAAAGATTTGTTTGTAGGATGATTGAATTATGTCTTTAATTATATGGTTTAATTATTTGGGTTAGTTCTGTGGATGCTTTGAAGCACTCATTGGTAGAAAAGAAAGTAGAGATTGATTAAACATTAATTATATCATTCAGACAGATTTCCTTGTGGCATGTGGATATGCAGGTCTT
Source organism: Pseudonaja textilis (assembly GCF_049901715.1). Lineage (NCBI taxonomy): Eukaryota > Metazoa > Chordata > Lepidosauria > Squamata > Elapidae > Pseudonaja > Pseudonaja textilis. The sequence goes on along the minus strand of NC_141990.1, from coordinate 122,265,358 downwards.
ATACTGCTCAGTCAAGAGCTTATTCGGTTCTATAAATGTCTGAGGCTTTTGTGGTGAAAGAAATTTAGTCACACAAGGATTGGATGGAGATTCTCTTTGGATATTTAAACGCCCAGATTATTTATTCTCATTCTCTCTCCCTCCCTTCCTCTCTCACCCCCCCCCACACCCCTTATGATATTTCTTTTGCAGTCTGGAGACAGTCAAAGACCCTTCTGTCCTCTGAAGAACAAAGGTTTTGAAATCTTGTCTAGAATCCTGAGAGATTTTTCAAATATTCTAACCACTGCAATTTAGAACTGAACCAGGGTGCTTTACAGAAGAGTAAAAACTGATTTATATTAAATTAGTTACATTGAGGGCAACTAATTGCCATAATTAATCAAGGTTTTTCCCTTGCATTCCTTTCAGATCTTCTGTGAGCTCCCTATTTAACTTGAGTAGTGGGTTGAAATACATCTCCCATTATCTAGTTTTTTGATGTTACAAAATGCCATTTTCCTTTCCCTTGACAGTCTTCTCTATTTTATTGCTTAGTTGAATATTGATTTGTATTAAGTGCAATCTAGTGTTTCTTAATCTTCTTCCCAAGTGTTGGCTGCATGCTGCATACAACTGCAAGAAGGGAATGCTCTGTAACATTTGCAGCCACTTCTTTTGTTGGAAAAGAATTGTCTTTAAGGTGAAAATAACCTGTAATGTCTTTCTCTTGTTGGTATGTATTTTGATGCTAAGCTTTGCTTTTTCAGTTTATACTTATAATTGGCTGAGGGAACATCCATTTGGGCAAGAGATTTTATTCGTGTGGCTGCCACGTAACCAAAAGCAAAAGTGTTGTGGTTTGCCAGCAGCCTGTGCAGATGGCAGTGGGGAAGAACAGGGACCAGTCTGGGAGTCTGGAGAGGACTTGGACGAGGGTCCTGCATCTGATGCAGAGATGGGGCAAGGACCATCTGGGAATGGTGTGCTGACTGGAGCTTCTGGAGTCTGGCAGCAGCGAGGCAGAGGAACGAGGGGAGCCTGTTTCCAGTGCACGTGTGTGCAGAGCTGCTAGAAGGCAAAAGCAGCTGAGAAAAAAGGGGCGACTCGGGATTAAGGCTTGGAGGTGATTACCTCTCCCATAAGGTATAAAGGACATGTAAAGGTAAAGAAACCTTTATAGGAAGCAAAGTTGTTCATTCTGTTCGGATTAATCCTTGAAGTTCTGTGTGGACTTTGTACTTCGGTTGGTTTTTTATAGTTCATTTGGCACTTTAGTTGTTGGCAGCAATACAAAGGAGAGAAAGATGGGTGCTTATCTCGAGGGACTGTTTGGGACTCATTACCAGCTGGGAATGAACATAATTCCCAGCATTGAAATAAAACAAGAGTTGTTTTAACTAAGCATGTGCTTAATTACGGTCTCAGAAAGCCTTGGTCAGAAGAAAGGGCTAGCAAAGGGTAAAGCGTAGGTTGCAAACACAGCCTTCAAAGAGATAGTCCATCCTTTCTAGCAGAGAGAGAAGTGTCTTCTGTAAGAAGACAATTGTACTGCAACACAACTGAGTGTTCCAGAACAGAGGTTTCCAAACGTGGCAAATTTAAGACTTGTGGACTTCAACTCCAGAGGTGGGTATTCAGCAGGTTCTGACCAGTTCTGGAGAACTGGTAGTGGAAATTTTGAGTAGTTCGGAGAACCGGCAAATACCACCTCTGACTGAAGATTTTACAGTATCCTTCCCCTGCCATGCCCACCAAGCCATGCCCACAGAACAGTAGTAAAAATTTTTGAATTTCACCATTGTTCAACTCCCAGAATTCTTCAGCCAACCATGCTGAGATTTCTGTTCCATTCTCCCACTTAGACACTAATCTGTTCCTCCCCACTGAATAGTCACTCATTTTTCTGTGGACCAGTTTAGACCATTGACTGAAGTGTGGGAAGTGGTTCCAAAGGATTTTTTTTAAAAAAAAACTTTTCTTTGGGAAGGGAGGTGAGAACTGAAAATATGTCTTTTCTGGCTGTAGATGTTCTTTCTTTTTCTACATAAATACCTCTACTAATCTTGTATTTTAGTTAAGTTATCCTTCTTTGAGTATGGGCCTAATTTCCATATAGCTTTTTTCTTTCAATTGTGACTGTTTTTCTAGTCTTAAATGATTTATCTCTCAAATCTTTATCTCTGAAATATGTAATACAGGTAGTCCTCAACTTATGACCTCAATTGAGCCCCACATTTCAGAGAGTTTTGCCCCATTTTACAATCTTTCTTGCCACAGATGTTAAGTGAGTCACTGCACTTATTAAGTTAATGACACAGTTGTTAAGTGAATCCGTTCTCCATTGCCTTTGCTTGTCAGAAGGCCATAAAAGGTGATCGCATGACTCTGGCACACTGCCACTGTCATAAATACACGCCAGTTGCAAGTTTCCAAATTTTGATCGCATGTGAATGCTGCAATGGTTGTAAGTGTGAAAAAGGGACATAAGTCACTTTTTTCAGTGCTGTTCAGAGGTGGGTATTCAGCAGGTTCTGACCAGTTCTGGAGAACCAGTAGTGGAAATTTTGAGTAGTTCAGAGAACCGGTAAATACCACCTCTGACCGGAGATTTTACAGTATCCTTTCCCTGCCATGCCCACCAAGCCACGCCCACAGAACCGGTAGTTAAAAAAAATTGAATCCCACCACTGGTGCTGTTGTAATTTCAAATGGTCGCGAAACAAATGAGAGTAAGTTGAGGATTACTTGTATAAGGCAAGGATTGATATTTTGCCTTTCATTATCTTATACCTGGAATCTCCAGAGCAGTGACTCCAACAAATAAGTATAAGTGATAAAATGTCCATCAGTTCCTAAATATCTCTTGCTATCACTCTATTTAAATATGTAATATTTACTCATCACATCCTCAAATCTTTACCTGAGAGTTTTCTTTGATAACATGCTATATAGACACAGTATAGTCCACTGTGGCGATTTTAAGAGGTGTGGACTTCAACTCCCAAAACTCCCTAGCCAGCCATGCGAGGGACACATGCTGGCTGGGCAATTCTGAGAACTGAAAATCTACACATCTGAAAGTTGTCAAGGTTGAGAAACACAGATGTAGAGGGTTTTCTTATATTTATAGTTAAGGAAGAAAAGAGTTGTCCATTCTGGGAATGCTACCTGATTTACAGAACACCTTTTCAAAGATTGTTGAATGAAACACTTAAAAAAAATAATAATTCCTGGGCATTTTAAGAATATTTCTGATATTTCAAAATATTAGTGCAGTTTCTTGATTGTGTTTTTGTTACATCAGGTATATTCTTTTCTTTGTAGCTTTTTATGTTATTCTGATGCTGATCTAATAATATTTTATATAGTTTAGTACAACTGTATTCCTATGATATATTTCAGCTAGTTATACACCACCCAGAGAAAATGTTGTCTCATTAGCACATATTTGCAAGCTAAGCAATGGTTTTATGAATGGGAAAGCTAGCCAAGAAAGTTTATTTGAAAGATAAATTAAAAAAAAAACATTTGAGTGGCTGCTGTAAAATGCTATAAAAACAAACACATAATGAATGCATTGGCATATAACTGAATCTTACAGCTTAAAACTGTTCCATTTATGCCAATGATATTTTATTAATATTTAATACTGTTCCCTTTGGTTGACATGAAATTTCATTTTAGGCCATCAGTTAGATGTGGAAGTATTTAACTGGGTGAATAGAAATCTCCCTTATATTTTTGCTGCCAACTTTTCTTGAAGATTTCTAACCTAACATTTTGGTTTAAATAATGGCATCCCACCTGTCTGCTAATGTGGTCAAACTGGGCTCACTTAGAGCACCGAAATCATTTTGAAGATAAAACATAAATGTATTAGTATGCATATAGTACAGTGTTTTCTGGGCTGTTATCAAAATGTTAGCAGCTGCTGAGCAGCATGAACCAAAGCCAAGCCACAGCTTGTATATCTTTGGACTTTGGGTAGGCCTCACTTAATAGAACCAAACGCAGCTCGGAATTTCTGTTGCTGAGTGAAACATATTGTGGTCATTAGATAAGGGCCATGCTGTTGTTAGAAAAGGATCTTGTGTTTTTCCTGCTCTGCACAAATGACCAGTTCTACCCTGCTGTCTCCTCCTCAGCTGGGCCTGGCAAACTCCCTTCATCAGACAAGGCTCTGATGCTCTGTCAGGCTTACCTCACCAATTCCCCCAATTTCTGCCCTTTTGGCCATCCTGCATTCCACCGTTGCTGCCTTCCTCTGCCGCACCCACCACTCCTGGCTGACCTTCATTGCCTCCTCTTCCTGCTGCTGCTGCTGGTCTACAAGCCAGTTGCTGGGCAAGGTGCATGGCCCTGGCATGCATGTGGCAAGTGTGGCAAGATGGCCCAGCCTCATCTGCCCAAGGGAGCTTGCTGGGCCTGACTCGAGACAAGGCAGTGGGATGGAACTGGGGGAAGATGCGGGATGGAAGTTCAGCTCTTCTGTCTGTGGCTGTTGGCACCGCACAAGGCCTCTTGGGGTGGGGGGCACTCAAGGTTGTAAATCCTTGACTTACAACCACAATTGAGGCCAAAATTCTCATTGCTAAGTGAGACAGTTAAGTGAATTTCCCCCTGTTTTACAACCTTTCTTGGCACAGTCGTTAAGTGAATCACTTCAATTGTTCAGTTAATAACAGGGTTGAAAAGTGAATCTGGCTTCCCCATTGACTTTCCTGGTTGGAAAGTCACAAAAGGTGACCTCATGACCCTGGAACACTGCAACCATCATAAATGCATGCCAGTTGCTAAGTTTCCAAATTCTGATCATGTGGCCACAGGAATGCTGCAACTGTTAAGTGTGAAAAATGGTCATAAGTCACCTTTTCAGTATTATAACTTTGAATGGTCACTAAATGTGGGCTTGTAAGTCAAGGATTCCTGTACTACATATGTGATTAATCCTCACTCATTAATCTTAATACGGAGAAGGATTTCTGTTGCTAAGTGGAACTGTTGCTAGGTGAACCATCACATGATTTTTATTGCTTAGCAACAGCAATTCCGGTCGCCCCAGGAATAGAAGTCAGGAAAGGACCATACCATTGTTAGGTGAGGATCTCACACTTATGCCCTGCTGTGCTCACCTCTGTTTCAGGTCCTTCACCCATCTTTCCCCTGTTGGTTGACCTCTACTCCCTGCCACCGCCTACCTCAGATGTTGCCCTTCACCCCCAGTGGATCCTCGCCATCTTCCTTCTCCCACTGCTGAGGAGGTATGCCCAGCCAAGATAGCTGCTACCATTTGTGATGCCTTTGTGATGCCTTCCTATTTAGCAGTGGCAATAACATTTAGGCTTATATACTGCCCCATTTCACTTTATAACACTCTCTGGATGTTTTACAATGTCAAAGCATTATTTGCATATTGCTCCCCCCCTCAACAATCTGGATCCTGTTTTTACTGACCTAGGAAGGATGGAAGTCTGGGTCAACCTTGAGCCAGTCAGGATTGAACTCCAGTCTGTGGGCAGAGTCAGCCTGCCATAGTACACTTCAACCACTGTTCCATCAGGGCTCTTATTTTTCTCACAGTTGTCTCATGAGTGTCAGGAGGCCTTGTTGGGAGGGACAGTAGCTGCCCTAAACAGATGTATCTCACAGGATGAAGAAAATGGCGGAGGTCAGCTGGAGCAGGAGAGGTTGGTGGCAGTGTGATGCAAGGGGGCCAAAAGGTCAGAGTTAGTGGGGACTTAGGCGGCCATCGCAAACACTGTTTTGTGTAAAGGTTATCCAAGTGCAATATGTTTTCATAAAGTTGCGGGAATGTGGGGGAATTAATATAAATCCGATGTTCCTAAAACTCCTTTTCCATTCCATCAGAAAAGAGAAATACATACCTGCTATTTCACAGTGTCGGTTCTGAAGGTTGCTACCTGCCTGTCTAATTGGTGGAACTTCACTTATTAGCATCATAAGCCAATTCTTGTCCCCAGGCAATAGTTTGCAGAGACCTTTCTGTTCCAAGTTTAAATTTGTTACTTTAAAGAACTTTCACTCTGACTGAAGTTTTGGCTTCCCGATGATGTATGTAAGAACATATTCCAGGCTGTTAGACATTTCATGCGTATTTGTGATTATCTGAGGCTCAGTTTTCTTGGGCAAAGGTTTTCAGGAGATTTTCGCCTCCATGGCCTTAACACTCCAACAGATTTGTTTTTTCACCAGATGATAGGATCCATCATGCCCCAGGATTCTTTGCAGAGGGGAAATTCTTTGCCGTTCCAACATAGGTTTATTACGAGAAAAATGACAGGCTGGCCTTTCCGTTCCTCTTGACCTTTGAAAGTAAAAATGGGAACCATCCATTCATTTGGGTCCCCTGAGCACAGCTACCTCTAATCAGTTACCCCTTTTACTCAGTTGTAAGAAACATCCAAACATTTTACTTTTCTTAGTATCTGGTGTCTCCCTTTGAACTCAAATAGCAATCTAATACTTTGAGTTTGAAAATCTGAATATGGATGTGAAGCCTTACAAATTTACTTTCTTACAAATTTACTTTCAAACGCTGAGGAGATTCTAAACAGGAAGTAACAAATTACCTGGAGGATTACAACTGAGGACCTGTATACTGCACGAGTCATAAAGGGGGCTGTGAAAATATTTACAGACCCCCTCACATCCTGCACATAAAATGTTTCAACTCCTACCCTCAAAACGATGCTATAGAGAACCGCACACCAGAACAACTAGACACAAGGACAGTTTCTTTTTCCTGAATGACATCACTCTGCTAAACAAATAATTCCCTCAACACTGTCCAACTGGTTACCAAGTCTGTATTACTGTTACTCTTCTCATCTTTCCTATCTTTCCTATCACCTGTCCCCTCTCACTTATGACTTATGACTGTAACTTGTATCCTTACGATTTATATTGATTATTCCCAGTAAGACTTGATTGCTTATCTGTACCCCACTTAATGATATATCTTATGATTCTTGATGAATTGAGAGCATATGCACCAAGACAAATTCCTTGTGTGTCCAATCATACTTGGCCAATAAATAATTCTGTTCTATTCTATTCTAAAACAAATTTTTGATCTCATGTGACCTGAGGTGACCTGAGATTAAAAAAAAAGATCAAGGTTCTTCAAATAATAATGTATTGGCCTCATCTAGTTTATATCTGAATCCATTAATATATTGCTAATTTTTTTTTTGCTTTTAATTGAGCATCTTATAAGAAAATTAATCCTATGGGTAGTCCTCAAATTACAACCACTCATTTAGTGACTGTTCAAGATAGCAATGGCACTGAAAGAAAGGACTTACAATTGGTCCTCTCATTTACACAGCATCCCCATGGTCACATGATCAAAATTCAGGCACTTGGCATCCGATATGTATTTACAATGGTTGCAATGTCCCGGGACCGTGTGGTTGCCACTTGTGATTTTCCCAGCCATCGCCTGTCAAACAAAAGTAATGACAGCGAGCCAAATTTCCTTAATGACTGCATGATTCACTTAATAACCATGGCCAAAAAGTTTGTAAAATCAGGAGCAACTAACTTAACAACTACTTTGCTTCGCAATGGTAATTCTGGTCTCAATTGTGGTCGTAAGTCAAGGACTATGTAGCTAAAAGTCCTAAAAGCTTGATTTACATCTATATGCAACACCAATGGATATTGTAGTGATGATGTATTTTACTTCAACCAATGGTCCTTGTAAGGATATTATGCAGATACTTCGGTTTGCAAACAAAAACTAGTTCAACTCACTGGTTTACCAGCAGCTCATCTAGTTCTGGAGCAAGAATGCTCTCTCTGGGATTAGGCAAAGGAGCACAAATCATCAGTCTGTAATGATTAGTGGTCATCCATCCAGTTTGGTTTTGGTGAACATACTCTCAGTGGCAACAAGGGAGTTCTCATTATGTTGAAGTTTGACTTCAGAATTGTTGTCTGTTGAATGTTCAATTTCATGCAGAGAACACACTTTTTCTGTCTCATATAACTTCCTTTGTTTGAATTGATTTTTCAGCTGAGAATTGAAACTTACGTAATGCTAGAATCACATCATTCCTTTCTTCAGGGATATATAGTCAGGTATTGGTATGATTGCTGTTTAGGGTTCTCTCTCTTTTTTAGCCCTGGTAGATTTTCACTTGCTTGTTTGCTTTAGTTTTGTTAAAACTTATGAGTAAGTGAAAATACAGTGGAAGAAAATAGGCATTTTGATATATAGCTTTTATTTGTCAAACTATTAAACAGGTGACATGCTGTATGTAAACTTCTAAACTGAAAAAATGGAGACAATTTATTTCAGAGTATTAGTGGTAAAATAGCCACATTTGTTTTGTTATACAGTGTCATGGTTTGGATTTTGACAATTGTTCTTGTGCCAAGGTTCCAATATTGCTTATGAACTAAAAAAAAAAATTATGTGCAAGAAAAAAAAAGAAGAAACATTGCCTCAGCCTCACCATCTAAAAACCTTGGATGACTTTATACAAGTTGAAAAGGGTTTGTGTGATGTCGTCTTAATCTCTCCCCTAAACAACAGCTGAGTCTGCTGTGTGAACCTAGCCATTATAAGCTCTGATTAGGTCTAGCCCAGAGACAGGTAATGAAAAAACGTAGCCCTATATCTTCCCTTAGTGTCCATGAGTCTCTCTGTCCATCTGACATTTTAAAAAAGATTCTTTCAATGAAAAAACTCTTAAATAAATAATTAATTGGCAATTTGGCTTGCTGAAAAGCGAAATACCATCTTCCAGCATAATATTTATGTGTAAATAACTCCAGGTTCCAACAATTGTCCCACTGGAACACTGGGGCAACCATTTTAGAGGCTAGAGTTAATGTTAATGTTGATTCACAGTGCTATCCGGCAAATGTTTAGGAACAGGCTCTGCTGGCTTCATTGCTGCCACTGTAATACACTACTAGACCATTGGTGGGATTCAATTTTTTTTAATTACCGGTTCTGTGGGCGTGGCTTGGTGGGCATGGCAGGGGAAGGATACAGAAAAATCTCCAGTCATAGGTGGTATTTGCCGGTTCTCCGAACTACTCAAAATTTCCACTACCGGTTCTCCAGAACTGGTCAGAACCTGCTGAATCCCACCTCTGTACTAGACCCAGAGTAGCGGATTGGTCTGCTAGACATAGTTCTGCTCTCAACTGGTGGGCAAGATTCCAGAAAATGTAATAATTTGTTTTTGCAGGCTGGTGCAAGCTTGTTCCATCAAGCCACTGATGATTCATGACTCTCAATGCTCATCAATGGCAGCTGTTTTGAAATGCACCCACCACCTGTTTTTATAATTCCCAGTATAATCCCATCCCCAAGAGTTTGATTCTCTGGCATAGCATGCGTGAATGAGGGCTACTACTATGGCTTATTTTAAAATCCATGATTAAAACAAGGACTTTTTGTGCTGAGAGAAAAATTTCTTTCAGGCCTCACATAGGCAGAAAAATTCTTTCAATGGATAATTTTCATCTCATCAAATGTTTTTAATGCAAGAGTAATATCAAAATTTATTAATTAAACCTAATAACTAAAGAATTTATTTCAGCAACACCACTTTTATTTACTGGGCCACTGTCTTCAGTGAACAAGAACAATAAAGCAGGGGTGGGATTCAACCAGTGTTACTACCAGTTCGGTGATACGCTGCGTGCGCGTGTAAAAAAACCTTAAGCTGTGCTGTCTGGACAACTGAAAAGCACTGCGTGTGGGTGCGCAGCGTTTGAAAAGCCTCTTTTTTCCTGCTTTTTCAACCTCAACTGTGCCACGTAAAGCAGCTGAAGTTGAAAAAGCAGGAAATAAAGAAGAAATAAGAGCCTGGGCCAGCGGGTGGGCCAAAGAGCAGCAAACACAGAACCGGTCTGGTGTCTGCTGCTCTTCAGAGTTACCGATTCGAACCGGTAGCAGCCCACCCCTGCAATAGAGGGAAAAAATTGTTGACATGGGACACAGGGAAAAAAGAAAGGAAGAAATGGAAGGAGGATCCTTTCTATCTTATTATATTATCTGATAAGCAACAACAACATTGACTTTTAAATTCAGCATGTCCATGCAAAAATAACTTGAGCCTCCTATCTAAATATTATGGGTGGTGCAGTTCCAAGATTGTTACAGGAATATTGCTAATTTCACACCAAACCTGGAGTTCCTTTAGATGTTTTTAGTCTGGAAACTCATTTTCCAACATTTCTGGAAGCTACCAAATTAAAGAAAATTGTTTTATAGCAGAGCTATAAATCTGTTGCCTCTCTAACTTATGACACTCTTGTAACAATAATCTTGAAACCTTAGTCTCCATCTGCTTGGACTATTACTCAGGACTTCACCCTCTTGGTGACATTTTTCATGGGCTAATAATCTTGAGAATTCCTCCTAGGGAATAGACCATTCATGACAAAGACTAGAAATAGTTTGGAAGGGGAACAAAAAGATAACTTACTTTTTAAAAGTTTTGAGTGATTGGTTACTATATCACTTAATTTTTTTATCTAAATTGTTTTTTAAAATGCCCTTCCTGTTTTAGGACTTTTAAGGCTTAAAAAGTTAAAATCTATGCCAGATATAGTTAGTTCAGAATTTATTCACTGTCCCTAATAAGGAAAAATGACTTCAGAATATATTCCATAAAACAGTATCTCCTAAGATTCAAAGAAGTCCTCGTTAAATTTTTCATGATATTTCCTTAAGCTGTAGATATGCAAATGAACTTTTCATGAGACATGCATATTAAGATTCTCCCTAGGAAATAATGTACAGGTGTAAATTAAATATAATACAGTTTAATTTTTCTTACTTCTTGAAACGTCTAGCACATCATGCACTGATAAATTTCTCCTGGCATCTTTCCTTTTCTTCTCAGTGTATAGATCCTCATAAAATATGTAGCTGGGAAGAAGGCACAGCTGAAGTTATGCTCCCATCACTTTGACATGCATTTGCCTAAATCACCTGTAAAAAAAAATCCCTAAACCATGGTGCCTGGCACCTACACTGGCTTGTTTTAAATATAATTTTATTAAGGATTTTGATTATAATCGTAATCAAAACTTAAACTTAAAGAAAAGAGAATAGAATAAAAGAATAAAAACACAACTAAAAAAGAAGAAAGAGAAAAGAGAAAAGAAAGAATATAATAAAGAAAAAGAAACTAGGTAAAGAAATGACTTTCAACTTTCATTACAACCATAGACAAATTTAGTGATTCTTTCCACCCCCATAAGATTACATATCATCTCTTCCCATTCCTTATCTATAAACACATCCATAAAACATCAACTTTTCAATTCCTATATTAGCAAAAAGTTATAACACTTTAGAACGTTATACAATAAGGTCTTATTTTAACCTTGATCAAATAACCAACTTTATATTCCTTCCTTTTAGTTCTAACAAGCTTTATCTTTAGTTTTTTCAAATATTTGATTTCCCTTCAACTTTTCTTTATCTCATCGCCTAGACTTCTTCAAGGGTTTAACAAACCTCTCTTGTAGGCTTGTGAAATCCAATAACAATCTTTAATAAGAAAACATCTTCCAGGTCATTACCTTGATTTGTCATTTGCATTTCTCCTTTTATTTTTAAAATATCAGCCTGTTTCTTTTGTATATCAATAAAGCATCCTTTCCAAGACCATTCTCTTGGCATTTCATTTGTAGTTCCAATTTTGGCAATGTCTCTGTCTTCTCAGGTAAAATTTACACCTGTCATTGCCTCATTAACATATTTTGGATGCCATAGAATCACTGTTGATATTGTAAGTACTAATTTCTGGCTCCATTCTTCAAAGAATTCATTTAATATTTCCAATATTATGACATTTTGTCTCCCAGTACTAAATGACACTTCTTGCTCTATTGAAGGAATGTCAGCTTTTCTACTTTTGATTTCACTGTTGCTGTGATCACTTTGGAGTGGCTGCTGGTATTGATCTCTGTAGGATTTCCTTCAGGAGATTTGATTTTTTTTTGCTTTACTTGGATGATCTGAAGAATATCAGAAGATTTGAAGCAGGGAATATGATTGTTGCTAACTTTCCTTCCCTCTCTGGTAGAACAAGGGGAGGATCTTATTTTTTACAAGATTAAAAACAAAAATGTCCTTGAGACATTGTTGACTCCTGGTGACTGCCTTGATAGTTCCTGCAGATTAAAAAAAAAAGATTTTAGAAATGGTTTATCCCTTTCACAGAGAGAAGGATTGGCCCAATTATTCATCTGTCTTTGTGACTAAGGCAGGACGAGAATTCCTGGTGCCTTAAACTCTTCATCAAACTAGCTTTCTTTTACAGGATTAAATATTAAATAATGTCAGCTTTGGAAGCCATATTTTACTTAGAAGCTTCCACACTGCCGCATCTTAATGCCTGGGAATTTGGGAGGGGGGATTTCATGAGAGAGGGAAGTTAAGACATAACAACATTCTTCTCATAAAGTCAAGGACAAGTCACCCTGTACCTGGAAAGGAGTGGTTGGAGGAACGTCTCCAGTTGGAACAATGGGTGATTGGACCATGTGATGGACTGGTGGGTACAGGGGATGGGTTTTGTTTTTCAATTACAGAGGGAAAACCCGGGACTCTCAGATTTGGGTTTTCCCAGATGTGTATGAGTTCTTTAATAAATTCTTACTTGGATGAACTTTGTTTCTGAGTATTGAATGAAATGGGAAGTTTCATTGGAACACTGACAAATAATTTGTCATAGGTATCTTTATTGATTCAATCATTCCATTTTTGGATTGGTTCCCCCACCCCCCCAAAAAAAAACGAAAAAAACAAAACCTCGTTTGTCTCTTTCAACTTCTGATTTGGACGTGAGAATTAGAATTTATTGGCTAATAAGATTTCAAATATCCGCCTTTGTTTGTTGTTGCCATCTACTGTTTGTCTGGATTTTAGCAGCCCAGATGTGACAGGTCTAAAAAGTTCTGGGCCTTTTAACGCAAATAGGGGACAATGCAGGCTAGCATGAACCAACCAAGACTGAACTCCATAAGTTAATTGCACTTCTCTTGGTATTTTGCCCATCAATTCACAAAATAGAATCTCTTTGCTATTCACTCATACTTTATTCAGACTACATATCACCGAATGCCAATTTGAAAGTAACATTATTCTCTTATTTACTGTTCTCCCATACTTTTCAGCAGTGAGAATGAATAGGAAATCAATGCTATTAGAGGGAAGAATGACAAGCTCCTCTGTAGGAAGTTGTGTGCCTGGAGATTTAGCACTCTTGCAGATCAAATCTCTTCCTTGCCTCTGAAAGCCTGACTTAGGAAGGAACAAGAAGAATAATGGCTAATTCAGCAAAATACATTGTGCTCATTATCTCATCTTTTTAAGTCAGTTTATCTAATCAAGGATGCTCAATAAATCAGAATCAAGCAAAAGAACAAAATAAGCATGGCTTGTTTATCCAATTCCTGGATTGTTTTCTCTTCTCCCACTCCTCCTACTGCCCCGATCAAGGTTCTCTACTGGTGCATTGATTAGATGTTTCGGCAACCTCTCAAAGTGAAGTAAGAGATGGCAAAGCACAACCATACATGATTGTTTCTATTGGTCGTAATTGCAATCAACAACAACCCACAGTTTCAAAATGGCTTATTGCTCTAAAACAAACCAGAGTTTATTCACTCATATTAAGTCAGAAACTGATAAGTTACAATACAGCTTAACTCAATGGCTTAAATGTTCATTATCCTTTCTCCTTATTTGCTGCTAGTAGAGTACCTTGAGTAGAATGAGGAGTGAGTGAAACTAATGAACCTTGCACCCAAACTTTGTATTAGAATGAAAATCACAAAGAAAGGTCATGGACATTTTATTTCCCTTTCTGAGAACTTGAGCATTATTCTGATGTATTAAGGGTCACAGCGAGCTCGCACATGTATGGATCTACTTGTATGCACACAGATCAGCACAGAGAAGACATGCATGCATGCTTATTTTCTGCAACATGTCACACACAAGGAAGAGGACCCAGGTCTGATATAGCCTGAAACACTTGGCTCAAAGCCCTGGCATGCAAATGCCAGCTACCTTGGCACTCACACATTTCCAAAATGTTTTCTGCTATAATTGACTGGCCTAGTTCTTCTCCTACACTTCTCTGTTTCCCGTCAGCTCAGATCTCCCATTGCTGGACTCTCTTAATATTTACTCGCTACTTGGTTAGTTCTCTATATTGAAAGAATTCCTGGCCCACTATCCTTGCAGCTCACAAAAGAAGGATCATAAACACAAACAATCAACATGTAATTCAGCACTCAGCAAGCACAATTAACCAGAAATCCATCTTTGCAGCAAAGCCAGTCAGGAGGATGAAAAGGGAGAGGGGAGTCTCTAATAATGCTAAAAAAATGAGCCTTGCCAATACGCCCTTTCTGAATAGCACATCTTATATCACCACCTATCTGATTTCTGTTTGTTGTACATCCTCTTGTGTCTGCCCTTATATCTAGTTAGTCTCTAATGCTATACCCCCACTCTCATTCATGGGGTGGAGTGGGATGGGGAATTAGATGGCCATAGTAGCCAGGAAATATCCATTTAAATTTTATCCGCATATATGGCATGGATACAGTGAATTAGTAAAGGGTCTGAAAAGACCAAGGGAAAAAAATAATTCCTACCTTTTAGAAATAGTTGTGGTTGATTCGCATCCCTAGTTATTTAAAAGCAGTAGCATAAGCAAGAGGAGTGACAGTGTGGCTGCTCTGGGTTCCTAATTTCACATATAGCTTGTTAAAATAATGCCAGATTTTATGGCATTTTGCTTTTCCATGGAGAGTGACTAAACATCTTTCAGGATACCCACTTTAAAGTATCTTGCTGTGTTCTGAGAGCTACAAAGCTGATTGGATGGCCTTGGGCCAGGCACTCTTTCTCAGTCTTAGGAAGGAGGCAATGGCAAACCACTTCACAAACTTTGCCAAGAAAACTTCAGGAACTAATCCAAGCAGTCGCTAGGAGTCAACACTGACTTGAAAAGACGCAGGCATACGTGTGTGTATGTGCGTGCACACACACACGTTAGATATGTCTTATCTTTGTTTGACTGGTTCCAGCCCACATCTCCTGGTAGGCCAGCAATTATGTTAAAAGGAAAGTTGGTCTTAACATCTTTGTCCCTTTCTTCACTGGAACACAAGATGGCAGCCTAGAGGCAAAGAAAAGTCTTTTTCTCCATTTGCTTGAATTCCTGTCTTTGAGAGGTTTTTTTTTTTTTAATGACAGTACACAAAACTAGGCTATGTGGAATTGGCTGTGGGTAGATGTACCAGATACACTTGCAGTCCTTCCAGAGAAGAGCAGCAAAGATTTTGTGGGTCTTGTTCATTGCAGTAGGTTTGACCTGCGACAAAATCACCCTGTATTGTAGTTGAACTATCTAGTTCAGTTCTGTTTCATTCCAGTTGCCCGAATCGAATGTCTGAGGTGCAGAGTTAGACCTAAAAAGAGACAAAGAATTCAGGGATTTCTAAATCATGCCTAAATTATTTAGTCTTTAATCAATTTATATAGCGGCATATCTCATACCGGTGAGTCCAGGCAGTGCAAACGATTAAAATCAAGAAAATAGAATACAGCAAATAACCATGATAACATGATGATGACATAATATGCTCACACTTAAAACCAATCTATTATTAATCCATACAACAAAGAACCCCTGGCCTAGTTTAACGCTTTTCCTTTTCCTTACATTCAGAAAAACAGTAGGCCTCTGCAATGCTTTCGATTTGAAGGCAAAGAGGTGCCTCAGAACAGGGGTCTTCAACCTTAAGCCTGGAGGATTTCAACTTCCAGAATTCCCCAGCAAAGCTGGCTGGGGAATTCTGGGAGTTGAAGTCCTCCAGGCTTAAAGTTGCCATGGTTGGAGACCCCTGCCTTAGAGCACTTGGAGCACCAACCTACAATCCTAGGAAAAGATTCAATTGCTGCCTGAAGGAACTATGGTACTATGCAGAACTATGGTACTATGCAGAACTACCTTTCTGCATCCCTATCCTCCACTCCCCACCCCATATTTGAAGCACAAGAGGCACAGTCTGCACCCAGTCAGTTAGAAAAAGGCTGACTTAACATGTTTCTTATAGAGCTGATATCACCTTTTGTTGTCATGATAGGGAAAAAGACTTAAAACAAGTGTTTCGCCAGGAGGGAAACATTTATATCTCTCATCTCATGTCCAGGGGTTCCCTACGGTTTCTTATTATCTTTATTGTCATAATACAACATGTATGCAAATGAGATTGGCTGAGCCTCTCTTCGTGTACTCTCACCCCCAATACAACTCACAGTGAGGACAGAAGTCCCTAACCCAGTTCCAATCTTATTACACTATGTGACCTTGTTGCACAATGTGCCAGCCCCGCAAGTCTATCATACTATGTTGACATGAAGTTATTTTCCGTTCAGGAGTCTGAAACTGTTCTTCAGCCTGTTGGTGTGGCTGGCTATGTTTCTATATCTCCTACCTGATGGTAGGAGAGTGAAGAAGTGCTCAGCGGGATATGAATCATCCCTGAAAATTTTCTTCACTCTTCTAAGGCAACGACCCCTAGCGATGTCATCACAATGTTTTGTGCTGTGGTCACCACCCTCTGTAATGTCTTTCTATCTGCAGCTGTCAAGCCAACATTATACACCGTAATGCAGTATGTGAAGACGCTTTCTATTGTGGACCGGTAAAAGGAGGTCATCAGTCATTGTTCCACTTTACTCATTCACAAGACCCTTAGGAAGTGGAGTCTTTGTTGGGCCTTTCTGGCCACTTGGGTTGTGTTGACAGTGGTATAAAAAAAAAGCAGGACCATCCCACTTATATAATTTAAGGTGCATTTTTAGTTTAATGCACAGTGCTTCAAGTGGTGGAATGCTCAAACTAGCTCCTAATCTCCATTCTAAACTGATCTTTCTTGTATTTATTGGTTAGGTTTATGTTGTTCCTTTCACAAAGGATCTCCAAACAGTTTAAACAGCACTTTCTTCTCTCATTTTCCCTAACTGCGGCAGTACTGTAAAGTAGGTGGGGCCAAGAGTGACCAATTCCAAATTTGCCTGACTCAATATTTTAACTACTTACACCTCGCTGCTTCTTTTGTATTTTTTAGACCTTGACCGATGTGCAATTTATAATTGTCTAAACATACAAAATAAATAATAAATCGAGAGAAAGGGAAAATGCAAGTTATTGAGGCGCACAAAATTAGATTGATTACCTTTTGGGACTTAAATGCAAGCTCTGCAAAAGCTGCTCTCCTTCTATTCTTTGTGTAAGTTCTGAGCAGGTGAAAGCCACCCTAGAAAGAACAACAAACACACACAAAAATTTGTCCTGGCTAGTGTATGATGGTAAAGTCTATATAGAATGGGCTTCCCCTAATTCTGACATGCTGTAATTGGCAAGAAAAGCCTAAGCAGCAAATCCCTCTCCTGCCTTTTCACATAGCAGCTTATTTATTGCTAATGAACCATGATCCTCCAAGCAGTTGCTGTGTGGAGAGCATTAATTATGGAGTCAAAACAATCAGTCCTCACTGCCACAAGATTCCCCGCCTTTCTGTATGCTAGAAAGGTTCTGTTGACTGAAAAATGGAGAGCCAGTTCTGGAATCTGGCTTGAAAGAAGGTATACATACAAGGGTGGGATTCAAAAATCCCAGCAACCAGGTTCTCTGCCCAGTGGCTGGGTGGGTGTGGCCATGGTGGGCGTGGCCTACTGGAAATTCTGGGAGGGCTGTGTTTTGCCTTCCCCAGAGTCTGGAGGCTTCCCTTGGGCCTCTGGGGGGCGAAAACAGCCTCCCAGAGGCTCCAGAGGACCTCTGGAAGCCCGAAACAGGTTCATTTCTGGACTTCCGGAACTTTCGGTTCGACCCGTTTTTGCCCTCCTAGAGCCTCCATGAAGACCCTGCACTTACCTGCATCCCAAATGGGCCATGTGGAGACTCCTAGGAGGGGTGGGGTGGGCGGGGCCAGCCGATAGGTTCAACTACCAGTTTGGTGAACTAGATGTAAATTTAACATCTGGTTCACCCGAACTGGTCCGAACTGGTAGAATCCCACCCCTGTACACATACGATCATATGATATTGTTTGAGAGCTCTCTAAAACTCTGTCTAGGCCTACACAACAAGGGATAACCTTGAATTTGCAAATAAACCCGTTTGGTTTGTTTTCTATTTACTTTTTATCTCACAAAACAAGTGACTCTTGGCGGTGTGCAACAAAGTTAAAAAGCAACAAATAACAATTATTATTCAGTTCAGTTCTTTGATGGGCAGACATCTGATTTAGATTCCTCATAATGCCACAATCAGTGTTGCCCATTTCCAGGACTCTTGAGAAGTTAACTGCCTGCCCTGGTATGATTATGCCATTGGTTAAACCATTGGCTAAATTTGTATAGAAAAGCGGGGGGGAGGGGAAGTATCTTGTTGATCGGTGGCTGCTAGCAACAGCAACAGGAAGGTGCATACCATCATTGGGTGAAGATCAGATAAGAAAGTCAATTAGTAATAAGTGGGGGGGGGGGTTCACTTAAGACTGGCACCAGATCTGCTTGCCAGAAGTGGGGCGATTTGCCTTTTAATTTTGTGTCTGGGTTTTCTCTTTTGAGAAAGCAGCAGCAATAAAAAAAACTATAAATGCATGAACTCTGTGTCTTCCATGCCCATCTTTCAATATCACAACATAACTCATTGTGCTTTATGTATTGTCTTTTCACAGTGTTTTGTCCCATGGGGTGAAATATTTCTGTTCTAGCCGCATTAAACAAGAAATACACCTGTCTCTTTTATGTAATCTCTACTTTCCCTAGAGAAGTATAGATAGCTGTGTATATGCCTGACTCTGCAGAAGTGAAATGCGCTTACAAAATGCGCTTACAATGTGAGGCAGGTAAATCTTTTTTTTCACAACTCTTTTCATCTTATTCCAGCTAAAATAGATGTCATAGTTTTATAATCTGCAATTAAGTCAGGAAATTATTTTTATGTATAATAGAGTTACTTTCATTTTATCCAACTGAGATTAATAATACACAATATATCTAGACTTACTGAAGATGATGAAGTATTCCCTGGTGCTGCTCAGCTCATGATTTTTTCACTCTTTCTGAGCTATCTCACAGATATCAAGAAAAGATTGAACCTAGTGGGAATACTACTTCAACCTTGTTATATTGTAATTTCCCCTTTCCTGAACTAAATCTGATAGAATGGGAGGAGGATGGAAATTGGCAGAGGAATCCTTATGTTCCCAGCTTCCTGACAGCAAAAGGTAGCTCTGAGGACTTTAAGGCTTAAGATATTGCCACAGAGTACAATCTCTTCAATAGCATCTTCATAAAGGGAAGTGCTTGGGTAGTGCCTAATTGAACCATTGTGCACTGGTTCAAATTTTAATAAGCTTTGTCCTTGGTTCATAGGAGGTAGAGGTTAGAGAACTTGGATCTCAGTAACAAAGGAATAAAATAAAAGAATAAAAAAGGATACTAATATATCAATTTTTCTTTATAGGATCTTTGGTCCAATAATTGTCTGTTTCAAAACAAACAAACAAGCAAATGCACACATGCATACACGCACACACACCACAAAAGCCAGGGGCACCTTTTATGAAAGACATAGGAAGCTCTGAAGATTTAACCATACAAAACATGTCTGGGCCAAAGTGATGATAGCCAGTTTTTTTTCCTCATCTTTTTCCTTGTGATCTTTTTGGTGTATGTGTGTGTGTGTGTGTGTGTGTGTGTGTGTGTTTGGTGGGTTCCAGACTGGATTAGAAACTTTGGTATTGTTCTGACTTAGGCTTCCCCAACAGTACAAAGCCGACTCCTCGACCCAATAAACCCCCTTTATTTATTTTACAGTGAATTCCTCTCCAGCAAAGTCCCAGTCAACAGTCTTACAAGATATTTCCCAATTAAAGACCTTTATCAGGCTTGAGAATTGCCAGGCTGATATCTTTCAGATGCCACACTGTAGCAGACAATACTTGGCAAGAATGCAGGAACAGATCGTCACCCAAATGAACTAATTGTCTCCTGTAAAACCTCACTCCCCTTTCGCTCCTCTTTTATTCCCAATGGGATGGGACATTCACCATCTATCTGTGGCTTTACTTCCAAGTTGACCCTTGTTCCTTAGCTGTTCCCTTCTTCTAGCAGCTCTGTGCACGGGCACACTGGGAACAGGCTCCATCTGTTCTTCTGCCTCACTGATGTCTGACTCCAAAGGCAGCTGATAACTGTCAGATGGCCCTGCCCCCATCTCTGCCTCCAACGCAGAGCACTCGTCAGAGCCTTCTCCAGACTCCAGGACTGGCCCATGTTCCTCCCCAACCTCCTCACTGTCCGAATCTGCTGCCAGCTTTGCTGGCTGTTGGCAGGCCACCACAGGTATGCTATTTTGTTGAGATTGGATTTTAAATCCCCTTGGTTGCATGTTCTTCATTGCATGTGATTTTCCTAGACTTCATAACAGCATGATTCCACTTATGACAAATTAGCTACTTAAGAATATTTGAGATGTGTCTCTTAGTCTATTTCGCATCTGCGGTTCCTTGAAAAGAGGTGAAAATTAGCCATTTTTACAGTAGATTCCAGCCTTTCTTCTTCCTTTGTCTGATTGTAAATGTGCTGAATAGAAGATTCATCCGCTAACGTAGCAAGGATGTTGGGAGTTAATTTTTGAAGATATCAATACAGCTTAGAAAGTACTGAAGTCAATTAATATCAGACCACAACTGAATATTGTTCTCTGTGTTTATATACAGTATTATAGTTAACTTGGTTTTTGAATTAACCCATTTGGGGTTTGAACGATATGATTTAGCATGTCAGGCTAATAGACTAATTCAGAAGCCAATTAAACAATTCGAAAGCAATGGTTTTTGCAAAACTCTGAGCTGAAAAAAAACAAAACAAAACCCAAATCCCTAAACCCTGAGATGATGAGTAACCAAATTTAGGATATTAAGCTTTTGTCTTTCCCTTTAATACATTTGACTTGCTTAATTATGTTGTGAGAAGACAGCCTTTTCAGTAGGCTCAGCTCTCAAAATGTTCATGGAATAGTTTTCTGACTTCTGGGGGGAAAAATTGGTCTTGCACATGTTGCTGAAAAAAGGTAGGCAAATCAAAGAGATGTTGGTCTGAAGGGTGCAATTCCTGCCCATCAATACAGCAAGGATGCACTGAAGCATCACTCAAACCCATCTGACTTTTACCAAGACTTGCTGTGTTGGTTCTGCTGTTCCTCAGAGTTGTAGATAATGGAGGTGATGTACGGCAAGGATAATATTGTTGCAGTGTGTGACCACACCACATTCCAAGTTATCTGATTTGTCTCCACAGGAGGATTTTAGAAATATATTTTAAGTTATTCTGCTTCTAGGTGGCAGGAGGGCTAACTTCTTAAAAGGTTTAGGAATGTAGATTTGGCCTAAGGCTGCTGGCTGCTGCAGAGGGTTGCTGGATTTGGGAAGGCAGATGTCACATTATGCTAGTTCTCTCATCTATCTTTGATTTTTATACATAGTTTCCAGGTGACGCTAACATTTTTCTTTTATGCAATGTGTCCGGTTGTGTTTTGCATTCCACAGCGAAAGCTACCCACCCACTCCCAAAGCAAGGCTCTTCCTTTCACTGAGCTCTGCAAATAATTCTGACCTCTTTCAAGATGGTATGATTTACAAGGGGAACATTTGCAACCATGAAAATGCTTTAATTCAATGTGCAGTGCCCTGTGGGATGTGCTACTGCAGAGACTGTTTTCCAGAGAGAAGAATGGAACTGCTCTGCAATCAGTCCACTTCAGAAAGCCAGCTTTGGTACCAATCTTGTTGTCAGTTAATTGGTAAAAGGAGAGAAGCCAGATCATGAAAATTGTTTCTCAGTGATTTGGAATTTTCATGGGATGATTATTATGGCTATAAAGAAAAGCATCTGGCAAATGCAGTCAAAAAATGCTAAATTGAAAAATTCCCGCAAAGAAATGGCAAAGTGAAGGCAACTGCAGTGGAATGAAGACCTGGTGAGTAGACTGACTCTTTGTGATTCCTCTTTGCACAAGAAGAGGACTAGAGATCATCCACAAGTGTTCTGTCAAGTGCTAGGAAAATCAGGAGGTTCAGGCAGTTCAAATGAGTATAAAGATTTATTGCAAGCTTAAGCTCTCTACAAGAATCTGAACTACTAGCAGTCAAGGGAAATGAGTGGAAATTAAGAAGGCATTCAAAGTAGATTGGATTAAGTTCTCTTGTGGGTGTGTAGGGACTCATGACCAATGATGCATTTGACCCCCTCCCTCAGCCTGGTCTTCTCTTATATCCTCCTGTCAATTGATGTTCACAAAGAGACCTCATGACAGTGGCTTAGAACTCTGAGACATGAGATAATAGCCATTTTTGCTCACATTGCAAATGGTCCCTTTGGAAGGACACTTTCATTTGAATATTTCCTTTTCTAGTCACTTTTGGAAATTGCTTGTTAATAACTTTTCAGCTATTAGGAACCTTTGAATTGACAGGTTTGATGGCACTGGGTGAGTTTTCTTCCATTCTTAGCAAAAGGAAGTTTTAAATACATTTTGATTAAAACTGCAGAAGGGTGATTAGAATAGGAAAATTATAAACAGACTAATAGTTCAGATGGATTTGATATAAGACTTTTAACAATTATAAGATTTCTTCTGATGGGATAATGCTATTGATTTGAATTCTTAAAAAAATGATAGGATGCGACATTGAAGGCTGGACAGTACAAGAAACTAGAAGAAACAAAAGACTCCAGTTAAGGACAGAACACTTAAATTCAACTTACTAATACCAAATGGAGAAAATATGGATATATTGAAGGATATTGTGAACAATGGACTCAGAAGATAATTTTAAGAGTGTTTGTCATTGTAGACGCACTCTGTTCAAAAGTTATGGAAGAAGAAACAAGTGTTAGCAGACGACTTGTCTGTATGTGGATTTAAAAATGATAGGCTACAAGAATGATATGGGAAAAGATGCTACACTGGATACACACTGATGAATTAAAAGGCATATACAAATAACAAACCAAAAGAATGATTTGGATAATTTTTACAACAGAGAACTGTTAATTTTTTGAAGAATTTGTGAGAAAGGACAAAGAAATAAATGAAAAGAAATAAAGTTCTAGGACATTTTTGAATGGGTTAAGGCAGGGGTGTCAAACTCACGTTGTCACGGTGGTATCGTGTGACATATTAGGATTTTTTCCCCCATTTGGTAATATGGACATGGGCGTGGCCAGCGCATGGCATATCTGGCCCGTGGGCTGGGAGTTTGACAGCCCTGGGTTAAGGATTAAGGTTGTTAGAAGTAAAAGGAACAAATATAAAATTGGTTTATTTGTTTAAATTTAAAATAGATATGTTGTTATTTCTGCTAACCCTAAGTGTACTTTTGCTGAGTAGAATTGAATGATCAGATTTAAGAATTTGTTTATAGAAAAGATATGAGATATGGAAAAAGAGATAATTTGTTGCACTTTAAGAGAAGGTGGTAAATTATTAAAATTGTTTATGCTTGTGATGATGGGGAAGTAATTTCTTTATATAATGTTTTCTTTTTCTTTACTATATTCTTTTTTCTTTTTATTCTTTCTATTTTTTCTGTACTTTTTATTTTTTAGTTCACATTCATTTTTATCTTTTTAACTGTAATATTTAGTAAAATTACTATTAAAACTTAAATTGAAGACCCAAGCTATGAAAAGAAAGAGAAGAAAGGAATCATTTTTAGGTGTTTATTTTTCAAACCAGCTTAATTTACTAAGATTAATACTTATAGCTCACTTATCAAAAGAAAAAAAAACATAGCAATGGTTGGGGAGGTTCATTTCTTGACCCTTTCCACTGAAGACAAGGGATTGGGAAAGCTAGGAGTCAGGAGGCAGGCTTACAAAAGAACCATCAGTATGGTATGCCTTTAATCTGTTTAAAAAGGATTGAGAAGGGGTCAGGGAAGGATTTCTTGAACACTGCTGAGTTCTACTTCTGGATCAATTTATATTCAGGGACATCATTCTGACTATTTGTTGGAGAGCCTTTGGGCTGGCCATAGCAGCTATTGCTCTTAGGCTCCCTGTCCTGGTTGTAGCTCTGTCACTTCTCCTTCTCCTTCTCCTTCTCCTTCTCTCCTTCTCCTTCTCCTTCTCCTTCTCCTCCTTCCCCTTCCCCTTCCCTTTCTCCTTCTTCTTCTCACAGAAAAAAAAGAATATGGCTACTACAGGATTAACACATCACAGAAAGTAAGGAGTTTCTTTAACAATGGTCAGTTGAACAAGCCACAATAATCTGGTAAACATTAAACTCTGTCATAAATCATGTTCAGTCTCAGATATTTTAATAAGTTCAAATAAAATCAACTTTACTATGACTAGGCACAGGGCATAACTGCAGGCCAGCCTTTGACTGTTATACATATTAAACTGTTGGAAATGCTGAGATGTTGGGGTATTGTCTGGTTTTTCTCCATAATTCTAGCATGTAGCGTTGTAGCAGGAAGACTGAAATATCTGGGTAGCTAAGCATTTTGCTATTAGCAGAAAGTCCTCTGGCTGCTTCCACAGAATCTGTAAAACAGGGGTGCCCTAGCCAAGGAACTGATGATGAGCTATGGCATTTGTTACTATAGTTGCTATGGACATTTAGCTACACTTTCTCGTATATATATTGATTTTTCTTGCTTAAGATCTTTTTTTCCTGAGATAGAAATAGGGAGATTATTAAATCATGCAATTTTTATTTGGTATCTAAAGTGTCCATTTCACGATATATTCTGCCACTATTGCCTCATGGTTAGCAAGTCACTTAAGACTCTCTCCTCTCCTCTGACACTCACATTTATAGTAATGGCGGCAGCCAATCTCCATCTCAGCTACTTAAATCCTAAAATCTTCTGGAACTTAGCCAAAGCTAGATGCTACCTGAACCAAACTGTCTTATACTAGACAGCTTGGGATATTCCATTATCACAACCTGTTCAAGGGCATCAACAGCAGTCTTCATCGGCTAACTAATACACTCTTATCTGCCTTATCATTCATTACATTTCTTGCAATCTGCCCATCACTTCACCAGCTGATCTTTGTCTATATTTGTACCTATTCCATTTCTTTTATGCTGTGCTTGCTAAAAAGCAATAAACTGATTTTTTGGACTACAAGAAACTATTGGAATTAAACAAGTTGATAATATCTGAATAGTGAGATTCCAGTTTGCTGAATTATATTCTCATATGATATGAATACCATTTGATATAGTATATTATTTGTCAGAAGGGAGGGAGGGAAGAATACCATCATTTGGAAATGGGGGAACTATTATTTGAATAGGCATTTCTATGTAGGTATTCTGATGCCACGATGACAAAATATGTGATGTCACAGTACACAATACTCCTCTGTTTTAGATTAGCAGTGCAACATTCCAAATAAGTATTTAATAGGGCAACAACAAGCATTTCATTACTTGGCCTCCCCCTTCCCCTCCTCTTGTTTCCCTTCCCCAAGATGGCCTTCATAACAGGAGCAAAAATATAATTTTTCACTACCTGTCTGAGAAAGTAAATAATTGGAGGAAATCTTTCAATGACACTAGCTTTGGACAAGTGATCTCCCTGCCCTCTTCTCTCCCCCACCCCAACTCCCTGCATGTCCTTAAGATTGCGCCAGCAGAGGGGAAAAAAAGGTCAGATTTCCACTGTTCTTTTGTAGCAGAGAATTTAACAATTGCTTTAAAGGTATGTTAAATGTAAAAACTCATTTAACATAATAATTTTCCTTTTGCTCTGGGGTTCCAACTACATATGGCAATGGCAAATGTTTTTGGAGAGAGCCCAGGTTTCCTCCAAGGATCTCCAAACTGA
The DNA here is from genome assembly GCF_049901715.1 of Pseudonaja textilis. Taxonomy (NCBI): domain Eukaryota; kingdom Metazoa; phylum Chordata; class Lepidosauria; order Squamata; family Elapidae; genus Pseudonaja; species Pseudonaja textilis. Next base: position 122,239,438 of record NC_141990.1, on the reverse strand, counting down.
AAAATACTCAGGCTAGTCAGTTAGTTTTCTCTGTTCTGTCCCCACTACACGTTACTCTATGTGCAGCTCGACATGCAGCTAAACCCACCTATTCTCCAATAAAACAGACCATGTGCATAGACCTGAATGCTTTATTGAAAGAACAGGATATGGTGAAACTGGGGAAAATAGGGATGCAAGCAATGAGAACCAAATACAAGATAGACAGTGATAAGTTACTGCTGAACATAACAATTAATAAATATAAGCAATTTAAATCTCAGCAGCGATGCTCTGTGTGGGATGTAGATTTGATCTTGGATGACCATGTGCTTCTGCCTTCTTCAAATGCTAAAGGAAATTGAGTCTGCCTTCCCAGTGTGCACTTCAGAGGTGGTATTCAGCCTGTTCAATCTGGTTCTGGTGAAGCGAGATCTCTGAACTGGTAGGACATTTTTTTTGAAACCCATCACTGGTGCACTTGTTTGAAAGTGCAGGATGATGGGTAAATGGGTGGGATCAGCTTCAAACAATATACTTCAGGTATATCTGTCTCTCTGGCCACTAGATGGGGCTAGAGGGACACAACAGTATATAAAGATCATATGGTGTGGCATGACATTCTGCATAGAATAAATGAATGGTACCATAAAATGGTATTTTTCATCATGCGTGCTGCTCTCCTCCGTGGGACAATTGATTTTTCCAGTCACATCTCTTCCTAATCTGACCTCACTTCCTGTTTCAGAGATAAACTTGGTGACCATCTTGGATGTCGGTAAAGACCAGTCAGGTCTTTAAGGGCTCAGCAATACCTTCTCAGGATTGTCTAACTTTTTATTATTTAATTTTTATCCTGTCTTTGTTACTTCTTTCTTCCATTAATCCTCTCAGGCCTCTGACTTAAATATAGCACTATAAGCATCTGGTTTTAGTTTATTTCTGAAACTCTCACCATACATCACATTGCCACATCTTTTGCCTTATTTTTAACAGAAGGAAATGTAGGATAGCGAGCAGAAAAATTAGCAGAGCCAAAAATAACAATACTCTGAGTTCCCATTTAATATAGATACGTTGCTTCATCTACAGTATGCTCAGGGTGTTTATGCATAAATCACTTAGTTCAGCCTGGATCCAACACTGATAGGACATAATTGTTCTTTAAAAGTTTCATGAAAGAATCACAGACTGTGAAATTAAAGCAGGGTTCTGTTGTTTAACTTTGCATTTCTATCAGCTGACAGGGTAAGAAACAGGCAATGGCAAAGATGCCTCTTTTCTTTGTAGGATCTTTTAGAGATAGCATTGATATTCTAATCCAGAAACCCCACTGTCTGTAGAGTTTGAAGCAGGAGTATTATTTTTATTTTTATTTTTTCCCCAGTCAAAGTACAGCCCGATTGATATGGCTAGCCCTGGCATAAATAGTACCTTAGCTGATGGAGCCTTTAGTGATGTTATTTTCCCCTAATCTTCTCTTCCACGATTGAGAATGCATCTCAAAGGTTGATCCATATGCCCGAAGAAAGAGAATGACAGACTTGGTTGCTTATCTGATTTTGTGGAAGCACATTTCAGTGGCTAAAGATAATCCTAGGTTTAGAGTTACCACACACCCCAAGTTGAAGGCTACCAAAAATGCAGAGCATCAATATATGCCTGTGGAGATTCTCAGTCATCCAGGTTATGGTTGTCTCAAAGGTGCTTGTTCAAAAGGCAACTGGACTTGGTTTTTTCCTTGAAGATGTTTTGTTTCTCATCTGAACAGAACTGAAGAAGCTTCTTGGATGAGAAATGAAACATCTTCAAGGAAAAAACCAAGTCCAGTTGCCTTTTGAAAAAGCACCTTTGGGATTGTTAGATGGTAGCAAATAGTTTCTTGGTTAGGGGTGGTTTTTTTGGAGGATCCAGATCAGAGGTGGCATTCAGCAGGTTCTGACCAGTTCTGGAGAACCAGTAGCAGAAATTTTGAGTAGTTCAGAGAACCAGCAAATACCACCTTTGTCTGGAAATTTTACAGTATCCTTCCCCTGCCACACCCAACAAACCACACTCACAGAACCAGTAGTAAATTTTTTTGAATCCCACCACTGCTTCAGATGTGGTATCATCAGCAGTGCCAGCAGCCCACAACTGATAGTTGTTACTGATGGCAAGAACAACAAAATCTTCTAGCTTTTCCCCTTTAAATAGGATACCAACATGATTCTTTTTCTTCTCTTTCCTTCTGAATAAATTCCACTCAAAGACATGTGGTGTTTTAAGAAAGCTAATGAGAAGAGTGACTTGTCTGCGAATGGCAGAGCTGAGCACTTCTCACAGCTGGGCTTTCTCCAAAGAGATTATCATGGAGACAGGAGTTTCAATCACTGCCAGGGGAGAGGCCCCAATAATGGCTTTTCAGCAGCAACGTGCTCCCAAATATAATCACATGCCACCATCATCAGTTTCAAGTGGATCCTTCAGCATGAAGGACACCGAGTTTTAGCTTGCAAAATTCTTCTTTGCAGGCACAGATACAACCTGTTGTTTCTCTTGCTGGTGCTATAGGTGAAGTGTAACTTTAATTAAGTGCAACTTTAATTGCAGCCTTAATTACTCAATTACTCTTGGTTTTTCCTCATTCTTTATAATTCCCGTGCTGTCTCTTCCTGCTGCATTCCAAAGTATTTTTTTAAAAAGTGTTATTTAATAAAAAAAAAGAAGGGTTCTTAGTGATGGGAAGTAATGAGAAGGCGCAAAGATAGAACACTGATATTGTTTGTAGGATTGACAAGATTTGAACATCTATAAATCAAGCTTGTTTCTTTCCTTTTACTGAACATTGCTGAGAACTAGAAGTACTCTGGACGGATTGAAATTCTGGCCTCGGGCATTATAGTAGGTTTGATACATACATACACACATACATACATATGTATATGTGTGTGTGTATACTCACACACACACTCACACATCATATACATACATACATATATATCATACAATCAGGTGAGACAGTACTGCTCTGTTTTGCACTTTTCATGAGTCTAACAAGTAAGTTCTACTCTGCATTCAGAGACAAGATAATGGGCAGATGGCATTTGCAATTTCCCTAATAAACATTTTGATTATGCCTACATAATTATTTTTTTGATTTTAGCCCTCAACTAATAAAGGCCATAAAGGTGTAAGCTGGACATAGTTCTGTGTTCATTTCCCCTCAATATTCACTTTCCCATTACATATGGAAAGTCATATCAACAAGCCTGCTATTTTATTTGTGAAAGTACTGAAACTTAGGGACTTCTGATGTTGAACTTACTGGAATTAATAAATGAATTGTAATTGGCTGCCTACACAGGCAGTTTCAAGGGTCTTGGTCAAAAGAGCTCAAGATAACTTGACTGCAGGTTCTACTTAATTTATTATAACAATCCTGAGAAGCATGCCTAATCAGATTTCAGCTCACAGCTGGACAAGCAGTGGTAAAAGGGAGGCTTTATGGATTCAAGGCTTTGAGAGAAAATTAGCTCAGTTTTCAGAATGGATATAACAAATGAATGCATAAATAAATGGCTTAGGCACAATCCAGACATTTAAAAAAAATTATCTGACCAGTGTAGGCTCTTTAGGAATTTAAGTCAGAACCATAGGATCCCAGTCAAGGAGTGGGCATTTCTGGAATGGACACAAGTGGTCTGCAAGGTGTGATTAGCCAAACAAAATGTTAAGTTAGATTCACATAGTTTGAAGATAGATTAACCTATATTTGTCTCCCATGTGTGATATAAGCTGGTCAAAAGTGAATTTGTAGCATTAATTGTTTGCTAACTTTTAAAATTGCTGCCCATACGACTAAGAAGAAAACTCCACCCAGATCATTTGAAATTGCAGGCAAAGAGACATTTGTTCTCTATCTGTGGAAGGTTTATTCTCTCAGTTTGATTTATTAATTTGTTTAATTTTTTAAACAATTTAATCAACTGTTTAAATAAATCTTTTTCTACCCTTAAAGGGTTGCCTTCCAAATTTTGAGTTCCACTGAGTTTCCTCTATGTTGAGCTGGTGAAATTTTTCTGAGGTAGTTGTGGAGGTCCCATATTTTAATATTATGCTATGTCAGTAGGTTATGCTATTTCTCTACTCGCGGTTTCATCATTGTGCAATTTTAGCCTTGCCTTGCATTAAATGGGCAAGAGACATAGAGTGAAAGCAATTATAGCACTTCCAGCTGATAAATCTGGCACTATTGTGCAATTTTGTTAGATTACTGGCTCAGGGTTGCTGTGTCCAGCTCTTTGGGGAGACAAGAGCAGATGGTGCCAGATAAGACTCAGCAAGGACTGAAGGAAAATTAGTGTGCCTGCGTCAGACTGAAGTGGTGGTCATTTGTTGGTTATCTGACCTGATTTCGGACTGTAACAAACAGCAAGGCATAATAGACTTCCCACACTTTGCATCTGTCGGTAAATGCTGTTGGTTGAAGAGGTAAAAAAAGAAACACGAGTACGCTACGGACATGTAAGTCCATCTCACTCATAGGCTGGAGGTGCAATGAAGGTAATATCTTGGAGAACCTGCACGGTGTCATCAAGACAAATTTCTATCACATGTAAGCCCAATGGGAAAAAAAATTCCCGAAACAGGCTATACTTTTTCTCCATGGAGAAGATACAGAAAGGGATTTCCTGTCTATCTATGCAGAGCAGTGGATATTTTTCCCATGCAAAACAAATTAGCCCTGATTATTCCCCTCTTTGGTATTAGAGTGGCATGGTGGCCTAGTGGTGAAGATGCTTGCCTCTGAATTGGAAGGTTGAGAGTTCAATCCTAGATAGTGGTAAATATTTCTCTCCTAGGGTGCAAAGAAAAAATGTTTGCTGTGAATTCCACATGGTGTCAGGAAGGGCATCTGGCCAGTAAACTTTCAGCTCCATCCAGTTGCCCCGATTCTAACTCAAATTAAAGAATTACAAGGTTGTAAAAAGGGAGACTCCTCTCTCTGATATATTCTGCAGGGAGAGAGCAAAGATTTTTCACAAAGGTGATTGAACCTTTTCTCTTTTTGGCGTCAGCAGAGGAAAAGTCTTGCTTACTAATATCTTCTGACTGATCTAGATTTTCTATCTGTTCTGTTATATCTGGGAGGACGGTTCAAGAACGGAGGCAAGACTCAGATAGTAACTAAAGCTCTTTATTTGTGACTTCAGATCTGAGCAACTAACCCCAGCCGCAGCAGCCCCTTATATAGGGCTGGCTGTGGCTAGGCAGCCAATGAAGGTGATTTGAGTTTGCCGCTCTTGGCAGGGCCAATCGCGGCAGCCCGTTTACTGGCCAACCGCATCAGTCTATGGCGACCAATCACAATCGGCTTTCAGCGGGCCAATCAGATTTGCAGGCTACGAGCCTGCTAGTCCGGAACATGTTCCATGTCTTCTTGGAGCTGAAAGAGGATCTCAGTGATCAATCATAAGGTTGAACATCACTAATTTCTTTTGGCCAACTATTTCCTCTTCCAAATTCAAACTTACGTATGCAATGAAAAAAAAACACAGCAGAAAAGTTTGCCTTTCCTGTCTCTTTCTCTCTCTCTTCCTCCCTCCCTCCACCCATTTTTAGTTATCTGTCCATCCATCCATCCATTTTTATTAGCAGGATGTAAAGATATAAATGAGTGCAAAATAAATTAACCAATTAACTGAAAACACTTGTTATTTCATGTTTTCATTCAATATGTTTCTGAGTTGGAGCATGTTATGGAATATGCTACTGGGACATGAAATAAGAGCATAGATTTCACTTGATAAATCAGAAATATTTAGAGGATGGATAAATCCACCCATCCAGAACAGACAGTTTAATTAGATAGTTTTTTTTTTAACCACAGGATCTATAGTATAAATGGAACTCTAGCTGCCCTATAGGATGCTCAGATAAAGTAGACTTTTAACAGCAATACCTTATTATTAGCTTTAGTGGTTACTTTGATTAGTCTTCCCCAACTAGATGCTCCTTGGATCTGATAGAACTGCAAACTTCTCAGATATTGAGTGAGTATTCTGACAATCTCAGGCACAGCACCTCTAATGGGTGTCAGGATAGGAAAAGCTAGTTCTTTCTCTTCAAGTTAAAACCATATTTCCCCAACAGCAGGCAGAAAATCTGTTCTGTCTCACCTGCATTAACATGTTCATTGGGACCTCTGCTTTGTCTGCTTTGTCTAAAAAGTAGCAGCTGCTGTGGCATGATGAGGGACTGGACTGCATCAGTTGCACCGGGTCTGATTTGTCATGGGGCAGTGCGCCAGATCATAGCTCTTTTTAAAACTGAGGGAGCAATCTGGGTAGGATTCAAATTTTTTAACAACCGGTTGTGTGGGCGTGGCTAAGTGGGCATGGCCATGTGACTGGGTGGGAGTGCCTTTTTTGGCAATACCCCCCCCCGTTTTCTGGGCCTTCTGGGCCTCAGGGAAGCCTCTTGGGGGGCATTTTTACTCCCAGAAGGCTTCCCTGGAGCTCAGGAAGGCAAAAAATACTCCATTTTTTGCCTTCCTGAGCTTCAGGGAAGCCTCCTGGGTGAAGCAGTAAGACAGCAAGGGGAATCCTGGTACAGCTGATCATAAGAACAGCTGATCATTGGGAGGGAAAAATATCTTGAGGAGTGACTGGGCGAGGAAGAACACAGTCAGCGATGTTGTGCACGTGCGTGATGTTGTGCATGTGTGATAAGGACTGACTGAGCCAGGAGGGGAGGGGTGGACAGAGAGGGCCAGGTCATCCAGAACTGCACAGAATTATAACAACTGGTCTGAACTGGTAGAATACCACCCTCCTGGAGCAATCAAAGGAATTCAGAAAAACAGCATAATGGTCCTTGTAATTTTTGCCTCCATCCAGAAAAAGCTGAAATATAATTCTGGAAAAAAAATAGCATAGAAATTTGATTTCTGTCTTTCTAAGTATAATCAACCAAATTACGAGTAAATAGTACTTGTATGTATCTATTTTCCTAGGTAGTTTAGGTAGATTAAACAATACTGAGGAAAATGATCTTGATGGTCTTGACTTTAAAGCTACATATCTGTATCACTTCAAATAAATGGCAAGGATTGGTTCTTGTAGCTAATCCTCCAACACTTTTCAAATATTTGTCTTCAGATTTATTTTTCTAGAAATAAACATCCAGCATCTTTTTTTCAGTTACATCCCTGCAGTAAAAGCACTTCACATAGGACAGTCTGGCATGGATAAAAAGTGTGATTGTAGGTCAATAGGGAACAAACTAAAAAGATATTTAAAGGCCATTTTGACTGGTTGAATTTTGTTTTGAAGCACTTAGAGATACAATTTAATCACACTTGTTCTAAAAGTACCTGCATCAACTCACAACAGGACCAGTGTGAAGAGAGGGCATTATATGTGGGACCTCTATAGTTATTTTTATTTGTGTGAGACCAAACAAACAGGCAAAAGATTTAAAATATACAAATGAATGCAAGTTTCAAAGGGATAAATAATGTTTTCCCCCCACCAAAGTCAATGGCTGCAGAAGTTTTCACAAGCAATTTAAATTTTCTAGCCTATATTTTACTTCAATACCATAAGGATAGGGTTATTTTAAGACTGTGAGATGTCAGGACAGAATTTTAATTATGAAGAACTTTCCTCTTACTTTCTTTCCCTAGACATATTTATTTAGAGATAAAACAAGCCCAGGAACAGATTCATTGCAGTTGTTGAAAGCCATCCACCTTTATGATGGATGAAGAAAAAGTAATCACTTATAGGGTCATATCCAAGGGTCAGTGGTGGGGCAGAGCAGACAAGTGATGATTTATCATTGGTAGTCAGTAATTCCCAAACAATATCTCTTTAAATAGGAATTCTAGGCCTTTTTCTCAGGAATTGTCTCAATGGGCCGAGCCCATTTAAAATATGAGCACAATGTGCATCCTAGGACATAGTGAATTAAAGCTGGAAAAAGTACAAAAAAGAATAATAAACCAATTTGCAGACAGATGAGATTTTCTGTGAGGAAAAGTTTAGGAGTATCTGGGACTTTCAAACTTTGAAAAAAGGAGAGGAGAGAACAGAGGTGTACATTGTTTACGAATAGTGTTAGAGATTTGATAGATGGAGAGATGGAAAAAATTATTACAAGCGGTTATATTTTTCTGGAAGTTATAAGTACTTTTGTTTTTTTAGTTAGTCCCTATTTTTTTCTTTTTCAGCCTATCTGTAAAGACCTATAGGTAACAAGTAAACTTTGCCTCATATTTTTTGAGAACCAGACTCCACAATGGTAAGGAGGAAAATTTACACTACAGCATCTGTGCATGAACTGAAGCATTTGTTTCTGAATCAAAGACATCATTCAATATAAATCTAAAAAGCAGACCATGCTTTCTGCTAATGATATCATAAGTGGAGAGAAACATGGAGAAATAGCAATAGCCCTTAGACCTATATTCATGGTGCTTTACAGCCTTCTCTAAGCAGTTTCCAGAGTCAGCTTATTGCCTCCAGCAGTCTGGGTCCTCATTTTACTGACCTTGGAAGGATGAAAGTCTGAGTCAACCTTGAGCCTGGTGAGACTCACTGAGAATTGAACTGCCATACAGCCATGTTTCTAAGTATATGCGGTTTGTAGTTCTTGTTAAGAAAACTGGTTTAATTGGGTTGCGGAGTTGGTCTCATTGTTAATCTCTAAGTCAATTTGAACTTTTTGGTCATAGCATCTACCTTCTGAAAAACCATATTTCCCAAAATCAGATTGGCTCTGACTGTATTGACCTCCCATAAAGTTGTGAAGGTTGGATCTACGGTAGGGACAAGAGGTTGGATACCCCATTGAGTGATTTAGGTTTATTTTCCTGTGGTTCATCCTTGGCAATCTTGTTGTTTTTGATTTCACTACTGTTTTTTTTTTCTTTGAATATGTTGTTAGCTGTCCAGAGACTTGTTTGCAAGTAGGGTGACTATATAATTGATGACATCAATGAATAAATAAATTCCCTGCAGTGCATTTCAAATTCTGTATTGGGCAGAAAAAAGAAAGCGAGGAGAATTGTAGCTCTGAATATATAGCTGATCTCAGGAAGCTGATGGAACATTGTGCTTTTTGGAAATGTGTTAGAAAAGAGGCTGATTGAAAGGTTTACTTTAGAAAAAAGAAAAACAACATATTTTTGTTGTTTTGTTTTGCTGCTGTTAGGGAGCATTAGCCTTCCTCATTTTTCAGCATTGATGCTCTAGTTGTGCTTGAAAACAGGACTTTTAGCAAGAAATTGCAGAGGAGGTAATTGGGTCAAGTAGTTTGGTCAGGCCTAAATGAGATGGAGAAGGCAACTGGATGACCTATTACCAGGAAGAGAAGGGAGAAAAATCATATGAGATCTGTTTAATGGGAGGAGGAGGAGGAGGAGGAGGTGGCAGCTGTTCAAGTAATAATCTAGTTTAACAACTAACATGTAGATGTGGATAGAGATACAAATACTTCCGTTAGAATCTCTCTCTCTCTCTCTCTCTCTCTCTCTCTCTCACACACACAAACACACACACACACACACACACACACGCACACACACACACACACACATCTTAAAATGGCTAGTTCTGTACTTGTATGTTATCTCAGGATGTTGACAAAGCTTTTATGTTTTTATTATGTTTGTGATCTAGAAAATGTTTTTTAAGTCTCAAATAGTAAAAAAAAATTTTTAGTCATTTGAGGTTTCTAGTGAAAGGAGAAGTAGCTCATGAAATGCCTCTTCGAAAAATCTTTTTGGTATTTTTTGCTGCCATCATTTAACATGGCTCTCCTGCTACCTCTGTTACAATGGTGTATGAGAATATTTATCATCATTATAAAACAATTCACCAGCCAGGACAAAGCATGAGGAAGTCTCTGTTATATTCATCTCAACTCTTGATAACTATATGGACATATCCATGTAATTTTCCTAGCAACAAGAACCTAGAAAGATTCTAGAGTTGGATGGCTACATTATAAAGGAATACAATAATTATTAACCATACAACCAATGACACAATACTTCCACATGAATTAGTACACTGAAAAAAATGAAATCCTATATTTATATTTAGAAGCAAGAGCAGTTTCTTACACCCTTTAAGGCAAAACTGAAATGAGACTCAAAAGATTGGACAAGGAAGATAATGCAGTTATCTAAATCATGTTGGGCAAGATATATTATACCTTTGGCAGAACTAGAAGGAACCACTCACAGCTACATTACACAGGAGTTGCATCAATTGCTAGTATGTTTCTAAAATCCCATTTTTGACGTATACACATGGGTGAAGTCCATATTATCTAAAGGATGTTACAAGAAGCAGGCTTTTTTGGTGCTGGCCCTACCACTTATGGAGTTCAGAAAGTGATAAAGGTCAGAATATCAGAATATACCATTTGAGGAGAATTTTAAGAGACAGAGTGTATCAAATCTATTAGGTTGCTCTAGTCTAAAAGAGTTTCTTAGGCATCTAGAATTGTACATTGAAAACCTTGTAAAGAACAGCCAAAACTAGTGGTGAGGTTTGTGGTGACTATAATCATCCATCAAAGTGATTCAGGTCATTTTTTAAAACATGTGTTTCAAGGACTGAGAGATAGAGAGCTATGATTGAAGCAAATGCTTTTTTTTTGTAGAAGCAGTACAAAATATATGATAGTAATTTAACAAAAATGGAATTCATCTGGTGGCAGATAAAGTAATCGAGTGTTTGCACCACAGAACACATCAGAATGGCAGGCCTTCCTGAGGACATTGATATTGAATTAGTATAATTGGTTCCTATCTAAATTGTCAGTCTTCTTAGAATCATTACATTAATACTAAGAGAAGAAAATTATGTTGGAAAGTAAGGCAAGAAAAAGTATTTAAAGCGATTGCAATCTTTGAGTCTGGGTTCATCTCAACCTAAGGAGAAATTAATCTTGTCCTACGGATGTTGATTCATCCTATGGAGTAGGAGCTATGTTGTCTTATCAAATGAGCCCAGAGAAAGTTCTATTAGATAGGCCTAATGGGTACGGAATAAAGCAGGAGGTTATTTTCAACTGAAAAATGTGGAGACGAACCATTATATTTCATTTAAAGACCTTCCATCAATATTTATATCAACATCCTTCTACTATCACAACTGATTATCAACACTTATTCAGACTATTTAAGGAATATAAATCCCTTTATAGTAACCCCTGAAATATTATTGGGCTTTAGCAATATAGATAGTTCTCGTCTTGTGACCAATCTCTTAATGACTGTCTGAAATTGCAATAGACTTGAAAAAAGTTACTTATGAGTCATCCTTTAAGTTATGATTGTTGCATCACGTGATCACATTTTGGGCATTTGACAATTGGCTCATGTTTATGACTAGTTGCAGCATCCTGTGATCATGTGTGTTTGCATTTTTTTTGCCATTATCTTATTAGATAAGCTGGATTTGGACTCACAACCATGTGATTTATTTAACAGCCAAATGATTTGTTTAATGACCATTGTATAAACAGTCATAAAAATCAGGTCTAGTTCTTTTACACCAAACATATAGGATTAAGTAAGGAGACCTGTCTATACATTTCATGGAGTAAACTGTAGATAATCTCAATAAAAGTATAATAAGAAATGCTGTGATTTTTTTTTCCACTTGAAAGGTTTGGCCTGTAGTTTTGCCTAGTGGTTAAAACTAGATGTTGGCTTGCAAAAAGTGGTTTAGTACTATCCTCCCAGTAGCTGTTGGAAGTGTGTTCTGTGAAGTCTATAGCATCAAAGAGGACTGGCAAGAAACATTGGCATATTGGCTATACATGGATAGCCTAAAGTAATGGGTACGGATGATTTACTAAAATGTACAATCTGAAATGAAATTAAACAAACTTCATCAGTCAAGAATCAAGTGTTTTCTTTTCAATAAAGGCCCTTCCTGCATCTGGCCTACAAACAGAAAATAAATCCTGCCTCATATAGTGGAAAAGTGAGAACTCAACAAGTCTTGATGCCAATTTGTTGTCGCTGAAATCGCAGACAGCACACTATGATCCAGTGGCTCAAAGGCTATGCTTGGGAGCTTCTCAAATTCACCTGGCTGGCCATTGTGTTACACAAAATGCAAGACTGGATGAAATGTTACTTGATGAAGAAAGGTTCTTGTATGTATGCCATAGAGATTTATGTCATGCACTGAGGACTTATAGAAGGAGTCATGGAAGTTACAACACTTGAAAATATATTGATCCCTCATGACCTGCAATCCAACTAGTTTAATTTACTTTGCTTTAGTCAGTTCTTGATAACTCACCTGTTTGTGTAACCTCCAAAGAAATAGCAAAGCCAGATTTATCACCCCCTTCTTGTATCACTAACTATGTTGGACCACACGTTGTAAAGCTTTGACGGAGACAATATCCACTTTGGGATTTTGTTACAAACCAGCCAATAACAATGGAGTTATAATATACACACCTGTGAGTTGGAGAAAAATTTAAGACTTTGAACAGAAAACGGTTGGTGGGTTAACATGCCTGGATGATTTTCTTAAGGACTTTCTGGTGGTTAGTTATATGAAGCTTTTTACCAAGAACATTGCTGGGTTAGATCCTTTTGAAATCCAGCTAGTCTGCCTGAATTGCCTGATATACTGAATGTCTTATTTCAGCAACGAGTATGTATTTTTCTTGACATTAGATTTTCTCTACTATGACCCTTGGGTGTTGAGAATTTTTTTTCTGCTGCCAAATTGAGACCAGGCATCTATTGCTGTGCTCATATGACAAATACAGTCTTGCTGTAATAGCCCTAGAAGAGAATGGCTGCTGATGGCCATTTGCATATTGCTTTGGATTTTATGGCATCTTCAAGTTATACAGAACTTAAATGAATAAAAATCACTGTCCCTAAAACATTATTGCCTCTAGGAGAACGGGCTGTAGTGGTATTAGTGAGCTGGTTAACCATTGCTGTGGCAATGAATTTTCTGCTAGTACCAGCTGTGATCTACTGTTCCAAATTTACGCGCTCTCCCTCCCTTCCTGCCCCGTCCCCCCATTCAAACTTTCAACATGGATTCTGTCTAAAACAAAATTATACTCCTGAATGAATTTTTATAAAGTCAAAAGAAGTAGGATTTATTTCACAGTCAATAGGATCTAAATATTTGGGGTGGGTATAGTACAATAATATATAATTCTTGCTTAATATAGAATACATGCTATATTCCCATTTCTTGGAACTTACCCTCGGCTCCCCTTCCTTTCTCCAAATGTCCACTTGCATAGACATTGAACTTTTAGCTTTGTTTTTATTTCCGAATGCTCAGAAAGATGGAGCAGTAGCTTCTATGGGAAATGAATGGGCCAAACAATGTAAGCATTTGGCTCTTTTACTTATAAATGTGAATGTTGTGAGGCAAGTAATGGAAAACTTACAGATGGTTAATATCGATGTGTGCTGTTAATCATTGTCAGTGGTTCTTGTTACTGAGGAATTCAGGGATGTGCCTGAAAATATTATGGTGGCACTGAGAAGGATAAGTGACAAGAATTGGTGACAAGAATCCTGTCATGAGATCTTAGGTGTTAGTTGACAAAATATGAGATCTGGGCTTATGAATCAATATAGAAATATATTTAAGAAAAATATTTAAGAGGAGAAATACTGTTGGCATAAAGCAGGTAGGACTCTGAGACTGATTTTTAACTTTAGAACAGTGTTTCTTAACCTTGGCAACTTTAGGAGGCATGGACTTCAATTCCCAGAATTCATGGCTGGCTGGGTAAATTCTGAGAGTTGAACTCCACAAGTCACCAAGAGAAACACTGCAACTATTTTGGTTCTGCCCTTAATCCTTTTTATAAAAGTTAGCTAAAAGTAGTCCCATTGTCTTCTTTCAAATCTTCTGATTCCTTTCTGACTTTTTCATGGGCAGGACAACCCATTTCACTTCTGTACATGTCTTCTGAATAGTGTCAAGCCCTTCCAGTAAGATTCTTGCTGGTCAGGGATGTCAGAATGATAATATATGTCATTCTTGTTTTTATGCTGCTTCATCTGGATTTTAAAAAAAATATCTAGGATGTTCTCAAAACTGCTTGCAAATCTATATGGACAATGCAACTAGCCAGTGAAACAAGGATACAGGTGAAACTCAAAAAATTATAATATCGCGCAAAAGTTCATTGATTCCAGTAATGCAACTTAAAAGGTGAAACTAATATATGAGATAGACTCATTACATGCAAAGCAAGATAGTTCAAGACGTGATTTATCATAATTGTGATGATTATGGCTTACAGCTCATGAAAACCCCAAATCCACAATCTCAGAAAATTAGCATATTACATGCAATCAATAAAACAAGGATTGTACATGCAACAATATCAGATCTCTGAAAAGTATAAGCATGCATATGTACTCAGTACTTGGTTTGGGCTCCTTTTGCAGCAATTACTGCCTCAGTATGGCATGGCATGGAAGCTATCAGCCTGAGGCACTGCTGAGGTGTTATGGAAGACCAGGATGCTTCAATAGCTGCCTTCAGCTCTTCTGCATTGTTTAGACTCATGTCTCTCATCTTTCTCTTGGCAATGCCTCTATGGGGTTCTCTATGGGGTTCAGGTCAGGTGAGTTTGCTGGCCAATCAAGCACAATAATCCCACGGTCATTGAACCAGGTTTTGGTGCTTTTGGCAGTGTGGGAAGGTGCCAAGTCCTGCTGGAAAATGAAGTCAGCATCCCCATAAAGCTCGTCTGCGAAAGGAAGCATGAAGTGCTCCAAAATCTCCTGGTAGATGGCTACATTGACCCTAGACTTAATGAAGCACAGTGGACCAACACCAGCAGATGACATGGCTCCCCAAATCAACACAAGACTGTGGAAACTTCACACTGGACTTCAAGCATCTTGCAGTGCGTGCCTCTCCATTCTTCCTTCAGACTCTGGGTCCTTGTTTCCAAATGAAATGCAAAAGTTGCTCTCATCAGAAAAGAGGACTTTGGACCACTGAGCAACAGACTAGTTCTGTTTTTCTTTAGCCTAGGTAAGAGGCTTCTGATGTTTGTTGTTCAGGAGCGGCTTGACAAGAGGAATACGACATTTGAAGCCCATGTCCAGGATCCGTCTATGTGTGGTGGCTCTTGATGCACTGACTCAGCCTCAGTCCACTCCTTGTGAAAGTCCCCAACACTTTTGAATGGCCTTTTCCTGACAATCCTCTCCAGGCTGCGGTCATCCCTGCTGCTTGTGCACCTTTTTCTTCCACACTTTTCCCTTCCATATAACTTTCTGTTAATGTATTTTGATACAGCACTTTGGGAACAACCAACTTCTTTTGCAATTACCTTTTGAGGCTTTCCCTCCTTATGGAGGGTGTCAGTGATGGTTTTCTGCACAACTGTCAGGTCAGCAGTCTTTCCCGTGATTGTGCTTCCTACTGAACCAGACTGAGAGACCATGTAAAGACTCAGGAACCCTTTGCAGGTGTTATGGCTTAATTATCTGATTAGAGTGGGACACTTTGAGCCTAGAATATTTGAACCTGTTCACAATATTCTAATTTTGTGAGATTGTGGATTTGGGGTTTTCATGAGCTGTGAGCTGTAATCATTTCAATTATGACACATCACAGGTTGAACTATCTTGCTTTGCATGTAATGAGTCTATCTCATATATTTGTTTCACCTTTTAAGTTGCATTACTGAAATAAATGAACTTTTGCACGATATTCTAATTTTTTGAGTTTCACCTGTATTAAAACACAATTTATTTGCAGTTAAAAGTTAGCATTTACAAAGAGATTTAGCAATTACATACTGAGTTTTAATTCCAAAGTTTTGGAGATTAAAAAAGTTTACTCAATATGAGATGCCAGTTTGATAACAAGAATTCTTCTATTGCACAAATATCATGGCTGTAGACCAGCCAGATGTTTCAACAAAAAATTATGCAGCTGATCTACACTTGGTATTGATCAATTCTTGATCTCCCTTGATTTTTTTTCTCTACCATTTCTGCTGTTATTACAAGTTCTTTCATTTTAGCTTTTTAAAAAATTCTTATTTACCTCTTTAACCAAGCTTCATCCTTGTAGCACTTCTTTGGGTTATCCCACTCAGAAAGCTCAAACTGCCCAAGGAGCTGCTGATACAGTTCTACAGAGGAATTATTGAGTCTGTCATCTGCACCTCTATAACCGTCTGGTTTGGTTCTGCAACCCAACAGGACAGACACAGACTTCAGAGGATAATTAGGACTGCAGAAAAAACAATTACTACCCACCTGCCTTCAATCGAGGACCTGTATGCTGCACTAGTCAAAAAGAGGGCTGTGAAAATATTTACAGACCCCTCACATCCCGGACATAAACTGTTTCAACTCCTTACCCTCAAAATGCCGCTATAGATTACTGTACACCAGAACAACTAGGCACAAGGACAGTTTTTCCCTGAACTCCATCAATCTGCTAAAAAATAATTCCCTCAACACTGTCCAACTATTTACTAAGTCTGCATTACTATTACTCATCCCATCCTTCCTTTCACTCATTTCCTCCCACTTATGACTGTATGACTATAACTTTGTCACTTGTATCGTAATGATTTATATTGACTGTTTTCTAGTATGATTTGATTGCTTATTGTACCCTATGACTATTATTAAGTGTTGTACCTTATGATTCTTGACTCTTGACAAATGTATCTTTTCTTTTATGTACACTGAGAGAATTTGCACCAAGACAAATTCCTTGTGTGTCCAATTACACTTGACCAATAAAGAATTCTATTCTATTTTATATCTGCAGCCAGAACTGCACTGCTTCTTCCTTGTCAGGTACTGACTTATTCACTGCAATCTCTCCATTGATGGATTGGTAGAAACATTTTTAATTGGATTGAAATTGGAGGTTCTGCTTATAATTTGCAATTCGAGCTTCATATCTGCTGATAATTTTGGCCGGGGATGTCAAAGTCATTGAGGTCTGCATCAGGGTTAACCTCGGTGGACTGGGCATGGCCAGGGGTAGGCGTGGCCAGCTCAATGTCACTCATCAAGGCTCCATTTTTGGATGCAACGGCTTCGTGCATCCCTCTGCCAATAAAAACAGCTTGGGGAGGCCATATGTGGCCCTCCTGAGTTCTATTTTTGCTGGCAGAGGCACCATGGACCGGTTCTTCATTGTTTTCAGGGAGGGCCCATAGGCCAGATCTAAGCTCCCCATGAGCCAGATCTGGCCCCTCGACCTTGAGTCTGACAACCCTGTTCTTGGCTATTGTTTTATTTGCTGCTTTTTATTTCCATGCAGCCTTAACCTTCTCTGTTTCTAGGTGAAATTTCTTGATCCAGTATTATTTGGTCTTTTGTTCTTCCGGTTCTATTCTTTCATCAGTTCTACCCTGTTTACATCTGATTACATCTGATTTGATGATTTTATTTTCCAACCCAACCTTCCATTTTGATCATGCATTGTTTGGTCCCTGCTCCCCCCATTGTTGATTTTGCTTTCCAGCTATTCAATTTTATGTACAGCTATTCTGAGCATTAGTTGGTTTGTTTCTTGCAGTGAACTAGTATTTATCTTTGACATTATAGTATTGGCTTCATTTAATGATTGTGTTAGCTGTCTGTTTGGAATAAGCTTCAATGTTGTGTTTTTGTGGTGTTCTACATGCTCAGTGATTCTTTGTTTCAATTCTTCTACATTTTTTTGTTGGAGAACTTTGATGTTTCTGAGGCAAAGAATAGGGTCCTGCTTTATAAATATAAGCAATTCAATAGCTATGTTGACTTCTTCTGCTGTGAATTCCCCTTGGTTTGCCTTTACACTTTAATTTATTTCTGGCAAGGCTCGGTGTCCCTAATATCATACTGGACTGGTCTTTTATAATCTCATTTTTCAGAGTTTCCCTAGTTTCGTGAGTTGTTTTCCCCTTTAAGCTTTCCATCCATGGAATCCTTCCTAAGCTATTGCTAACTTGCTGACTAACTAGACAAATTTGCTTGCAGTAATTCCCACTTGGCAGATGAAACATATTAACTTGGCTGGCAAGTTCAGGCGTTTCTCCCTCCTGGACATTCTTGAGGTTTTCTTCATTAACATCCCAACTTTTGAAGACAGAAGCTTGAAGGACCATCCTGCCTGGCATTCAAATTGCTGAAAGTCTTTTCCTCACTTTGACCTCCAAGAGGGAAGGGGATGCCAGAAACAATTTCTTCCGGAGCGTTATCATCATCATCATTCTAACCATTGTGTATCCACTGCAGGATGAAAGTCTCTTCTGCATGTTTCCAACCAATACAATCTTCAGCTTTTTTTTTTGCCAGTTGGCCCTACAAAAGTAAAATAAATAAATAAATAAAATAAATCAGAAAGTAAAATACAGGCTGAATAGTCAAGACCTTGTTGATGATCCAAACTCTGTCAAGGATCTTGGAGTATTCATCTGTAATGATCTAAGTGCTAGAGCCCACTGTAACTACATAGCCAAAAAGGCATTAAGAGTTGTTAACCTAATCCTACGTAGCTTTTTCTCTGGTAATATTACACTAATAACTAGAGCATACAAAACATTTGCTAGACCAATACTCGAATACAGCTTATCAGTCTGGAACCCACATTACGTATCTGATATTAACACAGTTGAGAAAGTCCAGAAATACAGTATTTCACAAGAAGAGTTCTCCACTCCTCTACTTGTTGCAGAATACTTTATGCCACCAGACTCGAAATTCCAGACCTAGAAAATCTACAACTATGCTGCCTTTGGTCCGTTCTAAGTATGGTATATAAAATCATACATTGCAATGTCCTACCTGTCAATGAATACTTCAGCTTCAACCATAACAACACCAGAGCACACAGTAGATACAAACTCAAGGTTAATCGCACCGAACTTGATTGCAGGAAATACAACTTCAGCGACAGAGTGGTCAATGTCTGGAATACTCTACCTGACTCTGTGGTTTTTTTTCCCCAAATCCTAAACACTTTAACCTTAGACTGTCTACTATTGACCTCACCCCTTTCCTGAGAAGTCTGTAGGGGGCGTGCATAAGCACACCAACGTGCCTACCATCTCTGTTCTATTGTTTCTTTTATATTTTTTTTTATTTTTCTTATATGTATCTATGTATTTATAACTATGTTTTTACTTATACCTGTTATCTTGTAAGCAATTGACAAATAATAATAATAAAAAAGTTGCTGAAGTCATCATTCCATCTTGTTTTAGGTCTCTTTTGTGGACACTTTATGTCAAATAGAATCCATTCTGTTACTGCCTTAGTCCAACTGCCACCAGTTCTTCTTGCTATGTAACCAGTCCATATCTATTTCAATTCTTTTACTTTTTTGTTGGCATCATATATTTTTGTTTGTTCTCTAATCCATGTGCAGGTCTTTCTATCTTGTCTTCTGATGCTGAGTATGTATCATTCCATGGCTTTTTATTGATTGTGAGGTTAGTATCCAAATGGCAGTCCTGTTTTATGCGAATCTTGTATGTCTCTTTGTGATTCTTCTGGGTCTTGTCAAATAAGAACAACATCATGTGCAAATCTTAAGTGGTTTAAATAGGTGCCATTGATAGGTGATATTGTATCACCGTGTTGTAACCTTCATTCTTTGTTGATTTCCACTAAGATCAGGAAGGCAAATTGTCGCTATTGTTTTTTCATATACTGATTGTAGAAAGTTTATGTAAGCAGTGTCTAAGCCTTGGTTGAGCAATGCATTTATTGCTGCTTGCTGGAATACTGAGTCAAACACCTTTTCATAGTTAATGAAAGCCATGTATAGAAGCATGGTGTATTAATTGCAGCTTTAACAACTTGACGAATAATCTGGAGGGGATTTATTTTGTTGTAACTACTTCTGAATCCTGTCAGCTCCTTTGGCTGTACATCATTTAATGTTCTCAGTATTCTTTTTCCTATTATCATGATGAAAATCTTGTAGATGACTGAAAGTCTTATTGGGCAATAGTTCTCGAAAAAAACCTGGGTCCTTTCTTGTATATAAGAATCACTTCAGCATTTCTCCATGCATCAGGTATTTTTTCTTCTCTGAGGCATCTTGATTATAGTTTTGCTAGCAAAACTATATAAACTGTAACTCTATTGAATTCTACGGTATAGTGCAATATAGTGCAATATTAATGCAAAATCAGGGGTTTTCAATTCAATGTATAGAGTGTGAAGGACGTGTGTTTGTGTTTATTTTCATAGACATAATGTACACTGAAGATGGTATTTAATTTCGTTGTACGAGGTGTAATGACAATAAAGTACACTAAACTAAACCACCAGCTTTCAGCATTTCAACTGTAACATAATCATTTCCTGAACCTTTCATTTATTTTATGGCACTTGATACTGCCTCTACTAGAATATCTGGCATTTCCTCTTTTGGAGGTGTTGTTACTTTTGAATGATCTTGATCTTTGTATAGCTCTGAATAGAATTTTCCAAATATTTCTAATATTTCCTGTCTTATTCTATATACAGAGCCATCTTCATGTTTAAATGCAAAAACCTTCTTTCTTGTAATTGTAAGCTTGCATTTTGCTCTATTAATCCCCTCTTTTCCCTCACGAGCTGCATGTTGACTGCTGACCCTTTTCTTTTTGGAGAACGTATCCAAGATATGTTTTCTTACAGTCTTACAAAGTTCAAAGCACTCCAGTTTATTAGTGAAACTTTCAGTATTCTTCATTGTCTTTCTTTGTTCATTAAATCAACAGTTTCTTTAGAGAGTTTTGACTGTACGAAGAGTTTTGTCAGTAGTGTTAAAAACATAGCAGATTCAAGGAGGCTTTTGACTATTTCTTCATTTTGGATTAGTAATGTTCATCTTTTCCAAATCTTGCAACAGAATGAAACAATTTCAGAAATTAATCTCAAAATCACTGCTGTTCTCTAACAGCTGATCACTGTTTATTTTCATTTTTTTGTGAAGTCTTTATTATTTTTATTTCCTTGTTCCGACAATCTATCTTCACTTTAGCTCATATCATTCTATGGTCACTTCCAATGTTAAAGCAATTGATGACAGTACAATTGTAGAATGTTTTTATCACTTGACATGATGCAGTCAATTTCACTTGTCTACCCAGATGACTCTTCCATGTCCGTTTTCTTCTTATAAAATAAGTTCATGTTATAAAGCTCCTGTCCTTCAGCAAAACCAACTAGTCCATCACCTTTATTATCTCATTCACCACTTCCTTATGAGCCAATCACATTTCTCCAATTTTTGTTCCTCCTATTCTTGCATTAAATCACCCATTAGTATTTTATATGAGCATTTTCCATTTCTGAAGTTGTATTAACATGTTTGAGGAATAGACTGTAATCTGCCACACTAGTCCAATGCAGGTTAGCAGTTTGGTGTTAGGGTTATCCATCATGGCCTATTCACCTGGGGTGACCCTCCTGGATATATACATGTCCGATGACAGAGCCCACAATTTCATTTAACTACACAAGTCCCTTCACTTTGTCAAGGCCTCAATCATAGAAGGAGCTTCAGGAGCATATTTGATGGAGAATATTCATGATAAAGATTGTCACCATGTTAGCACTTCAATTGGGACCAAATTGTGGCTGATTGCCATTTCTGTTATTAAGTGAAGAGGTGTATAGTGTAATGTCACACAACTGCATTTCTTAGCCACAGCAATCAAGCTAGTTCTGGTTGTCCCTGATTGGGTTAAGCAAGGAGTAAAAGAAGTCCCCCAAAGGATTGCAGATGTCTTTGAAGTTTCACTGAAATGGATTAAAAGCAAGTAAGTTAGAACAGAATCACATCAATTCAATCTTATCTACATTTGAAGACTGTATATGAAGAGAAACTATATGTTCCATTTTGATAAAAAATATAAGTATTTCAATTTAAAACTAACACATTAAATTATTTATCAAATCACATTTTTTTCTGATCAAAACTAGCCATGTTGAAATAGACAATAATTGAAGCTGATGAATAAGTTTTTGGCGGAAATTAAAAGGCAGAATATTAACAAGATTTTTCAACACATTGCTTTTGGAACCATTCAGCCCAGCATATCAAGACAACCTATCTAAATTCTATTTCTAATGCATGAGAGAGTACATTTTATCTAAAATCTCTTATTTCATGGCTGAATTATATACTTCAATTATTGGTCTTCTGTGGCTCTTCTCTGTCCCTCATATAGAACTCTGCAGAATTTGAAAATCTCTGAAAAACACCTTGAAAAATTCATAGAACTTTTTTTTTCATGACACCTATGTGAATTTTCTATGAAACAATGGCCTCTCAGTATGATAATTTCACTTTTTATACATGAAATATACCTGTTCAAAAACAGTTAGCCAAATATAACATAGACAAAGATGAAATACCATGTTCATTGGACAAATGTGAAATATAATTTTCACATTTGTCCAATAAGCATGGCATTTCATCTTTGATTATGTTATGTTTGGCTAAATGTTTTTCAATAGGTATACCTGGGAACTCCTGGGAACAATTTTGGTATTCATTTGAAATGAATCTTTGCAGTGAGTTGTGTTTTGATGATGGATGATCTCGCTTTTGCAAAAATGCAACAAAATGTAAGTTAACCATGAAATACTCAAACATGACAAATTTATTAAAAGGTGGAGTTTGTTTACATGTAGACCATAATTCAGAGTGAAACAAAAACCTATTAATACTTACTCCACTTCTATTTCTATGTATGGTTTGTTCATTGCTTCCATCAGAGTTGTAATATACTAATTTTGTGGCTCCTGATACCAAGGTGCTGTAAAACAATAAATATTGTGTTGTTAAATTGACATTATTTTTACTACTGAATTTTGTATGATATCTTTTCTACCAAGTAAAAATACCTAATGTCTTATATTCTTTTTACCTTTTCAACACAGTCATACTTTTTCTCAGAGGTTCCAGCAGAATCTGAAAAGAGTTAAACAAATATTTTAGAACAGTATTATCTGGATATTTCATGGTTTTATGCTTTGTCACATTAAGAAAGAAAGCCATCAATTTAAGCATGTGTATTTCTATTTCTCTCCCAGAAATGGAAGAACAAATCTTACCATCATCGTCATTTTCTTTCTCTGTTGTGGCATATGAACTCAATTTTTTACACATTTTAAAAATATTTTTTCTCCTTAGCCTCGTTTTCACTTTTTGGGTCTCCTTTGCTATTTCCTGTGAAACAAAATCAATGAAGCACAATTAAAATTTAAGTTTTAGTGCATTATATAATTTTACTTACTGAGGTTGTTTTAATTTCTTACTACCATGAAAGATACTTTCAACTTTCAGTTTCTCCATTTCTTGGTGGAACCTCTGGATTTCATTTTTTAGTCTTTCCCATTCATCATCTTCTTTAGTTGTGCCATCATTTGCAGCCTGGGGGAAAGGAGTGTAAGCGAAGAATAAGTGGCTATAAGGTGTACTGCTAATGTTGGGGAATGAAACCTCTGTTCAGACAGCACCAAGGACTCCAAGTGTAGCTTCTCTATCTGATTAAAACTGAATGCATTTCCTTCACCTCTTCCTTGTATATACCGTACCTGTGTTTTCCTTGGTCTTTTTTTCCCGGCCGGCTGTTTCTCACTTGGAAGATCTTCTTACTCTTGGGCTTGAAGCCCTGGAAAAAAACAAAACAAAATAACTAATACTTGTAAAGCTAAACTTAATAAGAAATAAACCACTTCCCTTTTCAAAATGAAAATAATTAAAATGCTGTTAGGTTGACTTTGAAGGAGTTTCTCCTTCAAGTACTTGTTTTGGTTCGCAAGGCTTGTGACTTCGCTTGCCAGGAACTTGTTCTCCTCCTCCAGCTAAGATGCAGAAATTACAAGAAACATTCATCAATCATAGAATACAAATCAGCAAACAAAAACAGCAGCTTAAAGCACGATTTTAATGGAAGTGAATGACTTACCTCTCTTATCGTGGCATTTTTCTAAGCCATCTTCTCCTGGTTTTTTTCTCTTATTTCTTTTGCCTCTTCTTGTTCTATATTTTTATGGAAAAAATACTTACGTTATTACATGATATTCATGAAAGACATGGCATATTAAACCACCAATGACCCATCAAATTAAGACTGGTCATTACAAACAGGGAAACAGATCTTTTTGCATCTTTCCCCCAATAACTTAAAGGGAGTTCAGAGCCTTTCCCAATTCTGGAGGAAGGGTGTGCCACCCCCCACCCCCCCGGTGGTGCAAAGGAAGGGCTGCCCTTCTATCCCCATTCATTGATTTTTGTGGCAACATGTGTCAATAGTTGGCCAATGTCTTCTTTCATTTTTTTTGAAAAAAAAAAAAAAGACATTTCTGGGAAATTACACTTCTAAGTGCACTAGGAAGAGGGATTTGAGGACTCTAGTCAGCCCCACAACTGTATAGTTTCTTCTAGCTCACATTACTTTTGTCATATTATGTGTCATGTTACCTTTCTGAATTCTAAATCCTAGAGTCAGACATGCAAGATGATAGTAAATAAATAAAATTTAAGATCTCCTACCTAAAAAGAGGGCTTTCCTTGCATAATAGAGAAAAGTCTGCATGATGGAAATAAGGTAAATCCTAAGTCAGCTAAAATAAACTATTGCTAACTAAATAAACAAATATGATAAAGATATAAAGAAATAAAATAAATGTGTAGATAAGTGTAATATTAAGTAAACAGATTAATAAATAAATATTGTAAAATAAAACCCTAACGCTAACCCTAACCCTTTATTTTCTGAGCTGTCAGTATACGTATAAGTAGTCTTCAACTTACGGCCACAATTGAGCCCAAAATTTATGTTGGTAAGTGAGAAATTTGTTAAGTGAGTTTTGCCCCATTTTACAACTTTCCGTTCCACATTTGGATGAGAAAGCAGGAAAAAGTTTCACAGTAGCTTGAATCCACACAATACTCAAGGTATTTCTAGTAAGTTAGAACTTATAGCTTGAATTTGGCTAGATTCTGTCTATAAGGTTTAAGGAAATAAAGGGTTGGAGTTCACTGTGCCATTTCTGGTCTTGGGCTGACACTGGGTTCCCTTGGGGTCAGAGAGAGACCTATCTTGTTGGCTCCATTGTTGAGGGGGACATTTTTATTTCCTTCAACTATGGGATTTCTAGTTTTTTTTAAAGGATATCCATTATTATGGGTCTTTTATATTTGTGTTTGCTATTTTGCCCTCCCTGGTTTTTGACGGTAAAAGTGGGAGATGTGGGGGGAAAACACTTTCAGACTTGCATAATTCTGTTAATATAACCTCTAAAGGTAGAACTAGCATTACTGGTTGTGTTTCTTGCCTAGACTACCTTGCAAGTCTAATATGAATCTTGCAAGTCAATTTGATATCAGTTTTGATGCAAGGATATTATATATTCTTATTGGAAAGTCCATTTGATTTCTGTCTTGGGAAAAAATAATTAAGCAAGCTGAAGAAGTTTGTTTTGATGTACAAAATAATTTTGTACCTCTCAAGTGAATCTGAAGTATAAATTCAGTTCTCAGTGGAAACCATCCTTAAACTATACTGTAATTGGATACATGGATTTGTCTCTCAGCCAAAATTTGGGTTTTCCAAGCATATAATCTATATTTTAACTTCATGGGATATCCCAATTTGGGAAGATTCTGAATAATGGTGGCATTTATTGTAGCTTATAATTCCAGCCAGTGATTTATTTTTTCAGTGTTGAATCTGGTTCTTAATACGTATTCATGGCTTAAAGCTGAATAGTTCTCCTTATTTTTTATAAAAGGGATATAATATATTTTATAATTCAGAAGAACTTAATGATTTTTGGGGAAAACTTGAACCCCCAAGACATTCTAGATCCCTTGCTTACTTATTTGCATTTTACTCTTTCATATTTTTGCATGTCTTTTTATCTCCCTTTGCTTATATCCTTTCTCTAAAACATTTAATTAAATTTTTTTTTTTAGAATCTTCACACTTCTGTGAAATAAATCTTTCAAGATATATGAAATTTCTCTCTGTGGGACCAGATAAATAAATGCCACTCCTCCTCTCCCCTTCCAGAGTCTTCTGACAATAAATGGCACTAAATCATCCATTGTCCACCCCATCACTCTTTTGCCCCTATTTTTTATGTAGACAGAAGCCTGTCTTGCTTTGTGGCAGATTCTGAATAGGGGTTGGAAATGGGAGTAGCAGATTTTTACTTTGGCATCCTTTCTCACTGGCCCCTGGACTACAGAACAAAATTTTATACTATAATGTAACTGAATATATGGATTTGTGCCTCATTCAAAATTTGAGTTATGAAATTTTCTCCATACAGGACAAGAATATGGAATTTATATTGTTAAAATTACAGAATATATTCACAAATGTATTATTTCATATCAGATAATATGTTTGTATATGTAACATATACCAAACATAATATGTATTCTTTTGTCCTCCACTTACCCTAGCTTTTATCTTCAATATAAAACATGGTCCAGACCAGTTTGCTGTTAACTGAAACAGGTAGGCCTTTCTGTGGAATGGGGGCTGGGAAGGGAACTCTCACAGGATCTAAAACTTGACCAATGGCAACTCCAACTATCCTTTGGCGCTGTAGCAGCAGAGGTGATAGATTTGGCCTATTTTATCTCAACTCAAAATGGACAAACACATAATGGCTTGTTTTATCAAAAGATTGTCAAGAAGGATTTGAATAGTAGTGTGTACCTCTTTTTCTTCATTCCATGGTGGTTAAAACTTTATGTTCCCATTTAATGATATAATACAGAATGAAGCAAGCATCTGTTGCTAGGTACTAAAGGAATATAAACCTGTCATATTTTGTTTTTCCCGGACTTTGGTGGGGCATCTGTATAGAATAGGATGATTTTTCTCACCGAGAGTCTAAAAACATTGACACACAGGTGCTCCTTAACTTTGAGATAGCCTTCTTAATTATGATGATCTCATCTTGACAAGAATTCTCAATGGTCTCATTCCTGACAGAAGTAGGCAACACATTCCATGGTAAGGTAAACTTATCCTCCTTTCCCTTGTCCCTAAAGACAGTTATGAATAATGGGGATTCAGAGCCTATACCGGCTGTTCAGAAACCTCCATGAGGTGGAACTTAGATAGAGATCTAACTGGAAGGATGCTACATGTTGGCTGGCTTTGAAGTTGTCTTCTACCATCACTTCTTGCCATATTGTATTTTTGAATATTCTTTTTTTTTTTACACTCTCTTGTTATGGTAATATAGTATTTCCCTAGAGTGCCTTGGAATAAGTATTCATTCACTGTGGTCATTGTTTCTGAATGCAAAAGACTCTGGGAGCCAATCTTGCTGGGCTGGAGATAGGACAATACACCCCACTAGCATATTGGTTTAATCTGAATAAGCCATGTGAACTAGCATAATGAGTGAAAAACTGGGTAAAGCAGAACACTTTATAATTTATAGCTATAAATTGTTCCTAGTTTCCCCAATCCAACTAATAATTCCCTTTGGTATCTAAATATTGATTCATGATTCGCTTCTGCTCAAGCAGCCGTGCACTCATCTAGAAAATGAGATGTTATATAGAAGTAACTGTAAAGTAGAAGTGTTCCTGGAACAATCTCTGCCATTTCTGTGGGCACTGCAGAATTCGATGAAATGAACTGTATAGATCCAATATTATTTGGGTTAAGGTGATCTATTTAAACAGCAAAATAGAGAAGTACCAACTGACCAGTTCCTACAAATTGCCTGAGGGACTGGAATAGGGCTGGCCTTCAGAGAGCTTGCATCACAGCTCCGTCCTTCTTAGCCACATTGCCACTGGGGAAAGTGGGAGCTATACTGCAAATCATCTGGAAGGTACCAGGGTTAGGATTAGCCTCAGCCTGAACATGGGAGTAATTAATAATGCATAGTAACACTTGTGTAGCATCTTCCTTGCCATCAATATAACGCTGTGTTGGTATCATTCCTGTTACCAATTGAATGCTGAAAGTCAAGGCTTATTAAAGTTATCTTTTCAGGAGCCAAGAAAACGCTACAATTCTTCTGACAGCCTTCCTTGAACCAAATGTTGTTATTTGTATCAGTCTCATCTGGTATGTATTTTCCAGTTCACTTAACTCATGATAATTCTACTAAGAATGTTCCCAATGAGAGAGTGCAAGAATTTTTTTTAAAGAAAATTTCCCATTTTTTTTAAAAAAAAATCCTTTCCAGAAACATGGAGAAATTGTCCTGTCAATCAGTCTTTGGCTATTTGAACAGTGCTGGTCTAATTCATTCCCAGCTTTGCCCTTGGAAATCATTGCATCCATGCCAGCAGCAACAGCAGCAGCAGCAGCATCATGCCATCTGGCCAACTGAGTGAGTAATAGGCAAAGCAGAGCATCATGATACTGTGAACTAAATTATCATACTCTCCCGCTCTTTTGCCACATGCTTATTGACTGTTGAATATAGATAGGCTCTTTAAAATATTGAGGTATCGACTGGGGTGGATCATAATGAGCTGATGTCTATACTGCTTTTAAAATGCAGGACAGAGGAGTATTTATTTATTTGTTTATTCAATTTCTAAAGCCATCCATCTCACATATATGGCTCTGTCTGCTTCATATCATTACCATTCTTATGAAGAAACAACAATACACACAGCTAAAGATTCAGTTTAGATTGTGGTAGCACAGGAGTAGATGAGGAAGAGGACTAGGGTGACTCCAGCAGAGGTGGTATTCCACAGGTTCTGACCAGTTCTGGAGAACCGGGAGCGGAAATTTTGAGTAGTTCGGAGAATCAGCAAATGCTACCTCTGACTGGAGATTTTCAGTATCTTTCCCCTGCCACGCCTACCAAGCCATGCCCACAGAACCGGTAGTAAAATTTTTTGAATCCTATCACTGGACTCCTGGTAATGATTATGATGGGAGATAAATTCTAAGGAATCAATTACTGAACAATTAAGGCATGTGCAGCAATTTTCATATAGAGATTTTGGCTCTTTTTTCCTTTGGAAGACCAGTGGAGATCAAATGGCCCTTCTAGTAGTGTTCAAGGTTTTATAGACCCTCTAATAAAATAGCATTACAATTCATGAACCTTTAATGCTAAACACCCCCCACCACCACCCAAAAAAAAAAAAAAACACACATGAAGGAGATATAAATCATAATATCTACCACACTGAAATTTATTCAGCAATAAAATGGCATGAATTAAATCAATACTAAATTCCTACCATGGGTACAATTTGCTGGCAATTGCTTGCTCTAGTAATAGAATTCCATTGTTTTTGTTTGAAGGAATGATTACAGAGTAGCTTACCAACAGGTAAGACCCAAGTCAAAGCAGAGTGATTGAGAGTCTAATATTCAGGGTTGAAGTGAAAGAACCCTGATAACTCTGGTCCTATAAATAAACACTTCTAATGAATCTTGCTATATAAATATGTTTCCTGAAACAGGCAATACTAATAGCATACTAGATCTTTAATCTTTAATTGTCATCCTTGAATCATCATAGATTGAAAAGCATGTGGCAATTATGTTAAATGACTTTTTTTTTTAACTCTGTCAATTTTGTTGTGGTCTTGTGAGCACAATTTTGAACTGTCTTCCCTAGTGCAGTTGGCATGTATTAATGGTGCAAGTAGAGAAAGAAAAACATAATTAAAAAATATATTCGAAAAGAACAGTGCTGGTTCAAATACTGTAATACTGTGTAGGAAAAGGAGACCAGAGTTATGTTAACCTCTATAATCCCTGCCTCAAAAATTGGTAAGAATGTTTTGAATGTCCAGGTATCACCTCTGCTTCATGAGTTGTGTTGGTTGCCAGTTTGCTGCCAGATCTGATTCCAGGTGCTGGTTGTTACCTATAAAGCCACACATGGCACAAGGCCTGGTGACTTGAAGGGTTTTCTTGTCTCTCATAGTATCTGCCAAACTGATTCAATCCTACAAAATTGGCACATCCTTGGGTTCCTTTGATTAACAATGCCATCTCTCAGGAGCCCAGAAGTCTTCTTTGTAGTAGTGCCCACTTTCTTGGATAAGATTCCCCGTAAGATCCAGATGGCCCCCAATCTGCTGTTGTGCAGAAAACGTGAAGCCCTGGCTCTTCACCCAAGTCTTTGACAAGGGAGAGGGAGACCTCCTACTTCATTCCATCTGGTCTGTCACACTTGCCATCTTTTATCTCCCCCCCCCTTTTTAATTAGTTTTATTGTAATGTCCTTGTTTTGATTGTGCCCAGAATCACTGGAAATTGAGTGACATTGGGTAGTGTGCAAGTTTGATAAATAAATGGGGAAAACATGCTTGATTGGTGGAGTTGGTGATTGAAAGACCTGTTAAAGGTCACCGGTCACTTTGTTGATCTCTGTAGGAATGGAGAACTGGATCCAAACACTTCTGAGTCCCCCCTTCTCTCCTGCAGAATCAAATCAGTCTCTTGGGTTGCAAGAATGCTGAGCACTATGAAGCATGTGGGATGACACATGTCTATTATTTTGCACGGAACAAAACTGTCCCGAAGTTGATCTCATGTTGAAAGGCTTGAATAAATGAATTTCAGCTTTTGTTTTGTCCAGATTCCTATCCCATATAATTCTGCTTATATGGTATGACTGGTTAAAAATTAAATTGCAGCTTTATCATTTATCCCATGAATTGTTAGGATGCTGGGATTAGCCACTACAAAAACTTCTGATTTGTTGGCTAGATTCAGGCATCACAGATGGAATATTGCTAAAGCAATAGACAATTTGCCCCAAAAGGATAGTTTTCAATACTATTCATGCAAACCTGTATAGTTATTCTGATACCCTAATTAGAACAATACCCTATCAAATAGACATTTTGTTTTTGCTGATGAAAAAGGGTAAAGGAGTCTCTGCAGATTTTACTTCAGTAGTTGTTGCTGACTGTAGGGTGGTGGTGCTCATCTCTGTTTCAAGGCCATTGAGCCAGTGCTGTCCAAAAACATTTCCATGGTCATCTGGCCAGCATAACATCATGGCGCTGTTATCTTTCCACCAAAGTGGCACTTATATATTTATTTGCATTCTTTTGACTTGCCATCCTTCAGAGGTCGGTAAAATGAGGGCCAGATTGTTGGCGGCAATCTGCCAATTCTGTAAACCACTTAGTGCTGTAAAGCACTACAAAGCGGTATATAAGTCTAAGTACTATTGCTATTGAACTGCTAGGTTGGCAGGAGCAGGAGCAAGTACAGGAGCTCACCCCATCATGTGGTGCTTGGGTCTTGAACCTCGGCTGGTGGCTTTCCAGCCAACAAGCCCAATGTTCTTTTGCTTACAGATGTCAGCAAAATAAAATCAAAGGAAATATATCAAGTTCCCCTGTAGAATCTTGCCTGGCTCTAACAAAGGATACCAAATTCTACTCCAACTTTGTTCAAATTGGGAAGTGGATGTTGGGTGAATTTTCATGAATAGAGCTCATACTAGGCTTTGCACAGCTGTCTATTTATGTTGTATTAACACACAGTTAGCAATAATGGACATGTGGCCCTAATCACTTTACCATGTATTCAACTTCCCACCCCCTTTAAATCATGCCATTCCTCATGCCAAGAGATTATTTTTTCCAGTTTTATCCTACTGTCTGTATTTACTTACTAGCCTGCCAGTAGCACTAACATTTTAATTGACTTACTGCTGATTTTTCTTTTCTTTTCCATTGCCAGGAGAGAGATTAAAAAGATCACAGCAGGCATAAATGGTATCCTACAATTTGTGGGCATCACACAACCCTTCCTTGTTTTTATATTGCACAATTAGTGCAAAACACTGGCAACAAAACCCATGAATATGATGTGCTTTCTAAACTATCTATGCATGTATTAGGATTTAGTTATAACTATTTAAATTATTTCATGTACCAGGGAAGTGAATGCATTGAAGAAGGCTTCCCCTCCCATTCTCACCACCAAAATTATATAGGATTGTCTTCTTGAATGTCACATTTACTTACTAAAGTCCCTTGTTGGCTTTAAGATCTCACACGAACAGGGAATAAAAACAAATGGAGCTATGTTGTAATAACAAGAAAAAGCCTCTGTTCGCTGCAAGAGCTTTGAAAAGAATATTCAAGAGTGCCCTTCAGATTTGGTGCTTATAGTTGTCAAGGATTTATGCAAGAATTATACATAATAAGGTGATTTTGATTCCAGCCTGTTTCTTTGTTGCTGCTGCTGCTCTGCTATGGGTCTCTGTCTCTGTCTCTGTCTCTCTCTCTCTCTCTCTCTCTCTCTCTGTGTGTGTTTCAGCTCCTGAAGATATCAGTTACATTTGCAAAACTATTTCAAATCCAGCATAGGGGCATTATTAGTTAAAATGATTTATACAGGGATGTATAAAATTCAGAGGCTCTCTTGGTTACATGGTGATTAAGCAGCACATACTCGGTAAAATCATCCAATCTCCGTATATGATATATGCTTAGCACTGTATTCTGCAATACTGTACAATAGTCCGCAACTTATGACCACATTCGCTAAGCAAGGTGGTTGTTAAATGAGTCATGCCTGATTTTACCACCCTTTTTTTGGCCATGGTTAACCTAATCACAGCAGTTCTCAGGTGAATCATAAAGTCATTAAATGAATCTGGCTTACCCCATTGACTTTGCTTGTTGTAAGCCTGCTGAGAGCACCTGACCCCAGGACACTGCAGCCATTATAATACACGCTGGATGCCGAGCACCCAAATTTTGGCCATGTGATTTTGAGGATGCTGCAATAGTCATAATTGCAAGGATCATAAATCACCTTTTTCAGCGCCACCATAACTTAGAACAGTTGCTAAATAAATGATGATATTTAGTTGATGACTACCAATATTAGAAGCTAGCAACATCCGGTAGATTTGAGAACTGAATGTATGCCTATCTGATATAGCAGGACAATAGAGAGCAGTACAGGCTTTCAAACTGTATATAACAGCTGCATTTTTCAGTGCTATTAAAGGCCACAGTCTAAGGATATTTACAAATGTTTTATAGTTAGCTAGGATATTACAAAGTTTGAAGTTAGGGCAGGATCCACACTTGTGAATTACAGTATCTTCTCCAGAAGTCTTTCTTAATTTATTTTTCCTGTCAAGATCCTTTCCCACTTTTGGAAATTATGGAAGATCCCAAACGAGTTTTGGTGTGTGTGTGCATGTGTGTGTGTGTGTGTGTGTGTGTGTGTGTGTGTGTGTGTGTGTGTGTGTATATATATATATATATATATATATATATATATATATATATATATATATATATATATAGGTTATATTAATCAATATTTATTATAGTAAAAGTTAAAACATTTAATTAAAAATTAAAATAAAAAACCCATATTTGCTGCTGCTTCTCATGATTCTTTGATGACATTTAAATATTGTGTTATTTTTGAACACAGGCGGGGACATCATTTTGAGTTTGCTAGCCCCAGAAAGGTACCTGGCGGATGCCCAGGGGATGACACTTTAAAAAACATTCTTCAAGAGGCATCCAAACTATTGTTGTGCTGATGTGATGGTTAAAAAGGATAGGTTTTATATTGCCTGGGTGATCCTAGAAGATGCGATAGCACTAATGAGAAAATGGCCCATATATAATCCAACAATGATGTATTGTGGACAACAATATGCTTAACTCATATATTGCCAATCAACAAAAACAAGAGCTCTGTTACAGTCAATTGGTGGAGTTATATCTGGTTTGATGACTCAAAAACCTCTTGCTTGACCCTTGGTGACTTCAGGGGCCAAATATTTTGGTGTTTTCCCAATGAAGGGCTAACCAGATCTGATCCTGCTTAGCTTTCTTCAAGAGCAGTCAAGGTTGGCTAGTGCTACCATTACAACTGAAGCCTGCTGGTCTGCCCTAAACTAGATCCTGGCAAAAATTCTGGCGGGCAAAATGTGCTATGTGAAGAAAAACATGAATTTGTGCAGCTTTTATTAAACTAAGTATACTTCTGTGCAGAACAGTAGAAGTATACAAGGGAAGGTTGTTGAGAAGGTGGTTGGTACACAGTTTCAGAATGGCCTGGATGAAGCAGATTATCTGGACCTCTTGTTTGGAATCAGAATGGGCCATGGTACCCAGATGGCATTGTTTGTGCTAGTTGATTATTTTGGAGGACCTGGGACAGGAGTGGTGCAATCATCCTGGCTTTTCCGGAACCCTTAGCAACATCTGATACCACTGACCATGGATTCCTTCTGATCCAGCTTCTGGGATGGGGAGTGGGAAGCACTTTTTGCAGTGGTTCTCTTCCTTTCTCCATAGCAAGTTTCAATCAGTGTTGGTGGGAAGGGAGAGGTTGACTCCTAGGTTCTTATTTATTTACTTAGAAAGTTTATATGACCTCCCACTCACTCATAGTGACTTTGGGCAAATTTAAAAAAAGTCCAATATAAAACAATAAAAAACAATACCCCTCCCCCTCCCAAGAGACATCACACAATCAAACAAGCAACTTGATGGGCTCCATCCCTGTCTGGGTTCCGCGGGCCCATTGGCAGAACCAAGTCTTCGTGATCTTACAAAAGAGTGCCAAAGTGAGATCCAGTCTAATTTCTGCAGGAATGATACTCCAAAGGGAGGGAGTCATCACCAAAAAGGCCTTCTTCTGAGTCCTGATAAATGTGCTCCTTAGGAGATGGGATCTGAAACATTCCTTGCTACCCCACTCTAGTGGGTAGGGTGGATGTAACCGAGAAGAGACGGTCCCTCAGATAACAGCTGGTTCAAAATGCAGTGGCACAGACAATGTTGTGGTTCCCTACGTTTGTCCATGTTACATCCTGTTGTGTAACATGGCTGCACAGGCTTACAGTTTTCTTCAGGGTGAAATTTAAGGTGGCGCTTATTACCTTGAAAGCCCCTCATGGCATATGGGACCAAGTTACCTGCAGAACATCTCTCCCTGAGGGCATCTGCCCCACCAGAGTGGATAGGGTGAGCGCACTCCAAATCCCTTCCCTTAAACATTGCCATATTGAGGGTCCTTGGAGATGTGCCATTTTCATTGCAGCCACTGCACGATGAAGTACCCTCTCCCATGAAATCCAACAAACCCTTACATTTCTATCCTAGTGGAGAGCACTTAAAACCTGGCTCTTCCTTCAGGCATTGGGATATGGCAAGGTCAGGGTGAGCTGATAATGTGAACGCATCAGAGAAGTGTAACAGTGGTGCTGAGTTTCTCTGTTTTTAGTTTTACTGCTGTTTGTTTTATGCTGTTTATATTGTTTTAGTATTTGTAATCTGTCTAGAGTTGTTTTAGGTGGGTAGATATATAATGTATAATGTTTCACATGAATCTCTGTCTTTCTGTCTGTCTCTGCCTCTCTACTTCTGTCTCTCTGTCTCTGTCTCTGTCTCTCTCTGTGTCTCTCCATCTCTCTCCCTGTCTCTCACACACACAGGTTAGATAGAGTAAGTGTGTTTCAAATCCCTAGTCTTAAATATTATCATCTAGCAGGACCTAGAAAATGGGCTTGCTCTGTAGGGGGGTCTCAGTCCAATGGCAAACTTCCTTCCCTAGATTCCCCTATCTTCACAGACTTCCCAAAGGCTGTGAAGGCTTCCCTCTTCCCTCAATTGTAGTTGGCATAGTAGTATTATGGTGCCAGGATGGGAATATGGAGGGGTTTGTTTTTTTGCATAGGGTGGAATTGCTGTGATCTCTCTTTTGTTCTTATAATGTTGTTGTGAGTTTCCCAGGTTAATTGTACATTATAGAATATAGAATAAATATAGAAATGTTTCAAATAAATACATAAATAAGCAAGTAAATAAATACTGTACATACATACATATCATGCAGTTTCATTGTCCCAGTTAGTGAAAGCTCTGGACAAAATGGAAAATGTGTTTTGTCTGGTGCTCCAAAGAAACTCACCGTGTCTGACGCTCAACTGAATAGTTTCAGGTGGGCTAGCCAAAGTGAAACCTTCAACATTTAAATTTTTTAGGGTATCAGCTTAGGGACCTTTCAGGTGTGTAGGAAAAGGCTGCACCTTACCTGTCTCTCCCAACTCTTTCTGAATACCTGTGAGCCATCCTCGCCACCAATTATCTGACCACTTTCTTTCCCCATCTTTAGTGCCATGTACAAACCTCTAGTCCAGAACACCTTTGCCTGGGACAAGTAATCATCTCTTGGGCCCCTACCTAGACTAAATATGTATATTTTCAAAATACATCTCCCAGGCAGTACATGGTTTGTAGACAGATTATTAAATAAATATTTCCACCAGTCAGCTTTATGAACAGGCAAACTATTAAGACTAGATGCCCGGTGCTATCTCAGCTGATCCCCTAAAAATCCATAGGAGTGTATTTTTAAGGGATGATTACTTTTAGAATAGAAATTACACATGGTTAGATTCAGATATACCAGGAGAGTATAAAATTGCAGTGCAGTGTCTTCAAGCTAATAGAAGCCATTTAACCTAATTTTCTGGCAATTACACTTTCCCAAGGGAACACCAATCTATTTATTTATTATTGCAATTTTATTTATATCCTCTCTTTCATAGAATCATAAAGTTGAAAAGGGCCATTTAGACTACTGTATTCAATTTTCTATATTCCTGGGCGATAGCTATCTAGGCTCCCTTTGCACATCCAACTGCTCTTATTGTTAGGAAGTATTCTCTCACATTCAACACAAGATTGCCTTTTGTAAGTTTAGTCCTTTATTCCGTGTCCTGCCATATGGGATAAAAAAGAATGAATCTTAGCTGCCTTTTGCATAACATGTATTCAATACTTGAACAGTGCTATCCTCCTCCTCCTCCTCCTCCTCCTCCTCCTCCTCCTCCTCCTCCTCCTCCTCCTCCTCCTCCTCCTCCCTGTGCAATTCCTTCTCACTCTCAACAGGATCCAGTTTCCAGTGACTTGTCTCTTTTTATTGTCCTTTTCTGAATTTTTCCAGTTTCTCAGGATCATAATCTTACTAAGTGTTAGGAAATTCTCATTCTTAATTTATGTTGAAGATAACTTGCAGTTGAAAGAGAAAAAACAAAACCCACAGGAAAAGTCTCTCCACGATTGAAATTAAGTCAGAACACATTCGAAGCATCAAGATAAATATAGGAGAATTTTTGTCAGTACCACAGTTGCATTTACACACACAAACACACACACAAAACCCCCTACCATAGTATGCACTGCTTGAATTGGAAACAAAAAGGACGCAGAGACACTGAAATAATCTGTCACTCTACAATTCAAATTCATTACATCCTACCACTGTCAAAGAATCTGGCCAGTTCAGTGAAGTCTTTTGTTCAGAATAAGATTTTCCCTCACTGACTGAAATTAGGTTAACTTATATCACATTAGTATGCTAAAGAATTTCTGCTTTCGTTGCTCTCCTTAGAGCTTAGTCAGGAGGAGGAAAAGTACTTTCCCCTTTTTCTTTTTTTCTGACAACTCAGATTTTATCAGATATTCCAAGTCCAATGAGCCATCCAGGTGTGAGAAATTGGCTTATTTTAATTTACTAAATCCCCCAAGAAGGAGAGAAAAAGCCTCTCAGTAGTTCAATGATTTTCAGCAAGGACTCTTACAATCTAGAAAATAACCTTATACTTGCAGGCTAATGGAACAATCCTCAACTCTTTTGAGCTCTATGTAGCTAGTGATAAATCCTGGAGCTGTCAACACTCAATTTGTGAGTTTGAGCCATTGCGTAATTAGGCAGCATTGCAGATTGAATGAATGAATGAACGAATGAATGATCCCAGAAAGATTTGCCAAGCAGAATCTCTTCCAACCCCTGCTGAATTTACTTTCATCAAGGCTGTGTCCAATTCTTCCATTAACACGAGGACTCCAAGGGTTGACTTCTTTCCTCCCTAGTCCATCCAATAAAAAATCTCTCTCTCTCTCCCTCTCTCTCTCCCCTCTCTCTTAGGAAACCTTATTCTAAGCTATTAAATAAATAGCCCAAAAGCCAACAATTCTCCAAAATGCTGCTGCCATGAGATCCTCTACTTGAATACTTGATATTAGTTTCAAGGGTCAATTTGCTTCCCCCCCCCCCTTCCTCTTGTCTTAGCAACTTTACCTCTAGGTCTAAATTTCCCAAGTAGTTGTCAGCATCTCCTCACAGGTGAATTCATGCTATGTTAACTCAGCTGCCAATCATGACTCTAGAATTCTTTGCACAAAGCCTCCTTCATCCCTTTTTCACAAATCGTCTTTCTGTTAGCAATGAAGGTCTCCCAACCCTGCTACTTTCTAATCTTCTTTTCCTCTTTTTTCCCCTCTCTTTGGCGCTCAAAGGGTGGGCTGTGCTGCACAAATCCTATCTGTTCTCAGAAGTTAAGCCAGACTAGGCTTGGTTAATTCCCCAGGATGGGAAGCTTCCAGGAAATACCAGATTGTAGGCTGGATTGGGAAAGACAATCTTCCAACAAAGCAGTGGGGAAAAAAAAGTATTGCTGCTACAAAAGCTACCTTGATTTGTCCAGGGAATCCCTAGGGTTTATGCTCAATCTGGAGGCCAGATTTAGTGGGGGTGAAATTTTTCCCCTTTCAGAAAAACATTATTCCAGCTTCTGCCTCACTTACGTCAGTAGATGCAGACTGAAGTACTTTAGAAGACTCGATTAGGAGCTCAGGGTTGAACTGTGGGGTCCTTGGTGGTCTCTGAATTTGCGGTTTTTTTCTTGCAGATGTTTCACTACCAAACTAGGCAGCATCATAAGTGTTATCCATAATAAGGGTACTTTTGCAATAATTTCTCTTTCTTCTAATTTGTGTATAAACCAATTAGCCTCTTTGGTTAGGCTTTCTTCCATCTATTTTTCATCAGAAGCTCAACATCTGCATTCTTACTCCAACGTTGGTACAGTGGTTAGAATGCATTATTGCAGGCTAGGTCACCCCTCCCTCTAGCAGATCGATCCTGACTGGCTCAAAGTTGACACAGCCTTCCATCCTTCCAAGGTTGGTAAAATGAGGAGCCAGATTTGTTGGGTGACAGACTGACTCTATAAACTGCTTAGAGAGGGCTGTAAAGCACTGTGAAACATCTAAGTGCTATTGCTATTGTTTAAATTATACACCCAAAGTTAAACATAGTACTAATAAACAACTGCAAATTACATCTAAGTATTTGTTGTGCAATAAGGGTTTCCATCTTAAACTGAATAATTAATACTAATATTTCCACGGTGTTATATTACTTATTGTAATTTTACATGTGAAAGAAAACAAATATAAACAAAATAAACAAGAAAAAAAGTTTTAAAACAAGGAAAAGAGAAAAAAGAAACCCCTATTTCATTTCTAACTCCCCTCCCCTTGTGTCCTTCTGCTAATTTGCACAGTTTATAAACCTTTAGGTCCTCTTAGGATCTGAACTGTGTTTATTTACTATACTATGTAATCTATTGTATATATGAGCATACCCCAAATGTTTAACCCAAGAACCTCAGAAAGGACACTGGCATCTTAAAATATCCCTGGAGCACTTCTTTTTGTGCTTTAAGGGAAGGGGATCTTTCTTGTCCTATGAAATGATTGGGAGGAGCTCTTACTATGGCCTAAGCTTTGTGCTCCAAAAGATTATATTACTTATTGAGTAGTTCACAAAAGCTCCTGTGGAGTTTATGTATAGTTTATTTCTTGAGGCAAAATTGCATTCCAATTTGCTTGCTTTTTCCCTTTAATAAACAAATTCACACGGGTTTGGCAGAAGTAGCCTATGCATAGGAGGCATCATTTTACAGATGGCCAAGTGATTGATACTGTGGGTGTTAAGTTAACCCTTCTTGTTTCATTTTTTTAAAAAACGCAGGCCAGTGACATTCAGCTAACGGAGCTGTCAAGAGTACCAAATTGCATGTCACATCTCATCAGCCTAAGAAGATAAATTACTACAAAAGTTGACACTTTCCATACATAAATATGCACCTGTGCAAGGCAGCCAGTAAACACCTCATTACCTGTAGGATAGAGAATAAACCAGGGTCTCGAATTCAGTTATTGGCAGGTTCCCTAGTCTTATAAACCTATAACTAATTAACAGTTGTTTGTTTATTTATTTTAACAAGAACATGGTTTTCTGTTTGTTAAATCTTTTCTGTTATTTGACTAGTGGGTTGTAGTGCAAGGAGTGGAAAGAATGGTGCTGCTGCTGAATAATACATTCCTTACCTTAACAACATTTCATTTGACAAAATCTTTGACAATAATAGGATGCATCAATTGATATATCACAGCAATATGTCACGTTTGCAAGAGAGGAAAGAAGAGCTTTCGCCTTTTAAATTGCATATTTGGTTTTCTATAGCACCACTGTACTCTGAATAAAACCAACAGAATAAATTGACATTGACAAATATATGACAAAATCTATAGCAGGGCAACAGCTTTATTATTCCTGTATGGCCTGCACTGTTTTGTTTTGTTTTGTTTTTGTGTTAACAAATAACAGTAAATAAAATATAGTATTTGTGGCAGTTCAGCACATCCCAAGTCTTGTGGATTACATATATATGTATATGTAAATAAGCCTGTGTACTCTAAATATCCACCTACCAATCTACAAGTTGAGAAAAAGTGCTAATAATGATAGCACTAATGATGATAGGAGATGGGGATAATTTAGTTGGGATTAAGGGTTTTGTTTTTTTTAAATCTCATAACAATATACCAAGATCTGCTGATCAGAAATGGGACTGAAAGAATTTGAACTTTTAAACATTTTCATATGACAGTGAAATATACAGTCTCTCTCACAAGGATGTTTAGTTCTTAAAATTCTGCCTCTGAATTTTAAAAGTATACAGTTGTGTTGGTGACGTGTGCATTTGTTTTCTGTTAGATTTCTCATCTCTTAATTGCTAATGTCAGACAAATTCTGCATGGATTTCTCCTTGTTGATAAGAGCTGGACCTATTAAATTTGGCACTATAGAAGTCCTGCTTGGTTTCATTTTTTTAAATACAGTTCTTTAACGTGTATATTTTTTTCATAAATCACCCCAAAGATATTGATTCTAAAAATTCAGGTATGAGAACAAGGTGAAGCTGACTTTAAATTAAATCCTTTTGTTGAGCTAAGTGCAGCATTTATATGTCACTTTTTTTAAAAAAAATCACTATATTGAAATTCTTTTTTTAGTTTAAATAACAACTTATAGTTGTGTACTCAAGGAGACTCCTGAATAATCACTATATGGGAGGCTGGAAGAGGAAGAACCAAATAGCAGATGTGCTTCTGCGACCAATGCCTTTTTCTTAACAGAACAGACCATTAGGATTGAACACTGTAACAGAATAACAGAATTGAAAGAGGCCTTGCAGGTCTTCTAGTCCAACTCCCTGCCAAAGCAGAAGACCCTATACCATTTTAGATGAATGGCTGTCCAATCTCTTTTTATCCTCCAGTGATGGAGCACTCACAACGGCAAGGCATTCCTCTTGTTTATTGTTCTAACTCTCAGGAAATTTCTCTTTAGTTCTAGGTTGCTTTTCTCCTTGATTAGTTTCCGTCCATTGCTTCTTGTCCTGCCTTCTGGTGCTTTGGAAAAGTAGGTTGACCCCCTTTTCTTTGTGCCAGCCCCCCAAATATTCCAACACTGCTATAATATCATCCCTAGTCCTTCTTTTCACTAAACTAGACATGCCTGATTCCTGCAACTGTTTTTCATATGTTTTAGCCTCCAATTCCCTAATTATCTTAGTTGCTCTTCTCTGCATGCTTTCCAGAGTATCAACATCTTTTTATACTGTATTGTATAAAATTGGATGCAATATCCCAAGTGTGATTTTATCAAGGCCTTAAAAAGCAGTACTAACACTTCATGTGATCTTGATTCTATCCCTCTGTTAATGCAGCCCAGGATTGTATTGGCTTTTTTGGCTGCTGCCACACACTGTTGACTCAGATTTAAGTGATTGTTTACTAGGACAAGTACAGTATCCCTCCAGAGATATTAGGTGGAATATCCCCAATTTCTGTGGTCTTGTCTGGGCTCAGTTTCATTTACCATACATCACTGATCTCCTGCAGATATTTGGTAAAATCCTCCATAAAACTACCACCACCTCTTCCCGCACCTCTTCCTTCTCATTTCAGTCTACAGCATTATGTTGCTAAAGGTAATTTAAATTACTGTATTTCCCTATCCCATTTTAAGGTACTGTATTTACTGCCTCTTTGCTTTGGTTGATGGAGTGAGTTGCAACCGTGCAAAGATCAAACAACATCATCTTGATAGGTACATTCCACAAAACATGTAAAGACAGCATCTGTAATAATAATCCATTCATTTAGTTCTTTTTAAAGTATATTTGAAGAATAACAAGGGGAAAATATAAGGAGTACAACCTGGCTGTGCAACTTGGCTGTGCAATTTACTCAGATTTTATAGGATTCCATACGTAAGAACTGCCAGTCATTTATGACAGTGGCCCCCAACCTTTTTTGTGCCACGGCCCGGTACCGGCATCACAAAATGATCCATGGACCGGTACTGGCATCAGCACGCATGACAAGGCAAGGCAAGCCGAGCGACCAGCCAGCCAGCCGTCCCCCGCTTCTCCCCACCACCTTCAACTCCTCCTTTGTACCTTTGTCGATGGGCTTCACTTCGTGACGGCTTCGGAACGGTCGCTCAGCTCGCCTTGCCTTGGGTGCCGAAAGAATCCTCGCGCCTTAGTTTCGTTCGAAGCCCCCCCCTTTGATGAAACTAAGGCACGAGGATTCCTTCAGGACCCAAACGCTGCTTTCCAACCGGAAAAGTTCACCCGGAAGCACTTTCTCGTCAAACAAGATGGTGGCACCCAGCAAACCGGCAGCCCGGTAGGAAATGTTCCACGGACCAGTACCGGTCCGCGGCCCAGTGGTTGGGGACCCCTGATTTATGATGTTATAGTGGAGCATTACTCCGCATTAAGCGGTTTCTAGACAAGCACAGTCAGCTCATTTCTAATTGAATTGTTTTAATTATTTTAAATAGCTTCTCTTTTTCTCCCCAGACCATATCCTCACCTTATCTTATTGTGGAATATGATTGTATATAAGGAAAATATTCCTCTTTGCATTTGGTTAGATTTCATTTTTGTCAGAGTTAAATAACATCAAGTTGATGAAAAATTGTTCTAATGAATTTGAAGTGTGTATGTATATTTATGTATAATTGTGTGTCTATGTCTGTACCTATATCATCTCTATTGTATCTCTATTTATTGTCCAGAGTCTCGAAGGGGCTTTTTCAAAAGGCAACTGGACTTTCTGTGTTTTTCCTTGAAGATGTTTCACTTCTCATTCAAGAAGCTTCTTCAGTTTTGAAGAAGAAGCGTAGTTCTTCAGCCCAGAAAGTTTTGTGAATGAAAAACGAATGTCTTCAAGGAAAAATATAGAAAGTCCAGTTGCCTTTTGAAAAAGCCATGACCTGGATGATTGAGAAGCTCCATAGACATTGCTCAGAGCCATTGACTGAGGTGGGCAATTACAGAAATTGAACAAATAAGAGAAGCAATCAGAAATACACAAGTCAAAGCCATTAACAATCAGAGTTAGAGAGCTTTGGATGTAAAATAAGAATGGGAATGAAGTGCTTCCCA
The DNA here is from genome assembly GCF_049901715.1 of Pseudonaja textilis. Classification (NCBI taxonomy): domain Eukaryota; kingdom Metazoa; phylum Chordata; class Lepidosauria; order Squamata; family Elapidae; genus Pseudonaja; species Pseudonaja textilis. Next base: position 122,195,865 of record NC_141990.1, on the reverse strand, counting down.
GTGCCAAGCAGCAGGTCCAAGAAACAAGGCATGGCATGCCTTTCTGGTTTTCCTAGTGCCTTCCCTTCTCTCCCTTTTTCACAGAATCTGCTTTTTCCTTTGAAAAAGCCAAGAAACTATCACTTCTTCCTAAAACAACTACATTCAGTCCATATCCAGGCTTCCCTCACATTCTGGCTTGGAAATAAACCACTTGAAACCCATCACCAAATTCACACCAGTGTACTTCTTCCATTGTTTGTTTTCCACTTTTTACATTTTGGTTCTTTGAAATTCCAAATGCAACTTGTTTGCATCTATTCAGTATTTATATTTATTATATACTCGAACACCCATTGACCTCTCAGCTAAGTTTTCTTCATATTTCTACGTTTCAGGAAGGGATATATGCTAACACCCAGTTCGATCTTTGTTATTGTTACCCCTAGTATTTTCATCCAGTTGATAGTTAAATTTGTATATCCATAAATGAAAGAGGGGAAAAAAGAGCTAAAGGATGTAGCAGTATAGGATAATTAGAAAAAGTGGAAGGTATAAATACAAGCAACACAGACTTGGAAAGAAGGCAGAAGAAGGAAGGATGATGTGATTGAAGCCCAAGGAGAAGACAAAGTCAAGAGACTTAGAAGAATTGACAGCTTTGAATGCAGGAGATGATAGAATAGACAGTCCCAAATAGGATTTTCAGCCTGAAATAGGTCAAGTAACAGTAAATGGAATAAATTTCAGGCAAATCTTTGTTCTGCTTGAGCTCCACATTGCCTGACAACCAGGTGAAGAACTTATTTTTCATTGAATAATATTACATGTCTTTTTGAAACTAAGCTATCATGTAATTGCTCCTTTTTCCTTCTAAAATTGATGTCAGCAATTTTGGAAAATGTACAGAGAGGATTATAACCAGCAAAGGATCCTAAGATTTTGGCTAATAGGCATGGAAAACAGTCAACATTATCTGAGTAAATGAAAACTGTTTAGATAGGAGAATGCAATAAATTGCGTCTTCTAAAGGAATTAGTTGAGGAATTTTGCATTTCAAATTGGATGAGGAAAACTGATAATTTCTAAATCAAATGAAAAGAAATTATGTCTCCCCCTCTTCCCCCAAAAGCAAAGTTGAGAAGTAAGAACTCAAGGAAATACAGCTAAATTGGTGTGACCTATTTTTACCATTGTCATGTTTGTGTGCAACATTGAGTGGTCTGGTGGCCTAGAGATGGAGCTCTCACCTCAAAATCAGAAGACTGTGAGTTCGATCCTAGGTAAGAGGCATATATTTCTCTCCCTGGGCACATTGAGAATATATCTGCTGAATATAACTCCTCATTGGTGATAGGAAGAGCATCCGGCCAGTAAACACAAGCTTCGTTCAGTTGCCCAGACTCCACCCCGCAAGGGTTTATGGGGTTGTTAAAAAGAGAGGATGATGGTGATGTTTGTGTGCAACAGCAGAAACATCAGTGTCTTGCACAGCTATAAAGAATACGAAGTTTGTTATGGTATAAATGTTCATAGGTTATGGAAGCTTATGCTGTTTTATCTTTACAATTGGTTTTTAAATTTATTTTCTGCACTCTCAGAGAGTAATACAAATTATCTGCTCTTAATTTATTTTTCTTTCTCTAAACTAGAGCAACCTTGCCAGTGAGTGATCCCTTTGTTCTCAACCACATATCCAGATTTTCTCAAAGATGCAGAACAATTGCTCACTAGAGACCAGAAGGGAATCTGAAGACTAAAGGAAAATTAGCAAGTTAAGAAGCACTCTGAAAGAAGGTAATGTACAACCACTTTTGTTCCATGGCAAAGAAAAAGGACATGGACAAATATCCATCAGAGAGCAATAGCTTTAATTTTATTCAGCAGGCACAATAATCTCAGAAAGGAATGTACAGGTAGTCCTCAATTTACAATTGTTTGTTTAGTGACCATTTGAAGTTACAACAGTTCTGAAAAAAGTTACAACTGGTTCTTGCACTTACAACCATTGCAGCATCCCCATGGTCAGGTGATCAAAATTCATATGCCCAGTATAATCAGCATATATTTACCACAGTTGCAGCATCCGGGCTCATGTGATTGACATTTGCAACCTTCCCGGCTGGCTTCGGACAAGTCAAGTCAATGTGGGAAGTTGGAGTTGCTTAATGACTGAATGATTCACTTAACTGAAGTGATTTGCTTAACAATCATAAAAAGGGGGGGGGCATAAATTTGGGTACAACTCACTTAATAACCACCTTGTTTAGCAGCAAAAATTCTTGTCCCGATTAAAGAGTTGAGGACTACCTCTACAGATTTATATGACAGGGAGGCAGGTGTCAATTAGATAAAGCAAGTATAATGTAACAATGATATCTGACCAATAGGACAATGTTCATGGAGTGGAGGATGGATTTTAAAATCATCCATGAAGGCCTTTAGCTATAGTGACTTTGGCCATAAAGCAGAAACATATATAAAGTACTGTGGATGCGTTGTGCAGCAATCTAAACAGAATAAAGATATAAATAGTTTTTTTTTTTAAAAAACACTGTACATAGGTGATTTGGCTTCTAAATATTATACTGGAGCAAAGAAAGGATATTTCTAATGTAGACATGGTTGAATGAATTTAATACTAGTTTGTGGTATCTTATGAAAAAAAAAAAGGAAAAAGTTTTCATAAAGTCTTTTGGTCTTAGCCTTAGGCAAGCTGTAACTGATTTAATTTTATTGTGCCAAACTCAGTGAACTAGGTTACTTTTAATGGTGTTTTACATTGTGGCTTCCAAATTACATTGACCTACATTTTATAATGTACTTAGACTAGATTTCCTTATGAAGTTATGAAAATCTTTGTGGAATAGAGTACAAAAACAATGAAAAATCTAAAATAATTTAAAAAAATCTTTGTAGTTGATTTTAGCTAGGTTTTAAACCCAATTGTTTACTTTATTGATGTAGTTTATATGCATTTAGGGCAATGATTGTATTAACCAATTAAAATCACAAAACATAGGCAAATTACTGCCTCTCAAGGACTCTCTAATAAGCAAGGTAATAAATAAAAGAATAAACCGAAAGGAAAAAATAGGGAGGATGACAAAAAGTTGGGAATCTTAATTTGGTTATAGACAAAGGTCCAGACTGTTATGGACTTTCCCATGAGGTTTCTCAAATACCTGAGATGTTTTCAAGATCTGTTCTAATTTTTCAAGAGGCTGCCATAACGAAGAACAGTGATTGATTCCTTTTTTTTAAAAAAAAGCCATGTTTCTTAATAGGTAATTGAAATCTACTAGAAGTAAATAAATAGTTTTTTAGACAGCAGAAATAGACAAAATTTGATCAGTTTTTAAGTTAACAAAAAGGGAGATAAGTTTAATTGGTTCAGGGAAATACTGTTTTCTTGAGCTGGGTTGGACTCCTAGTAATGACTTTGTAAACAAGTCTAAGTAACTTTTTTTCCATTTTGGCAATAATATGGAATGGAAGAGCACCCATCTTTCTAATTCCTTATCTAGTTTACAGTCCTATGATTCCATGTTGGTCTCCATCCAAATACTTAATAAACTTGACTGCTTACCTTTTCAAGAACAACATGGATTTTATATAATAGATTATGGTCAATTAAAAAGATATGTTTTTCAATATGTGGAAATACAAGGAAATTCCTTTCTTCTATTCTCATTTGTTTCTCATCTCATTTCAAAATGGTGGGGAAAGATACTGCCACCTTTTGCTACTATTTTTGACAATCACGGCCAGATGCAGGCGTTACAGAGGTTTACACATGGTTTGGAGGCTTGCTCACCCTTGTGCTAAGCCACAGATCAAACATTAGGATTTAACACTATAACAAAATAGCAGAGCTGAAAGGGACTTTAGAGGTCTTCTCGTGCAACCCCCTGCTCAACCAGGAGACCCTATATCATTCCAGACAAATGGTTGTCCAGTCTCTTCTTAAAAGCCTCCAGTGATGGAGCACCACAACTTCTGTGACACCATCTAGCATGTTGTGGGGCGGAACTAAAACATTGGTTTCATTTTGCAATGATTTTGCAATGATTGACAACACTATTGTCTTCAAACCCCATAAACAGCACACAAAATAAGACCTGGAAACCTTAGTTTCCATAATGAACTCATGCTATGAGAAGAGAAGTGGGTTTTTTCAGGTTATATTGCTTTGCAGACCACTATTTTAGGAGGTTACCAGCCTCTAACAAGCTCAAGTTTTCAAAAACAACATTCACACAAATTACTGGACTTTGGAAAAATTATATTCAAAAGGGTGTCCCAATGCAAATTATTAGCATCATTATAGTTTATTTATGTACCTAAACATCTTAGAAAGCAAATGTAGTCAAGGTCTTTTCCAGTACGAAAATATCTGAACTTCTGGCTCACTCCTCAGGGAACAAATGCATGCATATGCCCACATGGATGCAAAAGTGAGCGCAATTTTTTAAAATCTAACTAAAGGAGTACATCTCCCTGGAATAGTTTTTCTTTACCTCTTCATAACTGCAACAGCCACATGAAGTGATATTTAAAGCATGATTGGGGAGAAAATGTTCCAAACAGCTTTATGCAGAAATGAAGACACACACACTCATAAACACACACACACACACACACACTCATAAACACACACACACACACACAATTTCTTCCCTCATCCTCTTGAGCTGGAATCAAATTAGCTTGCTTACTGAATCCTAATCTTTAAGATTGTTTTGCTGGAGAAGCTTGTTCTGGTAGCTTTCTTCAGCCTCAAAATCTGGCTGCTATATCTCTCTTTGGTCCATGCCAGCTTTCTTTCCTTTTCAATTCCGGTTATAAATAGTAACACTGGGGAATTTACAAACAGTTTGAGTTGACAAAAATGCAGTGTTTCTCTTCCAATTTTTCTACAAAGAGAATTCCTATTGCTTGGGAGCCTCCTAATATCCACAGCTGGTAGTATTTCTAGACAAGGGTGTTGATGTGATATACAAGACAGGGCTACTTTTACTTCCCATAGTTCTGTTTTGTTCTCCCACCCTCCCTCTCTCTGTCCCTCCCCCTCCCCCTTCCTCTCCCGTTCCCTCCCTCCCCCTCCCTTCATCCCCTCCCCCTCTCTCATATTTATTTTATTCAATTTCTATAGCCGTTCAGCTCAACTCAGTGACTCGGGGAGGCTTACAATTCTAAAACTCTACAACAATTAAAAACATTAAAATAATGAAAACATCCACAGAATCAATAAGTACAATAAGCAGCCATGATGATTAATCAACTAATAGTAAAACCAAACAATGGGACCTTTTACATATTTCTAGCCCCAGGCTCAGATACACAGCCAAGTTTTTAATGCCTTATGAAAGGCCAGCAGGATTGGGACCATTCTAATCTCTGAGCGGAGATTATTTCAGAAGGCTACAACAGAGAAGGCCCTTCTTCTAGTCACTCTCTGACTGACATAGTGGTGGGATTCAATTTTTTTTAGTACTGGTTCTGTGGGTGTGGCTTGGTGGGTGTGGCTTGGTGGGCATGGCAGGGGAAGGATACTGTAAAATCTCCATTCCCTCCCCACTCCTGGGGGAAGGATACTGCAAAATCCCATTCCCTCCCCACCCCACTAACCTGCTTTCCAGTTCTATTCTCCTGTGCAGGGCAACAAAAGAAGACCCAGGCAATCAGCTGGGACTTGGGAGGCAGAAAATAGATGGGGGTGGGGCCAGTCAGAGGTGGTATCTGCCAGTTCTCTGAACTATTCAAAATTTCCGCTACCGGTTCTCCAGAACTGGTCAGAACCTGCTGAATACCAGGGTCTGCAGCGTGGCCAGTCTGTTGGGTCAAGTTGGATGGGTAGAAACTCTTAGAAAAAGACGGCCCCTCAGCACCTTGAATTGCACCTGGAAACACCAACAGCCAGTGCATCTCATGGAGTGGTTATACAAGTTAGGCAGGGAATGAATGAAGATTGGGATTACTTTTATCACTGTTACGCACTTGCTTTAGGTTCTTAAGTTAAATACTGCATTTTGGGAATTCGGAGGATCAGTAGTGGTCTCTTAAGTTTTGGCATATTATTAGTAGAAGAAGTATATAAAAAAGGGGGATTTAAGTTTATTTACAGAGAGGCATTATTTTATAATTTGCTGAGGCTCAACTAAAAGCCTGGATTTTTTTAATTTTTATTTTTTTCAAAGAGTACACCTTCTAGGCTTGGTTACATTTGATTCGCCTGGTATTAAAACTGCAGTTTGCTTTGGTTAGCATTTTATGGCACAAAACCCTCACAGCAATGAAAAGCCGAGCACGAAATGAAAATCCAAAATGAAAATCATTAGTCTGTCTGAGGTACCTCAAAGGGAACACAGTGATATTCTGGAGTGCAATATTTGTTATTCTCCGAATTATAACAGTTTCACCCAACAGAAGTGCAATAAGTCCCATTTACAGCCAAGGGGTTTAATCAAATAAAAGTTATTGACTGTGCTGTGATTATTAGACAGCTGATGTAGGGATTTCCAATGTACTGTAAAATTAGTGTTAAGTGATAGAACTTCTCTGTTCTACATTAACATGCCTGCACAGACAGAGATTTGTACCCCTCCCCACCCCAAATTAAAGTTCATCCATGTTATCTCTCTGCTAGCATTCCTAGTGAGCTGCTTAGCTTTTATCTTAATTGCCCTTTCATGTTTTCTGTTCTGTGAAAAGGAAGAACCAATAAAGCTTTGATTTTTGATGCAGATTCAAGTGGAACCCTACTGTGGGTGTTCAAGAACAAATCTCCAGCAGACAACCAAGAAGAAATATTCTTTCTTTCTTTAAACTTCGGCGAGGCTACAAAGTTGCTGCTTTTCCTTGTCATCCTGATTGATAATCAATTGCATGTTGACACACCTTTGGTGAAAGATTGATTGGTTCCAAGTCACCATATTGGATAGATGACTAACAATTGCTATATGACCTCTGAAGGGGCCTAATATTTAAGAATTTACTTTGCAGAATATGGTTAATGTGTGATAGAAATACAGGTAGTCCTTGTATTATGATCACAATTGAGCCCAACATTTCTGTTGCTAAGTGAGACAGTTAAGTGATTCCCCCCCCCATTTTATAGTCTTTCTTGCATAATTGTTAAGTGAATCACTGCTTTTGTTAAGTGAACTAGGCTTGTCAGAAAATTGCAAAATGTGATCCTATGACCCCGGAACACTGATCCAGTTATCAAGCATCCAAGTTTTGATCAAGTAACCATGGAGATGCTGCAACGGTTATGTGAAAAACAATCATAAATCACTTTATTCAGTGCCACCGTAACTTCAAACAGTCACTAAATGAACTGTTGTAAGTCAAGGACTACTTGTAGAAAGAACAAAATACTGCTGGATTCTTAAACATGGGACTGAAATAGGTTGTACTAATATGGCTTTGTAAGAACATTGCCAACACGATGAAGCCTATAATTAAGATTTGGGAATGACCCCTGCCCAAAGAGAAAGAGTCTCTCTCTCTCTCTCCCTCTCCCCCTCTCCCCCTCCCCCTCTCTCCCCCTCCCTCCCTCCCTCTCACCTTCTCTCCCTCTCTCCTTCTTTCTCTCCTTCCCTCCTTCCCTCCTTTTCACTTCCCCTCTCTCTCTCCCTTCTCTCGCTCTCCCCTCTCCTCCTCCCTCCCTCTCTCCCCTCCCCTCTCCTCCTCCCTCCCTCTCCCTCTCTCCTTCTCTCTCTCAAGTTTAGGTCCTAGGCCTGATAAACCAAGATTGTTAATCAGCACTTTTCAATCTTGCTGGGGCACATGATGCAATTTACAATTTTGTAATGCATATGATGCATATTCCGCATGCAAATATTTGAAGCATTTTACTTTCCACTCCCACCTCCTGTGTAGGAAACCAGAGGTTGGTATGAGAGTGATAAGTTTGATGACTTAAAGCAGATATCAAACAAAATAAACTTTTTGAAAAAAAAATATGGTGGATCATAGTAGTTTTTAAGTCATAATATTTTCAGGCCCACCATAGATGAACACAGTATGTAATTCTATGCAGATGTTTGCCTACAGTAACAATAGATTAAATTGGGGAACACTGTGTCTGTGCTATAAGTCATTTCTTATTATTCTCTAATTCACACCACTGTCGTCAGTGTCTTTGTGCTTGATCATCGAGATTGGTAAAAGATTTATGGACTTCTGGGGAAGAAATGGCAGAATGAAAACAACTCTGCAAAAACCATTTTCCAGTGATAGCAATTTCTGCTGGTTGTAGAGCTCTGGGAGATGAGGGAATAACCATTTTGTGCAAACTGTAGATGACACTTTTGAAAGGACACTAATTTTACATGTTTACTTTTCTAACTACTTTTGGAAATTGCTTTTTAACAGCTTTTCAGTTATTAGGGATCTTTGGATGGGCAGTTTTGACAATACTTGATGAGTTTCCTTCAACTTTTAGTGAAAGAAGTTTTAAATATAAGTTTCAGGACTCTAACAACATATTTTTTGGAATAAGCAGCAAAAAAAATGTTTAAAACTTTGATTTTAGAAAGCTAAAAATGAATTAAGAGCCCAGATGAATTTGAAATAAGATTTTGGAATTAATTATAAAGAATTCTTCCCATTGAAAAAGGATTTTTAAAACAGAATCTTTATTTTTTTTAAACAAAATTGGACACTGGAGGGAAGTATAGGAAACTAAAAATTCTGATTAAAGGAGAACTACACTCAAGCTTGAATTACAAATACAGAATGACATTGAACATATTGAAGGAACTTTGAGCCCAGAAATTAGTTTCAAGAGTATTTGGCTCTGTAGATAGATTGTGCTTAAAAGTTAAATAAAAGTCCTTATGGAAGGGGAAGAAGTTTAACTTGACAAGATTGAGACTACTTGCATTAAAAATGATAGATTACAAGAAGGACATGGAAAAAATTGTTACTGGGCATAAAAAATAAACTGGCTGATGTTTTGATAACTAAAAGGGATATACCAATAAAAAATTGAGAGTGTGACCTCAATAATTTTTCTTTCTTGGATTTACAAAAGAGAATTGTTAAAGCTTTGAAGAATTTTGTGAAAAGGGACAAAGAAAAAATGAAAAGAAATCAAATTCTAAGACAGTATTTGAAGAGAGAAAAGATCAAGATTGTTAAATGTAAAAAGAACGAATATAAAGTTGTCTTATTTGATCAATGATAAATATTGTTACCTCTGGTAACTCTTAATGGACTTTTGCTGATATCAGGATTGAAATGATAAGGCGTTATTGATTTGTTGCTAAAATTGTTTTATATATATATATATATGGCATTCAGCTTTGTTCGGGTATTTTCCCACGTCATTGTAGTTGTGCTTTTAAAGTTGTAGCAACGTTTTGGCAGAATCTCATCTGCCATCATCAGGCTTCTGTTTTGTGTTCATCTGTGATTGCAGAGGACAGGAGCTCTGTGCATTCACAAACCTTTTCCAGGTCTTTATGATAAATGTAGGATGGTTTCTAATGCCAAATACATTCAAAGAAGGGACAGGCACCCAGTTGCCTTTAAACTGTTTTCAATATTCACTCTCACTAGCTGTAGCCATTGTAGCTGTTAGCAAATGATATAGGAATTATAGTTCGATAAACATATTTTGACTTAACAGTAGAGTTATAATCTTCAACATTTTACCTTGAAGTCTCTAACTTCTGTGTTGTACCTTCCATCTGCAGTACTAGATACACAGCTGGATATCTAGAGTACTATTTTCCCTTTTTCACAATACAGCTGTACATAGAAAAAAAAGGGACCCCAGCACAATCTTGAGCAAAACTTTCTATGCTTGTCCTCACATTGTGGGAGTATACAGCCAGGTGATCAACCTTCCTATTACGAGATTGTACAATTAATTTGCAGTACCCAAATGATTCTAGGCAGCATGATGTTGATTGGCAGGGGTGAAATTAATTTTTTCCCTACTGGTTTTGTGGGTATGGCTTGGTGAGACTCAGTCTCTAAAATAACGAAGGCAGGTGGGCATGGGTGGGACCACCCAATTTAAATCGTTCCTACCATCTGTCCGAACCAATTCAAATCATCCCTACCACCGATCCCTAGGTGATGCGAGGTGGTTGAATTTCATCCCTGGTTGTTAGATTTCAAAAGACTCTTGTAAAAGTTTGCTTTGCCTCACATCCCAATCAATCGACATGTCTTTCATAAAGTGAAGTAAAGATGTTTTTGAGAGAGACTGGATAGACAGTTTGTATTTCCAGAGAGTGTTTTCTTTTCTGGTATCTCCCTTCACATATAAAGATAAACCTAAGTGGATTAGAGTTTTGCACTGATGAAAGGAATGTAATGGGATGGATCCATTGTGAACTAAAAAGCTTAATGTTCCAGCTCTTTTTAAATGAGTCTTTGAAGTAGTAACAACTTCAGGTGCTTCCTATCCTCTAGTTGTTCTTACTTTCTTAAATAGCAGATGGGTGAGTTTTACTTGTTAAAGTGAATTGACTTCTTTCAAAGGCATTTCTACCATGTTGTCATAAATCAGTGGGAAAAGCAATGGGTGAGAACAGTAAATCAGCACCCTGGGCTTTGTCATTTTTCCATTCTGCCTTCAAACTGTGAGTCAACATCTGTTCTCAGTAACCGTTCAAATGAAAAGGTGTTTTCCCCCCTCCAAATTTGCAGTTCTCTGACATTTTGAAAAGTGTTGGTATTAGAGAAGATTTTGAACTCTTCTTCACGGTACCAATAACTTGCTGTCTTGCTGTCCTTGAGGCAAGGGGAAGGAAGGTTGGCATACTTTGCGCTGCCTTGATTGACAAGCCCTATCCGGCCCCAATAGTGAGGCCAGTAAGTAGTGATGTCCTTATTATTTTAAATGTGGAACAAAATATGGAAACTAAGGATTGTGTCAGGTACAAGAAATCAGGACCAGGGTTGTTCAAATGAGTACTAGTTTATTTCATGCTGCCTCTAAAAAAGAATCTGAGCAGTAGTACTAATAGTCAAAGTCAATTGGTGATAGATAAGAGTCAATGGAATTCAAGGTAGGCTGGACTTAGATCTCTTGTGAGCACCTTGTGACTCCAAACTGATAATGCGCTTGATTCCTCCTTAATCATGACCTACAGATTCCTCGTTTTCATTTCCCTCCCCATGAAATGTCACCAACCAGTGTGGAAATATCCCTCAAATATTCTCCTTCATGTGGGAGGGCAGGGGATGTGGAGAGTTTTGACAGATATTCAGTTTAATCATCTGTCAGACCCAGGACTAAGAGGCCTGATCCATTTGGTGGATGAGGTTATCCGACAAGATGGGAGATGGGAGGCCTGGCAACTAAAGCAGTGCCTTTCACCTTTTCTTCTGTCATCCCTCTCAGCCCTGTCAGATGATCCCCAGGTTATCAGGATGGCAAGAGAACCATGTGGGAAAACCGGCACCTTATTTCCTAGTCTTAGATGCCTAGAATTGATTTGTGAAATCAGAAATCTCGTGGAGAAAGAGCTTTCTGACAGCACCTGACAGCCAACTTGAAAAATAGCTATCAGAGATTGGAGGGATTTAGTGCAGTGGAACAGGGAGAATTTCTACTTCACCAAATGATTCCTCCCACCCACCCACCAACTGCAGCTGTCAGATGTTTTTGAAGTTACTTTAGTACAATATCTATTCTAAGTTCATTCGTATTTGGGGAAGAATGCTAAAGATTTCTCTTTTTTGTGGCATCTGTGCCTCAGATTCAAAATCACTTGGATTTGAAAGGCCTGTGGAAATAGTAACAGAAAGTCCTTGATTTTGGATACACTAAATGATGGCATCAAAATTCGTTTCCATTGTTGCGAGGATCTGTTTTACAACATTTTTGAGAGCCTGCCTCCAATTTTATAACATCATTTTTTTTAACACACACACACACACCAACTTCTAGCAAGGCATTAACACCTTGATGCTGATGGAGATAAGATGTCACAATATCCCTTATGGAGAGAATCTGTTCAGATGCTGCTACTGAGTCAGTATGACACATTTTTCTCCACTCCACATTTTATTATGTTTGGCATTTGAAGATTATATTATTTGGCATTTGAAGATTATATTCCAAACCAGCCATGGTTTGGGCAGAAATCTTCCTTCCTTCCTTCCTTCCTTCCTTCCTTCCTTCCTTCCTTCCTTCCTTCCTTCCTTCCTTCCTTCCTTCCTTCCTTCCTTCCTTCCTTCCTTTTCAGCTGAGATTTCCCAGAATCTAGCAAACATTTGCTCAATCACTATTGCCATTAGGAGGTTTGAGGCCTAAGCCCTTCTCAGGAAGGTAACATATACTTATTTTTGATGGTCTGGAATATTGCTGCCAATGTCTCCCTGCTGTTTCTTTTTTTATTGGATTTGGTATTGTAGTTGTTTTGTTCTCCAATCATAAATCTATAAAGTAAAGTTTCAGGCTAGTTTTAAAGACAGATCCGCAGTTTATAAATTGTTAAAAAAATAAAATGAAACCTTGACAGGGATAGAGTGGCAGTTTTGAGATGAAATGAAAGAAGCAGTCTACTCCCAGGGTTAGCTGTTAAGCTACTTGTAACCAGGGGTGGGATTCTACCAATTTGCACCTATTTGCTAGAACTAGTTGTTAACATTCTAAACAGTTCGGAGAACTGGTTGTTAGAAGAAATTACTGGCTTAATCCTGTAAGGAAGGAAGGAAGGAAGGAAGGAAACATTCTGGTGTTGCTTACAGAAACTGCCTCTCCGTTGACCCTTATTACATTTTTGGCAGGACTAGGTTTCCTGTCTCAGGAACTTCTCTGGAGTTTTTCCCCCTCCTTTGCTGGTACTTTGCTTGTGTGGAGTGATCATTTAAAGTTACAATGGCACTGAAAAAAGTAACTTATGACCCTTTTTCACACTTACGACTGTTGCAGCATCCCCACAGCCATGAGAGGCCAGGCGAGGAGATGCATGCCTCAATGTGAATGATATTGAATTGGCCACACCCAGCCAATAACATGACCACCAAGCCACGCCCACCAACTTAGCCTGGCCCACAGAACCGGTTGTTAAAAAATTTGAATCCCACCCCTGCTTGTAACTACAAGTTCATCACTACTCTTTAAGGGCATCAAACCCATACTTGAAAGGAGCCAGAATGTGATCTATCTCTATTTTTTCCAGCTTAGGTAGCTTGGGGATGAATGGCAAGATCCACTAAATGTGGCAGAGAAGTGAGGAAGGAAGGCTTCTTGTCCAGAAGATTTTCAATTTCATGGATCAACCCTGTGTAATCAGAGAACTAGTAAATAAAACTGTACTTTCAAAACAGACAAGCTGTAGGAAAGTGTTCAGGAGCCCAAGAGTCTGTGTGTCCCTATAGCAACTTAAAGTTGCTGCTAGGAGCTGGCCAGACCCCAACATTTGACAATATCGGTAACCATACTGTTGATGAAACATTGTAAATTGTGTCCGTACCAAGTATTGGGATAGAAAGGTGGAAATACTTCTTTAAGAAATTACTTTAAACAAAACCAGCCTCATGTGGGCATGTTATTTAAATGTGGTTAAAGGTGTCTTTTGCTGCCATTACTGGGACACAAAGATGAGACCTTTGCTTGAATAAAAAGAATGAAGACAGTGTAATGATCATCCCCCCCCGCCCCCCGCCCCCCAAAAGATGTCTGGCTTTACAAGCATGATGGAATCCAACATATGGTCCAACATGGCTTTGCATGTTACATGAACCCAGCATTTTTGTTTGTAAACTGAGGTATACAATATTTTGTGTGAATCCAGCCAACTGGAGATGGCTTCTTCCAAGTATTTATGTATTTCTTAAAATTCATGTCCTGCCTTTCCATGACATAATCCCTGCTCCTTAAATTCTCCTTAAGGTAAGGCAGCAAAAATAAAAGCAAATAACAATAATAATATCTCACAACAGAAAAAAAAATGAGAAAATGGGTAGTTTAGGAACAGTTATTTTCAAAAGATTGGAATAAAATCAGCTTAGTCAGCTTCTACACCTTCTGCAGGCTGTTTGAAATTATGGAAACCCCAGTTATATAAGACTTGGCTCTATATTTCTGGTGGTTAAAGAACACAAATTAGATTTAGTCCATTTTTCGTGAATAATTTTGTTAGAAAATTCTGTTTTATTCTATAGAAACGGTCACAGAAGATTATTATATAGCCATGCAGATTGGTAGCAGAGGATGGTTACATAGCCAAGAAGATCAAATAAAATGTACAGTGTACTGTCATGAGGACCCTTGCTGCTTAACAGTTTTAACTGTCATAGGACATTCTCCTCAGAACATAAAAAAACCATAGATTATAACCATAGATGCAAACTAAACACTGCCATCTACTGGCTGAATAATTTTGTAGTTGCTGCAATACAAAATACATTCTAACATGTATTCCAACAAATTTAGAGCAGGTGTGTCCTATCTTTTGGCTTGCCTAGGTCTCATTGAGTGATGAGGAATTGTCTTGGGCCACATATAAAATATATAATATAAATCAATGTAAAAATAATATATTAATGTTAACAGTTTATAATCTTATGGGACCACATTACTAGCTATCTCGTGCTGCATATGGCCTGTGGGCTATGGGCCGGCCTGCCTGATTTAGGGCATCCAGAGCCTGTCCCTCATAATGGATGTCCTGGCAAAAACATTCCTGGATGGTTTGGAAGACGTATAAATCATCAGTGGAGATCCTGCTTCAGAAGAGGAATGTCTGTCAGCCAGTATTAGAATTCTTGACTGATTTCTTTTAAATGAAAGCATTGGTTTTCTTATGCTTCCACCAAACACTACTCTCACTGAGATAAATGGGTAGCGGATTGTGGACAACAGCTTATAGGGCCTTCAAAGGCAGCTACCCCTAAGGGTTATTTATGATGGGTCACATGAAAAAAGAAAGGGGGGGAAGCAAAGAATGAAGGGTGGGAGAAAGAAGTGCTTCCAAGGTGTTGTGTCCAGATCTCCTCAACACTGAATTGCTTCTGATCTGCAGACCTGAGGAAAATGTCCCAATTAACCACCTTGGTTTACATTTCATGTGGTCTTGGATGTGGAAATTCACTGTGCTTTTCTTGCTTTCCAAAATCAAGAAACTTTGTCTGAGCTTCTTCTTTTTCACATTTTGAAACAATACTAAATATCTATAATTCTCATTATTTTGACTCCCAGCTACATTTGACAGTGCAAATGTGTACATTATGCACAAAAATAATCCATTGATTTCAGTGGAATTTGTTTCCCGGTAAGAGAATACAGGCTTTCAGCTTAGTCTGCAGGGACATCACTCTGTAGCTCTTGGTAACAAAGTGGCTACTTTTTGCTTTGGTTGTTGTGGGGTCAAAATGTGACAATTCAAAAAAGAGGTGAGAGAAAACATCGCCAAGGCCTTTGAAAGATTTCAGAAAAGTCACAAAGTATTTCTTCTTTTCAAAATTCTGCATTGTTGAAATTCTATCACAGAAATATACAACACAATTCTTTAGGAGGAACATTTGCTCATATGGCAGAAATTCCGTGAAAGAGAATGAGGGAAGTGCAATATAAACACAAATCTCCTAGCCCAAAACAATTCTCAGTTTCTGGCTTAAGCTGCATAATATTATCTTAGCATTTACCCAAGTCAACTGTTGCTTAAAAGGTTGCATTCTTGGCCCGTGAACTACAGAGACTTTTGAGGTAGGTGGGTAGATTTGTGCTTTTACTTAATGAGCCAGGAAGTCTCGGTGATTTCTAATGGCCCTAGTCCTATTTTTTTTTTTGTTCATGCATGAACAGTTAGAAAGCAGCCAAAAAGGAATTTCAGGCAGCGTGCTGATAAAGAAATAATCCTAACTCTCCATTTCATAACATAAATTGTTACTCTTGTGACAAGGTCACGTTTGAATCAACCTCTTTCCTTATGGCATCAGGCAGCTTGCTTTGAACATCTGCTTCTTTTTTTCAGCCTCTTTTCAGCTTATTACAGCACTTGTTTTTCTACTGAAGCTCTGCCCAATCTGAGGCTCTCTGCAGGGGTTGGTTTTTAATTCTCCGAATCCCAAAACAACATCATTATGGGTAGAAGATTCTAAGAGCTGAAATCCAATACATTTGGAAAGCGTCAAACTAGGTTTTAAGCCTGCTTGTTATGCTAGATGGAAAAAATGTCATTACTACATGACATATGGGTATTTATTTATTCTAGTCCTGTATTGGCCATTAAAGCCAGCTGGGTGACTTTGGGCCAGTCACTCTCTCTCAGCCCAACCAACCTCATAGGGTTGCTGTTATGAAGAAAATAGGAGGAGCAAAGTGTGTTGGATAACTCATTGCCTTATTTGTAAAACCAATAAAGTTAGGATATAGAATAAGAGAGTTGGAAGGGAGCTTGGAGCTCTTCTAGATCAATGCCCTGCTCAAGCATGAGACTCTATACCCATGATGGCGAACCTATGGCATGTGTGCTGGAAGTGGCACGCAGAGCCATCTCCGCCCGCCCGCAAGCTGTCACCCCAGAGCAGGTCCACTAATGCAGGCGCGCTTGCCACCCACCCACCAGCTGATAGTTGGGTAACTGCCGTGCATGTGTGGGGGTGGGGCACACGCAGATGTGCGTCCATGCGCAGAAATGCATGCATGGGGGGGGTTGCACGTGCATCCACAGAGATGTGCAGCATGCGCAGGGGGTGTGCCCCCCCCACATGCATTGCCTTATGGGTGCTGGCATGTGTGTGCATATACATGTGTGTGTGTGTGCACGCGTGCACTTTTGGCACACAAGGATGGAAAGGTTAGCTATCACCGCTCTATACCATTCTGGACAAAGAGCTGTCCAATCTCTTCTTAAAAACCTCCAGTGTTGGAGCACTTACAATTTCTTTGAGGCAAGTTTTTTCCCCCTATGATTAATTATTCTAATGGTCAGGAAATTTTTCCCTAGTTCGAGGTTGCTTTTATTGTATCCTGCAATTTTGGGAATATTGCAATTTTCATGGTTATATTTAGTTTAGTTCCATGCCCAAACATGTCATACTTGTTTTTTTATGAATTGTTATGTGCTCCTTAGAGTTAATATATGACAAAGGCAGCAATATATTGTAAATCCTATAAAGCAGTCAGTCAGTCAACACTGATAACTTACTTATTTCCTCACATGGTCAGGTCATTTTAATTACTCACCGATGGCTTATTAGTGTTTTTTCAATAGTTTGGGCCATATTACAAATGATGAGATTTGCACAAAGAGATAGAACTTAGCATTATGACTTTCAGATTTACAAGATATTAGCCTTGGGGTTTGTTTATCTCCCCCTCCAGTACAACTACCCCATGCCTTCTGGTGAAAATGATCACATAATATGCAGGCAACTTCTGAAGTTAACTGTAGTTGTTGAGACACCAAGTGAGAGTGATTCGGTCTGTCATTCTCTGGACAATGTTGCATTATTTTGTGGGATGATAATCTTTTTTTGCTTTCACCTCATTGCTCCCAATCTCTTTGTAACAACTTGGTAGCTCTTGGACTTTTTTTTAGTTACTTAAACTGAATCTAGGAGCACTCAAACCAGATCAGATGACTGATGTATGCAATCTTGCCTTCAGGAACCCTACTATAAATCAGTCAGATGCCTATTAAAAGCTTATAAGCAAGTAACTTAGATGCTGTTGAGTGGATTCTGGTATCTGATAATTGACAGGCACAACCATTTTGTTTCCTTAGTAATAAAGAAGCTTGCTATAGATTTCCTTTACCGGTCCACAATCGAAAGTGCCCTCACATATTGTGTCATGGTATGGTACATTGGCTTAACAGCAGTGTATAGGAAAACACTACAGAGGGTGATGAGCATAGCACAAAAAATTATGGGCTTCCCCCTAACTCCACTGGATGAAATTGCCAGGTCCCACTGTCTCAGCAGAGTGAGGAAAATCCTAAGGGATGACTCACACCCTGGACAGCATTTCTTTATTCTCCTACCATTGGGCAGGAGATATAGAAGCATAGCCAGCATATATATATACATACAGACAGACAGACAGATCCCCCCTGATACCTCCAGCTCAAACACACCCCAACCAGGCACCCAGATGAAACCTAGCTTCCTAACAAATGTTAGCCATCCATTTACCCGGAGCCAAGCTGCACTAAAGGCCTCCAATAAAGTAACACGATGTTGCCAGCCAATCAAGATACAAAAAGATCCAAAAAACAGTCAGAAGATATTAGAAACACCAATCAAGCAGAACACAGCAAACTCCAAGACCAATAAACACAGACCAAGACTCCCAACCAATCAGGGTGAAGAAAAAACCATTCTGGCACAGCAATAGGCTGCCCCAAATTTAAATCTGAAACCACTGTAAAAGCCTGACTCACAGATGAACACTATACAGAAGCCTGATGATGGCAGATGAGATTCGGCTGAAACGTTGCTACAACTTTAAAAGCACAACTACAATGACGTGGGAAAATACCCAAACAAAGCTGAATGCCATAAATGTAAGTACCCGCGAAAACTTAAGAAAACACATATATATATGGTATGTCCTTTGATTGGATAATACCACTCTCAGGATCCTTCCAAAAGTGATATTTGAATGACGTCTGTCCCCACACACAAATATCTGGATGCTGGTGTTCAGAGCAGCCATGAAAGGCTAGCTCTTCAACCAGGCCTTTGGTGAGACTGGATACTTCATCACACTTTCCATGTTTTATCTTTCATTGATTTCATTCTGATTTCTTTATTTAATCATTGTGAGCTGCCCAGAATCATTGGGAGTTTGACAACATACAAGTTTAATACATCATCATCATCATTATTATTATTATATCAAGAGTTGCATTTATATATACACTGTAAATATCTATTTATTTATGATTAAACTTACATACCTCCCATGTTGTCTAGAAGTGACTCTAGGTGGCTTGTAGCAATAGCACTTATATACTACCTCACAGTGCTTTACATCCATCTCTAAGCAGTTTACAGAGTCAGCATATTGTCCTCAACAATATGGGTCCTCATTTTACCCACCTTGGAAGGAAGGAAGGCTGAGTCAACCTTGAGCTGGTAAGACTCGAACTGCTTGCAGTTGGCAGAATTAGCCTGCAGTACTGCATTGTAACCACTGCGCTACCAATAAAATACGTTTATATGCTTTTATAGCAATAAAAGCCACAAGATAAAACATTAAAAAAATTAACACAAAAATGACTTAAAAACTAACAAATAATATGGCAAGGAAGGGAGCAAGATGCACACGGGGGAGGAGGTGGGGTCTTATCCTAGTCCATTAACCATCTCCAGTATGATACATCTCCATTGGAGGACCAGACCAATTGGTAGAGCCAGGTATGTGTAGGTTAGACTATGTTGTATATTTGCACCATATTCTTTCTGATGAACCTTTTAATCTTGCAGATTCTTACTTTATGCTATTCTGTTTTTAATTCTCTTTCCCCACTTTTTTGTTATTGTAACCTGCTAAGAAAATAACATTATGGTGTGACTATGTGTACATCTATAATAAATATGGAAGGAGAAGTCTTTTGCTTCTCAAAGTATGTCATGCTTCATGAAACAGGCACAGTAGGAGAGACATTTTAAGAAATTATGTCCTTGTGTTGAAAAAAAAGCACCATTTGAGAATATCTACACAGATTACCTTCCACCCTCCCTGCCATCCTCCCTGTCATCCTGCAAGGGTGGAAACTGCTGTTAGGTATGAAATTCTTATGAATTCTATTATAAAGACAGTACTGTGATTTTTTTTACTCCATTCAAACTTTGGGGTATTTTCAAAAAGATATAATATATTCAGAAGTCAGTCTTTGTGTAATACTAAGTAACTGTGTAGATTCATGCTTGTTTGAATCACTGCCCTAAATATAATACATCTACTTATGCATTTGCTGAGCATGCAAATTTGTAGCTATGTAGAATTGATGAAGACGTTTTGTTGATTTCCAGATTTGGAGAAAAAGCATCTTGTTTAAATTCTATCTAATCTCTGGGTTTGTGTATAATATTTGCCAGACGCCACATTCCAAAAACTGCAAAGACAAGATGAGAAAATTAATAACTTCTAATTAAAATTAATTGCCTGTAAAATAAGATTCCACATTCATCACATAAATTAATCCCGCATTTGATATACTGCCCATTCTTTCTTGCACACATAAACAAAAATACACACAGATGCGTCCCCTCCCTCCTTCCATCAGACTGCAGAAAAGAAGAATACAAAAAACGAGGATGGTGACATGGCAAAGGAAATGGATAGCTGTCCTAGGAAAGGAAGAAAAGAGTAAGAAAAGCCCCTTCTAAGGGTTGGAAAAAGGTTTAACACTGAGCAGGCAAAAAGTTTCTCACAAGCAATAGCAATCCCTAAAGGCATCTATGTTTTTCAGCTGCTAATATATTTAGGGATTTACACCCCTGCCAATTTATTTTCAATGGTATATTCCATTCTTCTCCAAACGACCTCATGCTCCCAGGTATTTTGGGCTATTAAGGCAGCTTGCAAGAGCCCCTCTATGAGGGGATGGGCTGTTAAAATTTTGATAGATGGAACATAGAAGATAATTGGAAGGGCTCTTGGAGTCATTTAGTCCAACCCTCTGCTTGAGCAGGAGAATCTAGAGAGAGAGAGTTAGCTAGCTTGATGATAGATAGCTATAGATGGATAGCTAGATGATAGATAGATATAGATAGATAGATAGATAGATAGATAGATAGATAGATAGATAGATAGATAGAAAGATATAGATGGATAGATGTAGATATAGATGGCTAGATGGCTATAGATGGCTATATAGATATAGATGGAGAGGGGGGAGCAAATTCTCTATACCACTGAATTCCCCATTTTCTCCTTGGATCACCCTCTGAAGATGCCCTCATTTTAAAGGATCAGAATGGGTTGATCCAGAAGCATAACCTCCGGGAAGGTTGCCTTTTGCCTTAATTGTGGAGTTGTCATTGCCCACTTCATAGACATAGCTGCAGGGTGTAAAAATGGCATGAAGGATAATTGGCCATCCTGCTTGAGAATGGCATGGGTTCTCCCACTCTACCGGTATTAAATATGGCTGAGATTATATTTTTTCCAATTTAAAATAATAGCATTCCCTTATTAAAATCAAATACTATTTTCTCCTGATCTGTGATTGTTTTGTTTATTTATAGTGTTTCCCCCCACAGGACTGCAGTGGAAATGACAGTAGGCATTAATATTTAAAGCTGGAGAGCTAACTAGCTATGTAGGTATTTACTCGGCTCCAGTGTGATGTGAAAATGCTTTGTACAGCTGAAATGGACATTTATGCTTTCCCTGTCAGAGAGGCAGTATCGATTTTGTCAATTAAAACCGTGTCTTAGTTATGTGTTTGCTCTGCCACGTTTTGCAGTAAAGTACAGAAACTTATTTGAATTTGTTTGAGGATTAATAGATTTTTCTGTTTTTCATTAGAATAATGTATATCTATTTGGTGTTATTTTGATTTAAAAGTGGAGTGGATGAAGAACAGAGCTAAGCAGCAGCACAGCTTGCTTAGATGTGCCTCTTTTATTTCAGGCCAACCCTTGAGATTATGAGAAAGAAAGAAAAATGAAATAAGCCCACTATTGGATTTTGAGTCTTCCAGCCCTCAAAAGCAGTTTGAAAGCAATCCACAACAGCCTTCACTTTCTGGGATTCAGAAACAGAACAAGAAATAATCCAATTTCTTAAAGGGAAATTAATAAAACAACAACCTACATTCCCTGGGGAAAGAGGAAAAGAAATTAGAGGGCCTACTCCTTGCCTTTTTTAAAGGGAAAGTACTCAATAGAGTTCTTCAGGCTTATTTTCCCTAACAGGACCTACTGGGGCAATTGTCACAGTGGTGACATGTGTCATATTGGGACTCCCCCCCTTCGCTAAACCAGGCATGAGCGTGGCCAGTGGTGATGCATCTGGCCCATGGGCTGGGAGTTTGACAGCCCTGTACTGGGGCAATTGATACTCAGGAGCCAGGAGGATGCCTAAGCCAAGAAATTCAAGGGCAACATGGCATGTCCCAGTCAGTAGTGTGTGGCAGCAGCCAAAAAAACCTAATGCAATCCTAGATTCCATTAACAGAAGGATAGATTCAAGATCACGTGAATTGTTAATAATGCTTTACAAAGCCTTAATAAGGCCACAGTTAGAATATTACATCCAGTTTGGTCACCACATTGTAAAAAAGATGTAGAGACTCTGGAAAGAGTGCATAAAAAAGGAACAAAGATGATTAGGGAGCTGGAGGTAAAACTAACAAAAACAGTTGCACGAATTTGGTATGTCTAGACTAGTGAAAAGAAGGACTATGGTTGACATGATAGCAGTGTTCCAATATTTGAAGGACTGCCACAATTAAGAAGGGGTCAGCCTGTTTTCCAAAGCACCAGAAGGCAAGGCAAAGAACAATGGATGGAAACTAATCAAGGAGAGAAGCAACTTTAGAGCTAAGGAGAAACTTCCTAACAGCGAGAACAATACACTAGTGTAATGGCTTGTCTGCAGAAGTTGTGGATACTCCTTCACTGGGAGGTTTTAATAAGTGATTGGACTACCATTTGTCTGAAATAGTATAAGATCTCCTGCTTTAGCAAGAGGTTGGGCTAGAAGATCTCCAAGGTCCCTTCAAACTCTGTTATTCTGTTCTGTTCAGTCTCCATGTTTTCAGCTGAACACTGGCTTCCAATCAGTTGCTCTTCCATTACTCTGAGTTAGATGTAAATTAGGTCAGTTGCTAAAGGCAGAGCAAGCGAGTAAGCTATGTAGAGTCACAGAGCTCTATGTGCATACATCAACTTGAGTTGACCCAATATAAAGGCAGGATAAAAACTAGTCATTCAATCAATCAAATGTAGAAGTAGCCTAGTTCATAATTTTACTATTTGATGTAAAATTGCTGGAGAAAAGAAAACATATTAAAGCTGTATAGTCAATATGGCAAAGATACCCTGGGTTCCCTATTTATCAACTAACAAATATTCATGTAATGATCTTAATTTTGAGCTTGGTGGATTAGTAAAAATAGCAAGACAGAAATACTCTTCACAGAGTTCTAATTTTGAGATAAATTGGGAAGCTTGCCTAGTATTCTTAAATTATTCATGTTTTAAAAATGGAAGCTCACACTGAAAGACGTTAATATGTTCATGCTCCATGGTGTCTTGTAGGATATCCCAACTTGTTATGTCTCACCTGTGCCAACGAAGTGAGAAGTCCAAGTTTCCAAAGGAATATACACAAGCAGATAAGACCAGTAATGATAGGGTTAAATTCCTTTGGCCAGGCAAGTCCTTGGCAGTCTCACACAAGCTGTCTGCCAAGTCTGATAATAAAGCAAAAACATAAATCACAGGCTATCGCCACACACACAGAATCCATTGGAGCTGCTCCCACAAATTAACACGTTGTCCCGAACAAGAATCCAGAACTAACACACCCACTTTTATTCTCTGTGGGGCATGTCAGTCCCTCATCTCAGTCTCTAACTTGTCCTTTCCTTTTACGTTGCAACTTACACTTTTGCCTGCGCCGTTGCCTCGCATCAAGCCAGCATTCCTCAGCTTGATCCTCAGACAGAGGCTCTGATACATTCTCCTGATTAACTGCCGACACCTGAGGCACAATCAGGGGGGAAGATCCTGCTGAGGAGGAAAGTCCTGGGGAGGAAGGCAATTCCAAATCCTCTAACAAAGCAGGCTCAAACCTCAGAGCCAAATCCTCCCCTTCCTCACCGTCCAAGTCTGTGTCCTCTAGCAAAGCAGGCTCAAACCTCAGAGCCAAATCTTCCTCTTCCTCATTTACCAAGTCCTCAACCTCTGACAAAGCAGGGTCAAACCTCAGAGCCACAACACCAACTACTAGAGTACAGATTTTAGGAGATGGAATATGGAGTAAGTAAAAGAATATCCACAAACGGCTTCTGCTTTGAGAATCATCTCATGAATGGAAATGTTCAAGATTCAAGACCTTAAAGATCAACTCACACCTGGCTGCTATTTTTTCTGACTTATCATTATTTAAAATGGAATGGTTTAATTAATCATTTGGAGAAACTAACAGACCATTAATGCTATATGCTAGTGGTGAAGAGCAGGAAGAAAAGAACCACTTAATAGTGCTTTCATTTTTCATTTCTTCTAAAAGGCAGAGTAGACTGCTCCAAAGATTTTAAGATTAAGATTTAGCAGGACTGTAATCTACTTGGTAGCTTAACTTCAGTATGCTAATTTAGCAGTTGAGTTTGATTAAAGTTGTTTAATGAGGAAAATCTCAATTTAGTTTTCAATGTTATTTTTATGTTTAAACTTCTTTCATTTAAAATCATCCTTATTGGCGCTGCCTGTTTATTATAGATACTTTATTGATTTTCATTTATCCTCACTGATTTGAGAAGCCAGTTTGGTCTACTATTTAAAGCACCAGGCCAGAAAGTAGGAGACTGTGAATTCTAGTCTTAGGCATGAAAGGTGGCTGGGTGACTTTGGGTTAGTCATTCTCTCTCAACACATGATGTCGGGCTTAGGTGACAACCTGACAACTCAGTTGGTCAATTCCTGTTTCAACCAAACAGATCAACAATTGATTGAGCTAAAAAAAAGTGGACCCTGCACTTGCAGGAAAAATGCTAGGACACAACCTCCCCTCAGAACTAAACAAACAAACAGCAACAACAAAAAGAAAATAAATCCACCGATTTCCCCAATGACCTTTTTCATTACGTCAGTCTTAAGTTCTAAGCCAGAAAGGCCAGATGTGGAAGTCCAGCACATCTGAGTGGCATCAAACTAAGGAAAAACAAGGTAAAATAAAATTTAATTGATTTTGGGTTTGGTTTGACACAATCCCTTTCTGCCTAATGATGGAAGGGAAGCCTTTTCTGTAATTTATTTCTCCGATGTATTATATATATATATGTGTTATGTCTCACCTTTCCAAGGAAGATGAAGAGTCCAAAATCCGACAAATACAAGCAGGCAAGAAGATTCAGTATTTACAGAGTTAATTCCTTTATACAGACAGTGTTTTTGGCATTATAATCAACGCTGCCTGCCAAGTCCGACAAGATAACCAGGAGAATTAATCACTAAAGCTTTCAACGCAGACCACAAGAAACAAAACACACCGAAGCCTGACAGAAAAGTAACACTTTGTCCCGTATGGAGTTTCCAGAGAAAACACACCCACTTTTATCCCCTGTGGGGTGTGTCTCAATGACTCAGCTCACTCTCTGATCCGCCCACGCCTCCTACATTGCAGCTCACACTTTTTCCTGCGACGCTGCCTAGGATCAAGCCAACATTCGTCTACTTGATTCCCTGTCAGAGGCTGCTCCGATATGCCCTCCTCCTCCTGATTAGTCTCAGGCTGTCCCTCTCTGTTATCTGCTGAAACCTGAGGTATTATCAGGGAGGAAGGCATTGCTGAAGAGGAAGGTCCTGGGGAGGAAGGCATTCCCAATTCCTCCTCCTCATCTTCCTCCTCCTCTTCCTCTAACAACGCAGGCTCAGGAATTGGAGCCACAACATATATGTGTGTGCGCGTGCACATTGCAACGGGTACTTCACACGTATTTGGCATATTTTTTTGCACATGGTGAAGATTTTAAAAAGTGACCACATTTTAAGGGTTCACTGATGTAAAAGGGGGACTCTAATGAGCAACAAAACACCACCACCACAACTACTACTGTGGTCTGAACTCTGATCACACATTGCTGTCATCAGAAAGGAGAACAATGATGATGTGAACAATTAGCAATAAGAAGGGCCTAGATATTCCAACGTTAGCTATTTAACCTTGAATGGCAGCTGGGGTGTTTTTATTTATAATGTAAATGGTGAATAACAGCATTGTTTTGTTTTGGGGCCCGATGCATTTGCCCATAACAGTTACTGAACTGATTCTGTTGTTCCCTCTTGTTCTCTCAATTGGATGTGGTTCTAATTTACTCCTCCTCCTCCTTCCTCTTCCTCCTCCTCCCCTTTTTCTTTTACTACTTTGGATGTTGAGGGAGATTAGATGTTCTGGTTCTTGCTCAACTGGGGGCTGCAACCATTGTTAATTGAAGTTGTTGTCATGTGTTTTTGATGTTGTTTTTCCATCTTCTTCTGGATCTACCTCATGTTTTTTGAATTTCTCTTTTTGCATATGCCTTGTACAGTATGGAATTCCATAACATCCTCTCCAGATGAGCAAGATGAGCATTTAATTTGCTGTATTTGCATGTAATTTAAGATTGGTACCAATTTGCAGCACGTCTTTTTATTAAAAAAAAAAAAGAACATGTACTTCCCAGCTCATCTAAAAGCAGTTCATGGGAACATTGTGTCGATAAGTTTTTCTTTAGAAATATTCAGTGATCTATAAGAAAAAAAACAGGTGACACTGGTTCCATGTTTCACTTTATTTTGCCTATTCTTCCTCTGAAGCATATTTTTTAGAATTTAATTTCAGCAATTCTTCACAAATCTAAACTCTGAGCCTCTTAAATAACACTCTCTTTCTCTTTCAGACCTTATACAAAGATTTACCCTTGTGTGGTTATAGTCATTTGCGGTTGAATTCAGGGAATATAGTTTAACTACAGTTTTCATAGTCAATTATTAATGAATACTTCATTCTATGTATAGTATTGCTTTGCCGAATTGCAACTTGCTGTGAAGTTAATTACTTTTCAGCTAGGTTGTAAGATGAAACTCAAAAAAAGAAGGAAAAAAATACTGCTGCAAGATATGGTCTTGCCATTGCTAGGGAATACCAATAAAATGCTTTCATAAGCAGGCAGAGCAGGCAAAAGTCAGTTTCACTATGAGAGCAACTGTATGATAATAAAACTGCAGGTCCTTTCCTTTAAATTTTGCCATTTTGTGGGTCCTTGGAAGTGTGTCTTTTTCACTGCAGCTCTTGTACTATGGAACACTGTCCCCCTTGAAATGTCATATTCTCGCCTCCTCCCTTTCCATTATCCTGGGGCTGGGAAAACCAGGAGGACCAGGGGCTGTAATAGAGTGTCAGAGGGAGATGAGAATGTGAGTGCATCAGAGTGGGACAACTTGTCGCAGCCAATTCAATGCGGCCAAATTGCCATGGTCAACTCACCATGACCAATTCGCCATGGCCAACTCACCACAGGCCAAGTCACTGCAGGACAATTCTACAATTCAATTTAATTATTTAACATAATTTAAAAATTATTTTAACTTTTGTCATTTGCATTTCATTTTGTCCCTCCTTTAGCATCCTTTCTTTAATGATTCTATTTGATTATTTCTTCAATATTAGTGTAACTCTTGTCCTGTGGCGAGCTGTCCTAGAGCGAGTTGGCCATGGCAAGTTGTCCCATGGCAAGTTGTCCCATGGCAAGTTGTCCCATGGCAAGTTGGCTGCAGTGAATTGTTGTAGAAGTATAGCCGTCACACCAGGTTTTTCTATTTGAGGTTTGTTGTTCTTTTGTTCATCATTGTATATATTACTTTGATTGGTTATAAGCTTCCCAGCATTATTTTTACTATATAGGTAGTCTTTGACTTACAACCATTTATTTAGTGACCATTCAAAGTTGCTAAAAAAGTGACTTATGACTGTTTTAACATTTATGACTATTACTGCATCCCAGTGGTGGATTCAAATTTTTTTACTACCGGTTCTGTGATGTGGCTTGGTGGGCATGGCAGGGAAAGGATACTGTAAAATCTCCATTCCCACCCCACCTCACTAACCTCTGGTTCTCCTGTGCAGGACAACAAAAGAAGCCCCAGCTGATCAGCTGGGATTCGGGAGGGAGAGAATAGATGGGGCGGGGCAAGTCAGAGGTGGTATTTGCTGGTTCTCCAAACTACTCAAAATTTCCGCTACCAGGTTCTCTAGAAGTGGTCAGAACCTGCTGAATACCACCTCTGCTACATCCCCATGGTTACGTGATCAAAATTCATCTCATGAAAGGTAACTGGGTGGTGATACAATAATCAATAAAATGATGCATATAGAAAAACACATATGTGATGCATATATTAAAAATATAAATATAAAAATCAACAGTAATTAATCAATAATTAAAACTAAACATATACACAAACTCTATAAAGAGAATGAGTACATACATTTTCAATAGTGGCACCATCTAAATAAGACTCTGGTTCCCTGGGCCCCCAGGCCTGATGGCACAACCAGATCTTGAGGGACTTCCAATATGGGATGGAGCTGACCTAATGTGTGAGGGGAAAATGTTTTGTAAGGCAGGTGCCATGGCAAAAAAATCCTGCCTTCTATGATCCAACAAATTGTTCCTTTTTTTTTTTTACTTGGAGGTACAATATGTTATGAAAAAAATCATACTTCCTTACCCTCTTTCTTTCATTGTCTTCTCTTTGTTTGGATATTTTAATGGTCAGTCTATAGCCAGGACTTGAATATGAAAACAGCTTTGCTGGTTGAACCGTAGAAGTTTATATTACAGGCCAACTTCACAGAGAAGACATTCGCCCTTATGCTTCAGCTTGAAGTTGGTCGGCTAGAATCCACCTACTTTTCCCACCAAACAAGGGCCTCCAAGAAGTGGTAGCAGATTCGCCCTGCCATGACAGAAATAAATCCCTTTGTACCAGTTACAATAACATCCGCTCACCAATGCAGAGAAAACATTCAACTCCCATTTGAAAACCTCTATTGTGAAAGACCTCCACAGTGCTTAATAGCTCTTATCATCAGGAGATCTCTCTTAATATTCAGTCTGAATCTCTTTTTAATATCATCTACTGGTTTTTAATGCTCCTTTCACTTTTAGCAGTCATTCTCCTTTTGCGTGCAATGGCCTTTTAGATATTGGTCACCCCTATTATATCTGTCAGTCTTCAAGATCTTCAAGATTTTCTACTATTGCTTTGCATCTTTCGGCTGCAAATAATAAGTAATGGGGGGAGGAGGGGGTAAAGTCTGGGAAGTGAGCTGGAGGTGTTACATTCTAGTGTTGTATAAAATGAGGAGGGGGGAAAGTGCATTCTTGCTTAGCTTTCTTTCCTCTGCGCAACTGCAAACTTTTATCAAAGTATGCCAAGGTCAACGGACAGAAGCCTCATCACCACCTGAAGATGTCCACATGATCATAATTAGAACTTGTAATTGGAAGAATCCTCTGAACTATTGGGGGTGGGATCATTTCCATCACTTTGTATATGTGATTTATGCGCCTAATTCCTCAGATTCAGAATTCTATTGTAGCTACCACTTCATTTCCAGTAAAAGATATCTTTTCTCTAACTAAAAGAGTCTAAGTATTTCTTTCTTGGATTTTGAATGGAGCTCAGCATGACATTATTTCCCTTAGCCTTCTGTTTCGTAAGCTAAACACACCCAGCTCTTCTAAGGATTGCTTCTAGGGTTTAATTTCTAAGCCCCTCATGATGTATCCCTCCATTGAAATTGCTCCAGCATCTCTGGGTCCCTTATAGTGTGGTACCCAAATGGATTCAGTACTCCCAGCATAGCTGGAAGTATCAATTGGAATTGGATCCAATTCTCCCAGCACAGTCATATAGAGCTGAATGAAATTATTTCTTCCTGTGCTCTGGATATAAAACCTCTGTTAATACAGCCCAGTGCATTGTCCTTTTTGTTGTTGCATCAAACTTCTTATTCATAAACATCTGTTGTACATTTGGATCCTTGGATTCATTTGGCACATAACACCCCCCCCCCCCAAAGGCAAGTTTCTTCAGTTCTGTACTTAAATTTTGATTTTTCCATGTGAAGGCAAAGCCTTATACGTATCATTACTGGATGTTATTTTGTTGGCTTTGAGTCTTTGATCCAATGTTTAAACCTATTGAAATGAGATTTTGTTGGTTAAGGTATTCACCAGGGAGCTGTAATGTATTGCCTGAAAATTTGGTTAAGTGTCGGTGCTATTTTATTCTATAGTTTATTGCTAGAGTGCAGAATGGCATAGGCCTCTAAGTTTTGATCCAGAGCAAGGAAATTGGATTCTGGCCGTTTAATATTTGTCTACTTTGAATGGAATGTTTTTTCTCCATTCCTGAAATGCACTTTTTTATCACATAACTTCCTCACTCTTGCTAGTGACTTCTGTTTTCCAGGTGAAGGAGTAAAAAACACAACCAGATTCTCAGCTGCAGCTCTTCAAATTGCAGGTAAATGCCCACAGCTGAGAATTCACATCAATCTCTTCCCCACAACCCACATACTTGTCTGAAATATAGATTCATGTACAGTACACACATAGACGTGTGTGTGGGGGGGGGAGAGAGAGAGAGAATATAGACAGTGGTGTGCAACCAGCTTTATAACAACACAGGAAAAAAAACCCCAAAGACATTGACTTCTTTCTCTGATGGTATTACACTTTCCTTGCTTAAAGCGTTATTCTAAATGCTATGGCAAAAAACATAAGAAATTAGTTTTGTATGTTTTAATCTGGCTTATCTCTGTGGAATTAACACCTCGTTGTTATTCTGTCTCTTACAGGATCATAGTTAAGTAAACTTATTAATTACTTTCCTGCTATCGAAAGGGAAAATTAACACCATTAAGTTTTATAGCGTAGACTTGGGACAAATAGGCGTGGTCTTGTTCCCAAATGTCTTTTAGAGTTATGCATGGGGGAAGATGGTTCAAATATACTTTCTATGTCTATATTTTTCAGTAATTCTGACGTTATATAATGGTATTGTTATTAAAATCTTTGTTAAATCTAATGAGGTTGTTAATAACATACAGCCACATAGACTGATTATATTAAGCAGGAGCATATGAATGTCAATTGTGTGGCAATTGCCAATGAGGATTAATTGTAAAATCTTAACAGCAGAAAAAGTCCTTCATGTGATTGTGATCATTCACACACAAAAGCATGGCACATAATGTACAATATATCTCATCTGCATTTGTCTGACATACATCATAAACAAATCACCCAAGTTTTAGGCAAATTACTTGTATCATAAATGGAACTCAGTTCAGATTTAGGTGCATTGTGGATAATAATAAAAGAATGCCAAAAATATAAAACAGCAGCAGCAAAAAAAAAACTATTGGTGGAATACAATATTCATTATTAATGGTTTTGCCCAATTCTCTCATTGCAAGATGTTACACAGTATTCAGATTTGTCATGTTGTTTTAGTTATAGAAAAAACAGAGGCAAGGTAAACACAAGAGATTTGAAAGAAGTGTTTGTTGCTGAACTGGCACCTGGTAGAGATGCTGGTGAAGTCACAAATGGCACCCAAGCATTCCTTTACAGCCGGTTTGGTGCACCAACTTAATTATTCACTGAAATTGGAGCAGCACTAGAAATATGTTATTTAATATTATTTTTAATTGATATTTAAGGAAATATTTTAATTTCCTTAACATCTGCCCACATTCATATGTTTCTGGTTCCAAAGGCCATTAATTTAAAGAAAGATGTTGAGACTTTGGAAAGAGTACAGAGAAGAGCAACAGAGATGATTAGGGGACTGGAGGCTAAAACACATAAAGAACGGTTGCTGGAACTGGGTATGTCTAGCCTGATGAAAAGAAGGGTTAGGGTAGGGTGACGTGATAGCAGTGTTCCGATATCTCAGGGGTTGCCACAAAGAAGAAGGAATCAAGCTATTCTCCAAAGCACCTGAAGGAAGGATAAGATGTAATGGATGGAAACTAATCAAGGAGAGAACCAACCTAGAACTAACGAGAAATTTCCTGACAGAACAATTAATCAGTGGAACAACTTGCCTCCAGAAGTTGTGAATGCACCAACACTGAAGTTTTAAAGACGAGATTGGACAACCATTTGTCTAAAATAGTATAGGGTTTCCAGCCTGAGTTGGACTAGAAGACCTCCAAGTTCCCTTCCAACTCGGTTTACTCTACTCTACTCTACTCTACTCTACTCTACTCTACTCTACTCTACTCTACTCTACTCTACTCTACTCCACTCCACTCCACTCCACTCCACTCCACTCCACTCCACTAGGCTTTCTCTTCCATTCCCCTCACCAATAATTTTGTTAGATGGGGGGCTATTAAGAGATGGTGACTAGGCCTCAACCACCAAGAAAAGTTTCATGGCTGAGTAGGAGTAAAACTCCAGGAGTAAAAAGCAGGATCTAAATCTAATAAAGAAACAGATATTGATCGCTGAATCAGATTTCTGACTCTCTCTGCACATATATAAGGAAATATATGGCTGACAACAGTTTTACTTTACTTAATTGCAACATTTATTAAAATAATTTTAATCTGTAGAATTAAAATAAATGACAAGAAAAAAATGAATGGAAAATAGGAAATATTGTACACAAGTCACAATGATCAGGTTCATATTTAGATTGATTGACATATCTTGATCCACATGACTAATTCTTGGTTACTTTTATTCTATTTATTGCATCTTTCATAACTAAGGTTTCTAAAGCAATAATGTGAAACAGATGCAGAGTAGATATAAATAATATTCTATGAGGAAATCTTTCCAAGAATATACAAAGCCAGAACCAGAAAATATGGCTTCTTTTATCAAAAGACCAAATCTTTACCATTTTAAATATGACACCTTTGAAATAAAAAATTATACAGTTAGACATAAAACTGTTTTATTACAAAGTCTTATAAATGCAAATTTCCCCAAGATTATGGCAGAAATATTTTTTCCAGTTCATATTGGAAACAGATGTTTGACATATCAATTAAGTAGGTAAATAGCATCTTTCAAAGCATGGTTGCTTTTTAGATCAAACAAACAAACCTACTCTGTATTATAGAATATAGTATTGAAAAGAACATAAGCATGATACATACTCTTATTTTCATATCGCCTTTAGGGATAGAGTGATTTACTATTATTCAAAATCACAATTATACATTTTTTTCTGAACAACTGAAATGAGTGTGTCTCAGTATGGCAATCTTTCTTCAGTGCAGAGGATAGATAAAACTGTGTGTGTATGTGTGCGCGCATGTGAGTGTGTGTGTTTGTCTGAGTGTAGGGACAGAATAAGTAACTGAAAATGCTTTGTAACTCCCCGTTTTTTAGTTAAATTTGGTTACCATTGATACATTAGGCCAGTTTTAACTTATTGACACCTGTTTGGAGAATAATGGAAAGTTTGACTTACATGATTCGGAGTATAGTAGAGGTTAGATGATCATGCAGAAATTACTTAAAAGTGTATCAAATGCTTGAAGAATAACAGCAGACCATTGCCTTTTTCAAAAATAAATGGCTACCTGGGTCTCCAAAAGCATTTTCCCTTTTTAAAAAATAAATAACTACACCTCTTTTCATTTTTATAGCAAACACTAGAGCAACAGGAAGCAAAGGAGGACCACGGAACAAAATTGTAGCAGTAAATCTATTGAAGCTACCAAGTTATTTTGAAGCTAATTATGGCTGTGTGCAAAGCAAATGAAGTGAGAAGAACTGAATTAATGAAGACCGGCTACCTCCTACAAGCTAATGAGGCATGCTTTATACCAATAGCTCTTCAAATTGAAAAATTAAACCGCTTCAAAAGGAAAAAAAATACTAGGAAGTTTTGTTAAGATTAGCAGAGAACACAGAAAAATCTTTTAGTGGGATTTATATTCCCCAGTTGCTTAGAGATGAGACTGGGCATAGTTACTGTTCTTCCTTTGAGATCTGGCTATTTTTGATGTTGATTTTCCCCCAAATTCACATAGGGTTTCCTCTACTTCAGGCTACTGTTTTTATCTCTTCTGAGGTAATTATTCCTCAGTTGATTATTTTCTCTCTTAATATGTTACAAATTATCCAATTTATTTTTTTAAACATAAATATACTGCATTAGTAACATTTGATTCTTTTGAACTCTGTGGAAAATAATTAGGAAAAGGACTCAGAACTCTGTCCATCTATCTGTCCATCCATCAGCAGGATAATTCTCCAAAACCAGAATCTGGTATAATTAGATCTCACAGGCTTGATAGCCAAATTTGTGGAAAGAAAGAAGGGTTCAGGTTGTACATGTATATGATTGATACTAAGAGGGGGAGAAACTCACTTATAACAGTACAAAAAGAAGAGGAGACTGGACTGTCATCTATCAGAAATGGTGTAGGGTCCTGCTTGGGCAGGGGGTTGGACTAGATGACCTACAAGATCCCTTCCAAGTCTGTTATTCTGTTCTGTTAAATAGGTGGACAGAGGCTGACTGTGGAACAAATCACAAACCACTTGTCTTCAAGTTAATTTCCAAAGTAAGTTTTCCAAGCAGGCTGTGGTGTCTTTTCAAAAGAAGTCCTAAAGAGAGAGCAGGTTTATGAAGGTAACTCAGCTTTGCGAAATGATTCAGGGAGTCATGTGTTTGTTTACCCGAAAAACTGGCTCAGAAAAGGAAGACAGAAAAGAGAGCCTG
Source organism: Pseudonaja textilis (assembly GCF_049901715.1). Lineage (NCBI taxonomy): Eukaryota > Metazoa > Chordata > Lepidosauria > Squamata > Elapidae > Pseudonaja > Pseudonaja textilis. Next base: position 122,161,482 of record NC_141990.1, on the reverse strand, counting down.
GCGCTTTACTTTTGATTGCATAGCTGGATACAAACGGAGAAAGGTCAGTGTGGGAGAAAAGGCAGCTGGGGAACGATTGAATCTTAGCATTTGCTGAGGCTGCCTGTCCTGCAAGGCAGAGTGCAGGGAGGCCCCAAAAGGCATCGATGGAATGGACATAGGTGGGTGAGGGAGCTGCCGTACCCCTGTGGTCATATGTGTGGGAGGACTGCCAAGCACTTAAATACAAGTAGACTTACAGCTTCAATTGCGCCCAAAATTTCCATGGCTAAGTGAGACAGTTGCTAAGTGTGCTTTGCGCCATTTTACCACCTTTCTTGCCACAGTTGTTAAGTGAATTACTGCAGTTGTTAAGTTAGTAACCTGGTTGTTAAGTGAATCTGGCTTCCCCATTGACTTTCCTTGTCAGAACGTCACAAAGGGGATCACATGACCTCAGGACACTGCGACTGTCACAAATACAAGCCAATTGCCAAGTATTTGAATTTTGATTACGTGACTACAATGGTCATAAGTGTGAAAAGTAGCCCTGAGTACCTTCAGACAGTCAATAAACAAACTATTGTAAGTTGAGGACTACCTGTGTTGAGCACTGCAATGGCCATAACTTCAAACACAGATCATTAGTTTGTTGTTTTTAGCACCATCATAGTTTCAAATAATTGCTTAAGGAATTGCCATAAGGCAAGGATTACCTGTATTATTATTGTGCCTTTGGGTTAGTCTTGACTCCCAGTGACTGCCTGGATAAGTCCCTGGAAGTTTATTGGCAAGATTTTGAAATGGTTTGTCCTTGGCTGCTTTCCCAGGCTAAGACAGAATGACTGGCTCAAGGCCACTTAGTGCCTGAAGCTGACTTTATGCATAAGGCAGGATTAGAACTCAAGCTCTCCTAGTTTCTGGCTTAGTGCCTTAATCATTACACCAAACTGGCTCTTCAACTGGATCAATATAGCTCTGGAATGTTCCAGGATGTTAAAAAAAAACCCCTGTTTATGTTAATATCAAACTTTTTGAGAAATAATTGCGGATATCAATTTATATTAATAGGTTATATTCAACATCTTACAAAAATGGACCTGCTATCAAACAAGATAATTCTTCCTTATTTTCCCCCCTCTTCCTTTCTCCATAAAATAATTCATTCGTGTAATACACAGACATGCACACTAATAATTTATCTTGAAATTCATAAATATATGAAGACGCTGGCATTTAACCAAACAACAAAAATACAGAACATTGTGTTCCTAACTATTATAAATCTGCTGATGATAACTTGTTTTGCTCATTTATACTGTTGAATGTGCTATTAAGTATAGTAATAATAACAACAACAAATTAAGTGACTGAAAGGCTGATACAATTGTGAACAAATAAATGTGAATCATGATGTTCTACAACAAAATCAAACACAATATATGCTCCTTGGCTCATTTCAGAATTGACTCTGCTTTTTAAAATGTTCCCTGTATTTTTATGGAACCGTCTAAGTACTAAAGTAATAACTAATCATTTATATATTGATTATTTTTAAAAAAACACTTTTATAACCCCAAAGAATTTGGGATCAATGAGACCTGCACTGTTAAAAGTTGTGAAAATGACTATTTCCATATTCTTTGTCTAATATGTCCTTGTAATCAAATAATGTATTTGCATGGTCCATGATTACATTACTGCTGAATACATGCATAATGAGACTACATTTAATGCAGTGCATAGCAAATATATCTCTGCTTTCAGTTCCTTTCATTTTTGTCTTTTTCCAAGGTACAATAAACTTGCATTGATAAAGCAGCTGCTGCTATAGACTTAGACCTTTGACTGTTGACTTTTTCCCTGAAATCTCATTTCAGGCTAACATTTAGAAAGAAAGGAAAAGGTACCAGGAATGCTTTTGGGACATTTTTAGTTAACTCAATAGTGTTTGCTGCTGGCACTGCAATCCGGCAGAAAACCTGTTCCATCTTTTGTTTACTGGCAGTATAAGGGGATTAATCAGTATTAGTTTAAGGGAGAATGCATTAGTAATTGCTTGAGTCAAGTTCGTTGAAATTATGGAAAAGGCACCTGCCTGTATGCTGTCAGAGGAAACCAACCAGGGTATTGGACCTGATATTGAAAGTATTTGTTGTCCCCAAAAAGAAGAGATTGAAACTGACTCCCTGTCCTAAAGAGAGGGTTACCTATTCAATATCAATTATTTTTTTTTCTTCATTATGGAGCTGAGTCAATATGTATGTTTGGAGCAGGTGCTGTTGGTTAGAGGATGGTAGTTTCTTGTGGAAGGTTGGAGGGTTATTGTTTTGAACTGGGCGGTAATGGAGTCTTTTAAGGTCATTTTCTTCCAGGACTGAGCTGGATTGTACCTCTTATCTTTTCCGTATGCTTTCTATCTAGTGCCTGACTGTTTGGCAGCTGGGAAAGGAAGGCCCATTCCAGCGGTGGGATTCAATTTTTTTTTATTACTGGTTCTGGGGGTGTGGCTTGGTGGCCATGGCGTGGCTTGGTGGGCATGGCTTGGTGGGCATGGCAGGGGAAGGATACTGTAAAATCTCCATTCCCACCCCATTCCAAGGGAAAGGGGAAATCCCATTCCCTCCCCACTCCTGGGAGAAGGGTACTGCAAAATCCCATTCCTCCCCACCCCACTAACCTGCTTTCCAGCTCCGTCCTCCTGTGCAGGGCAACCAAAGAAGACCCAGCCAATCAGCTGGGACTCAGGAAGCAAAGAATAGATGGGGCGGGGCCAGTCAAAGGTGGTATTTGCTGGTTCTCAGAACTACTCAAAATGTCCGCTACCAGCTCTCCAGAACTGATCAGAACCTGCTAAATACCACCTCTGGCCCATTATCTTACTTGTTGTGGCTTGGAGAATTAAACTGATGGATTAGAACTGGTTGCAAGGCAGCAGAATTGTTGGACCACCAGTTGCATGGATTGGCTGCTTCATACTGAAGGTGCTCAGTGTGTTTTATGGTGACTGGTGATGCGGTGGGTGGGAAGGATACCAGGACCATCAATACTGTTGATGGAGATAGTTTCATGAGCATGGGGTGGGGATTGTGCTATACAGCAAGGAAGTACAGGGTGACTAAATCATGGATGAGAGCTCCCTTTTTAAAATTGTACTCCTATGGAGATGAGCAGTTGTGGAGTTCAAATAATTTAACAACTGATTTGCCCAGGGTCAGGGTGATTGTCATGGGAGCCATGGTCCAACCCCATCCTCAAGCTCTGCCACACGTGTGGGATGAGCCTTCTGTAATGGCCAACCTGACCCTGAATGAACCGGTTGTTAAATTTCCACCCTTTGCCAAAAGGCTGTTTCTGTGGGTGCTTGTCTGCATGCTGGTCTCTTCTGTTTCAGCCTTCTGGACACAGCTCCTTTAAGAGGTGAGGTTTCCAAGGAACAAGGTTTTTTTTTTTACCATAGAGACAAGGCATTAATGCTTTTGAGAACTCACGCAGGAGGGTAAAGAATTGGGGGGAAGTGGAGGGAGCGATTCCCCCCTCCCCATGGAGCTATGTGCAGGGGGTGTTGGTCAGTCTGACCACTCAGATCTGAGTGACTCTGCCTTTGTTGTCATGTGCAGACAAAATGGAAAACAAAATTTGATCTAATGGTTAAGGCATCAGGGTAGAAACCAGGAGACTGTGAGTTCTAAACCAGCCTTAGCCATGAAAGCCAGCTGAGTGACTTTGGGCCAGTCACTCTCTCTCAGCCCAACTCACCTCAAAGGGTTGTTGATGGGGCGGGGGAGGATAGGAAGAAGAAGTAGTATTGGATATGTTTACTGCCTTGTTATTTCTAAAATAATAAAAGTGGAATAAGATAGAAGAAAATAATAAAATAAAATATATAAGTATTTTCACCTTAGTCTTTAGGGCCGAGAAAGTACCTATGGTGCTAACCTTGTAGAGTGACTTCTATGCCAGGGGGCTTCTAGAGCAGAGTTCCCCAAACTTTCCAGCTTCGCAGACTGAGGGGGTGGGGAGAGGGAATGTTTCTGTGCAAGCGGTGGGCACGCGCGCATGCCACTCACACTAATGAAGTGCACAAGCATGTGCTCACCCACCACTTGCGCAAGTAGAGATGGGTGCACACATGCGCTCACCCACCACTTCCATGGCCTGGTTCCACATGGCCCATGGTCCAGTAGTGGACTGTGGGTTGGGAGTTGAGGACTCCTGTTCTAGAGTTCCATACATATGTATGGGACATATCTCAATTCTGCAATTTCTCTTCTCTTTAGCTTCCCCATCTTAGCACTTCTCTCTTTTCCAAGCAATGCTATGCTTTTGGCCCTGTTCTTTCCCTCCTCACGTTTTCTAGCAATAGCACTGGGGTGCCTTTGAGAAAAGCCCTTTGAGCAGCATGAATCTCATTGGCACAACATTGGAAAATGCCCAATTTACCACTGATACATATTATTATTCAGAAAATTTATGATTGTGCTGAAATGGAGAGGCTTACACTTAAATTAAATGGAAAAGATGATTCAGAATATTACTCAATTTGGGATAAATGGTACAACTGGGTGGATTGTAAGAAAAAGAATGTACAAAATAAATGAACCTAGGAAACACATTATATATTTGTTGAATATATCGAATGCACAAAACAATGGTTTCATTTCTCTTTCCTATCAAATAAGCATTATGAAGGATTTATTGATAAAATAACACAGTTATTATCCAACAATAACAGTAGTAATAGTTGATATTTATTAAACAGTATTCAGTCTATAAAGGATAAGGAATACTTGCCATTCATTGCTTGTTATGAACTATCAAAATCACTATCAAATGTAATAGAGAGAAATATGTTTATTGCTTTATTTGTATGTTTACTATTTTTTACTTTTGTATACTTGTATGCCTGTATCTTTTTAATCTTTTGTAAATAAAGTTTGTTTTTAAAAAGAGAGAAAAGCCTTTTGGGGAAGAGAGTTTTTATGACCTGAGAGCTAGAATTTAAAATTCTCCATGGGTTACCAGGAGGGTTGCCAAGTAGTAATAAACAACCAGCCTGGCCTACTTGTATGCCTTTAATAGCTGCTTCATGTCCTGAAATCAGCAGCCAAAATTTTTCACAGCATGGATGTCCGGCTTGCCGCCTACTAATGTCTGCAGCTGAAGCAGCTCTCAAAGACAGAGAAAGAAAGGCTATTAAAAAAACAAATCAATTGATTTTGAAACTGAAATGTTTCATCAACAAAGACTGGAGCAGAGAAGCCAATCCTTTATATACTTCTTGTTTGGGTTAATGTGTGTGGATTGTTTTGGCACACAATATTCATTTCACTTAGTGGAAATGGAAAAGTTAGAAAGACCTTGGAGAAGGGATCCGTAGTTTGCCTCAAGGTTACGTTGGCCCAGTGTGACGAATCACCTGTGTTTCATTTGTCATGCTTATTCTTGGCAAGCACGGTGACTGTAGGACTTGTGCGAACAAAACAAATTTTCTCCCACCTTCCACCTCTGTTTTTTCAGGGGAAAAAAAAGCCTCCAGCAGCTGTGTCCCTCAGAACAAGAGAAATTTATCAAAAAAGAAAGAAAAGAAAAACAGAAAAGGAAAGCACTTCAAAAGGTGAAAAAACAAAATAAAATTTGGAAGGAAAAGGAATTATTTCTGTAGCTCAGGGATACCATCCATCAGATTAAGGGTTAAAGAAATGCTCAGAAGGAATATGCATCAACTTCCCTAGATGAAGTCAGAAAGGTATTTGACTGGTTTGAGCTTTGCATTGTTGAGACTTCAAAAAACAAATACAGTAAAACCTTGATTTAATGATTTAGTGGGAAGGGTTTTGTTAAATGTTGAATATCTTTTAAATTGAAGGTTCACCCCAACTCTAAGAAGACCAAGTAAGGCATGATTGGTTATGTTGCTCCTCTCTCTCCTGCTCTCCCATTGGCTATTCTCTATGAATTTCCCAGAACCTTCCTTGCCTTCCTCTTATTCTTATCCTTAAGTCTATGCTGCCAATCTTCCCCTACATCATTGACCAATTCATCAGTTTTTGTTGGTCGGATAAACCAAAGTCTATTACATATGTGCAAACTTGTTGCAACTGGCTTGCATGTCTGCCATATTGATAATTCCAGGGATAAGCATGGATGTATTTGAGAATGTGACCCTCTATGAAAATGTAACTGAAATTGGAACATGCATATCAAGGTGATGCATGAACGCTAAAGCCCTATGTACTACTAATAGTATAGATTTCAAGGATAGATCTGTTGTTTGTATTTTGTTGAACAAACACTCTCCTATGTTTGAAAATCGATAGGGAAAAGAAAACAGTTGGAGAATGTTTGTTCTTTTTAAATTCACTGGCCAATTTCAAGCTAAGCACAGTGCCTTAGTTTATATGCTTGTTTCTCTCATCTCATATCTCTACTGGGAGGGTTGAGTAGAATTTTTTTTTCTCATTAATATGTGGTGTAAAGGAGCCAAGCAATGTTCTATGCTATGGTATGAGAAGAAAATCTATGTGGTTATGTTGGAGGATATATTGAGAGATGAGGCTGAAATAGGGCGATAAGAGCAACTAAATTGATGATTGGAAAGAGTTAGAAATAGATAGGATGACTTAAATTATGTGAATGTTCATTATATCAGTTTGGTCTAGTGGTCAAGGCATCAGGCTAGAATCTGGAATGAAGGCGAATATATGTGACCCAGGATAATGTTTCAGGATCCAATCTGGGTTAGTCACAGGGATCAGAGGTTTAGTCTTCTGAGCTTTCGGACTTGTGCTGAAGCCCATCCTCAAGGAACTTTCCTTTAACAGAGTGTGTGCTTTGGGCTATTCTCTGTGTGGTATTTATATGGTGTCTGTTATATGTGGCTTTGTAGATGTTAATTGAGGGGTTGATGGCTGGCTATTAAGTCATTGGCTGTTGTATTCTTGTGCTGCCAAGCCATCATCTCCTAGGTACTTAATAAGCTGGGCAGTAAATCAGCACTCCTGTTGACTGAGGAGGGGTCCATTTCCCAGCCTCTAATCACTTCCCTGCCTGTTTTTGTGCTTGCTCATCCAACAATCTTAGTAGCTGCAAAATTGAATGTATGTCCTTGTTCATTGCAATGTGAGACTGGAATGTTTATTGCAATGTGAGACTAGAAACTGGAAGATTGCGAGTTCTGGTTCCACCCTAAGCATGAAAGGCAGCTGGTGATCTTGGACCAATCACTCCCTCTCAACCCAACAACCCTACAGGGTTGTTATTATGGGGAAAATAGGAGTAAGAAGTATTGGCTATATTCATCTCCTTGAGTTGTTTATACCAAAAATAATAAAGGCAGAAAACAAACAAACAAACAAACAAATATCACACTGTAATGTGGATCATTCCCCAAAGTTTTTTGAGAATGAATTGATTTCAAATTTCATAATTTTTTAAATTAGTTATTCATTGTTCCCTCTTAGTCTCTTCTCTTGCTTAGTAAAAAAGCAGTAACAATAATAACAATAATATAAGAAAGAAATGATTTGCACATAACTTAAGGATTTTATTTAAGAAGTTGTCAAAAACATGGAGTAGTTATATATAACACCAAGCAGGAAAGCTGAAAGCATGGTGAGATTAAAATAGCTATGCTTTTAAAATTGGAAATAGCTTTTGATTCCACTTCAAACTAGACAAATAAATCACTGTGACCACCCTCTTTCCACTTTGGGGAAAATGAGCATTGAATTAGGTATATCTGTTTGTTTGCTGCTTTACTCTGACTAAGGTAAACATTGTTATCAATTAACAGATTTTGGTGAAGTCTGGCAACAATGACTGGATGAATTTTCAAAATTTTCAAAAATCATTTAATTATCATTTAAAAAATAGCAGTTATCTTTAAATTTAATCACATTAGTTGATCATACCTTGATCATATTAGTTGATCATATCTTGGGTAATAATTTCCCCACTCTTCCATGGAGCAGAACGCTGACTGAACTTTGAGTAGACATGTATGGCAGGGATAGGATTCAAATTTTTTAACAACCGGTTCTGTGATTGTGGCATAGTTGGTGGGCATGGCTTGGTGGTCATGTGACTGGATGGTCAATTTGACATCATTCGAATCGAGGGACACTTCTCCTCACCTGGCTTCTTGTGACTGTGGGGATGCTGCAACGGTCATAAGTGTGAAAAACGGTCATAAGTCACTTTTTTCAGTGCCATTGTAACTTTGAATGGTCACTAAATGAAGGTAAGTCAAGAATTACCTGTACAAAAATACAAAAAGCTTCTTTGCTTGCAAAAAGCTTCCTTAAATACCAATCATTAGATTAAAAATACCTGCAAGCTGGAGTTATCTTGAGAAATTAAAATAGTTAAATTGCAATGATAACTATCAGCAGCCAACTCTTGCTCATAAAGTGAAACCCTTTAGCAGAGAAGTCATTTAAGCTTTCCAGAAAGAACACGCTCAGGAAAAGCAATTCTTAGATCCATTTGCACCACTTAAAGACACCAGCTGGTCTCACCTACCTCATAAGATAGCCTAAGGAAATCATCCAGATTTAAGGAAAGGTCACATTCCCCCCAGAAAGGCAGTAAAAAAAAAAAAAAGTGCTAAGCTTACATCCTGCCTCTTGGAAGTACATCCCAAAAGGACGGTCCCAATACCACTAAAGCAGTGAAGGAAGACCCCCTCCCCAGATTAAAAAAAGCCATGAAGCAGGAAAAATTCAAACACAATAGAAATAATTAAATCACAACGGTAGTGGTTGCTTGTTAAACTAATTATCAGAACAAATAGACACAGGAACTAGCCAGTTTTCTCAAGCCAGTTTCTTTTTAGGAACAGAGATTAACCTTTTTCCTTCCAAACAAAGCTGAATAAGGGGAAATTATCCCATCAATAAACACAGGATTAAACGTCACCAAGGACAGAATTAAACTTCACCAAAAACCAATTTTAGACCAAAACTCATAAAGGGTATGTAAATTCAATGTTTGAATGTCAATTTTCTAGCTAGCCAAGAAGCCTTGCTGAAAGTCACTCATCTTAGTTCCTTATCATTAAAAGCCTCTTTCCAGAAGCTCTGCTTCATTATTCAATTATTTCTTCAAAGTGCTAACTCCAACGGCACTGTAAAAAGCTTAAAACAATCCTTCCCCTTTAAGAAAGTCAAACTGTCAGGTTTCCAAGTGAAATGGCTACATATATGTCAATTTCGGGCTCCACACAAGCAAATACCAGCAAAGGAGAAAAAAAAAAACTCAGAGAAGCTCAGGAGACAGGAAATCTAGTCCTGCCAAGAATGTAATAAAGGTTAATGGAGAGGCAGTTTTTGTAAACAACAAGAAGAATGTAAGCAATGCCTTCCTTACAGGATTGGGCCTGTAAAGTAGAAAAAAACAAAAGGAGATTTCTTCTAACAACTGGTTCTCTGAACTGCTTAGAAAGTTAATAACTGGTTCTAGTGAGTAGGTGTGAACTGGTAGAATCCCACCTCTGATTATGTTTGTTAGTTACTAATTACATCCTTTTTTTTTACTTAGGAGAAGTTTGCATTAAATTGTTATCAAAGACAATATATTCTAGAAATGAAAGCACATTCTGCATCCTAAAGACAGAAAAAGACCGATCCCATAAATTAAGGAAACAGAACAAAGTTGTTTAGACAGACTACTTCAAGAGAATCCTAATAAACCACTATTACAAATATGCTATGACTAGTACAAATTAATAGAGCTAAAATTACAGGTAGTTCATTTAGTGACTGAGGTTACAACAGTATTGAAAAAGCGACATAACCATTTTTCACACTTACGAACATTGTAGCATCCCTATGGTCAAATGATCAAAATTCAGACATTTGGCAACTGACTCATATTTATGACAGTTGTGGTGTCCCAGGGTCATGTGATCACTTTTTGTAACTGTCTGACAAGCTAAGTCAATGGGGAAACCAGATTCACTTAACAACCATGTTACTAACTTAACAACTGCAGTGATTCACTTAACAACAGTGGCAAGAAAGATTGTAAATTGGGGCAAAATTCACTTAACAAATATTTCACTTAACAACAGAAATTTTGTGCTCAATTGTGGTCCTAAGTTAAAGATTGTCTGTAATGTGTTTGCATTCATTTTGTTTCCCTCTTTTCAGAAGTTAAATTTTAATTTTTTTTTAGTACATGATGGTAAGTTAATTATGTCCCCGAACATATGCATCCATCAAAGTTTTTCAACAATGTCACCAAGTGAAAATGCTACTATATTTGTAACTTTGTTAGCTGGCTTCACCAATAGATTATGATTTACAGACTACAATAACATGTTTTACATATTGCACTAAGCCAGGATACTATTTGATTGATGCTACCTTGTGAATTGTTCTTCAGATAAATATTCCCCAGATGTGCTTTTGGAGTTCAGTAGGAACATTTCTGGAGGGTGTTTAGTTTGCTGGAGAAAAGTGAAAAGAGAGGGAAGAGTTGAAATCTTTCTTCCTCCTTTCATTTTCTTACCCAAAATACTCACCCCAAAGGTGTTTTGTATATAAAAAGCTGCTAGTACAAAACCCAGGAATGTTTATTTATATTGTGCCCTTTTATTTCAGCATCATCAAAAGGCATCCAAAGAGATCTTTTTAATCCTCTCGTATTTTATACTTTTTAACAATTTTATTTTCATTTTTGAGGATAGCACTGACTTTCCAGCAACTCTCCAGTCATTTATGACACTGTTAAAACACTTCCCAAGTCTTTGTTGCAGAAAGTTCTTGCTCATTAAAAAGTTATAACTGAGGTGGGGAGAATGGGGAAATGTTTCTTATTCATTTCTAAGGTGGAATGGAGAGTTGCTTGTACATATGTATGCATGCATTCTGCTTAGGCTTTGATGAGAGGAGAACATATGAATTAAAAGGAAGCACAGAGTAGTGAGCTATAAATTACAATGCCAAGCAATCTGAATTTTTATCAGGAGGAAAATAGGTCATTTAACATTTAGGGTATATTAGAGGGACCATTAATTTTTCATATAGAATCTGAAAAATGGGTTGGATCACACTTCAACTAGAAATAACAAATAACTGCAGCATATAAATTGCTGACAGTGCTTTATATTTTCATTGTTTTAGTGAGGAGAGGGAATACAACTCCACATAACTGTCCTTCCTCCTTTGAGAAGTCTTTCAGTTGTTTTGGATGGCACCCTTTATCTATTTATTTCTGTGATCTGTGTGTCATTAAATTCCAAAACTCTCTAAGCAGCTTACAAACAATGCAAAGAACAGAAGGAAGAACAAAGGGAACACAACAAAATTCAGTAGCAACAGTAAACCTTTCTGCCCATTAACACACTAGAGGAAAGCGATTGTGATAAAACAATGGTCTTCTGCAGGGAGGCGACCCACCAAATTACCAGTCCTCAATGGTTTTCTAGAACAACCAGATCTTGGAGTCTTCCTGACTTCCAACAAGGCTGGTGCTGATGTGACTTCATGTGGGACATTGATCCAAACTACAGAAAAGGTGCATCAATGATTCCTGATGACCACAGTCCTTCAAAGAGGATGCTTGAAGGACACCCTACCTTCTAGATTTTGTTGGATGGAAGAAACTGCCAGGAGAAAATGATTGGGACCTCCTATAATGCTGACTTAAAAGTTTTACTGCAAACCTTTTGCGGCTACTATACTTGGCGAAATATAAGCAAAATTATTTTCCTCTCTTTTCTCCCAGGATTAAACTGAGACATTTCTTCATGAGGGAATCTATGGAGGACTAAGATATCTTTTCTTTCAGTAAAGTAAGATAAAATGCTTGATACAGAGAGGCACAACACATGGCATATAGGATTTAAGATACAATCAAGATACCATGTAAGAGAGGAACCTGAAGAAAAGTCAGGTTTTCAAGGCCTTCCAGAGGTCTATTAGACTGAGAGTCACCTGAATCCCAGAATGGATGCTGATCCATAGGACAGGTACTGCAACAGAGAAGGTCCTTTTCCTAGGACCATTTGATGGCATTGTTTTACAAAAGGAACCAGATCTCGTGGGATGGTTTGAAATAATTAGAGACGAGGAGTCCCTCAAGTAACCTAGCCCACTTGAGCTGGTCTTCTCTTTTCTGAAGAACAGCAACTCCAAGAATTAAATAAAGCCAGATGATCCCATCATATACCACCTATTTTTTTTAAGTTGAGATGACAGGGATTAAACTTGGATTTTTATGCCCCAAATCTTATGCTCTATTAATAAGCTATGACCCCACTCTTCATTTTCTTTTTAATTCATTTGCATAAATTAATGCAATATTGATATTTAAACATGAGGTCTTCTCTTTTGAAAATATTCTTGCAGATTCTTCAGGGTTTTTTTTAAACCCCAAAGGTACTATGTCTCCTATGTGCCTGAATGATTTGCCCATTGAATCATATGAAGTTGTTTTAGACTCATATAGCCATCCCAAACCAAATACTTTCAAAATAGGATGAAACCACACCTCTGTCTTTCTCTGGTACCACATCCTATAGTTTAGGCTGAGGATCTCTTCCCAGCTCATTTAGCTGTGCTTCATTAACTGAAGATGCCAAGAACTGAACAAGGGGCTTTCATTATGCAAAGGAAGCCCTTTGTCATTGAGTTATAGCTCCTTCATTATGATCACAGCCTTGTGATTTGGGCCTCAACATTATTAAGTGTAAGTGGACCGTGAAACCTTTAATGCCCCTTGTTCAGCAAAATGTGACCGAATAGTTGGCTACCTATAGTTTCTATCTTTTTTTCCCCTGTCACAGTCAAACCCCTGACAAATTCTGATTTTCTTTAAGTGGTAGGTCTGATCACCTATTGTATACAAAAGCAGAAATATCTTTGTAGATGATCAAATTACAGATAGGTTTTCAGCTCTGGTAAGTACGACAATTCATTTTTTTAATGAACATCAACAAAGATAAAGCAAACTCCCCCAACTAATTATTATTCACCAACACATTTTAAGAAATCAAGCAGAATTTTCTTTTGAATATACAGTTGTTAAATGTTGAGAACACCCAAAAAGTATATAGCTGCTTTGGCAGAGAATGGAAAACTTATTTTTTTAAAGAAACTAAGGCTCATTTAAACAATGCTTTTGAGAAGTATCAAGTTTGTATTTAACGTTTTTCCTGTCTCGTATCCTATCAGCTTTTTAAAATCACAATTGCTTGTTAGAATAATTTGCACATTCAACAAGTCAGCACATAAAACAATGACATTAGCAGCAATGTGTCAATCTAGGTTTTCTTTGTGAGCAATTAAGGTGATACTTTAAAAAATAATGTGAACAGATCCAAAGGAAGAAGGGGTTAAAATAGGAGAGGTAACTTTTCATAAATATATTTCAAAGCAAGCAAGAGTCCCATTAAGTTTAGTAAGAGTGTATGTTAATTCTCAGTTTGCATTTTTAAAAATCTCTCTTTCAGTTGATTTGTTTATGTAGTTCCAAGTAGACATAATACAGAATTCTAGAATCCTGCAGTTGGAAGGAGGGATTAGAGGCAGTGGTGGGATTCAAACAATTTAATAACTGGTTCTCTGCCCTAATGATTTCTTCCAACAACCAGTTCACCAAACTGCTCGGAAAGTTAACAACTGGTTCTCCCAAAGTGGTGCAAACTGGCTGAATCCCACCACTGATTGGTGGCCTCTCCGAGTGCAGGAATCCAACCAAACATACCAGATGATTATCTGTCATCTACTTAAATACACTGAATTCATGAGAAGCCCACCATTTTCCCCCAGGTTCAGGGTCAAAATTACATCTTTATAATACATTCTAGACTTTTCTGAGGTATTAATACTAGTCTGTAGCTCCTCTTTTTCCTCCCCTTTGAAGGGATATTCGCCCTCCATGGATCTGGCACTTACCTGTTTCTCAAAGATAATACATAAAGTGTTAGCCAACTATTCTGTCAGGGTACTTATATATGTAATTCTGCTCACTCTGGAGAGTTAAATTCAAAGTAGGTAGATATTTCCTGACCTATTTCTATTATCTGAGGTTTCAACTTTGCCCCTTCATCTCTCTCTTTGGAATTTCCTGGTAGAAAATGAACCAAAAGGAGAGCTGAATAGCTCAAACTCTTCCTTGTATCTATTAGTATTAGCCTTCAAGCTCTGAGCAGCTTATGTACTGATTATTTTTTCTTGTTTATAAACATAAATACACACACATACACACACATTTTGTTATTCTTTGCATGCTTTCCAATTTGAGCTCATCCCAACACTTCCTTTTTACAATTTTGGACTACCTGTCTTCTCTTACTTTCTGAGCTGTCATTTTCCCACTCATTAGATGTCCTTTTTGTTTTCAGATCTTAATTAAGTTTCTTCTGCTCCTTTCTATTTTTCCCTCCTTGAAATTGTTTGCTGTTATATTTTTAAAAGTTTTTAATACTTCACCCATTTTGACCTTCTTTTCTCATTAGATGTTGAGCTCTACCCAGACAAGCACAATCCAAAGTGCACTGAGGATGTCTCCTTGAATGGGGATGAAACATTTGCAACCAAATTGTCAAGCTCGGAGCTCAAACCAACAAATAACTCTGCTCAGTTTTCATTCCTCTTAAAATCAGGAACTCCAGACAATGTGCCAACTTTTTTTTGCAATATTTTTGCTAGAATTTACTTCACTGACTAAGTCTTTCTTATTGTGAATAAGTATGTACCTGGAAGGGGGAAAAGGGAGAATGAACTATTAAAGAAGGAGAGAAAGTTACTGAGTTCTGAAAAACAGGAAAGCAGGAGAAAGACACCCAAAATAACCTTCTTGACTTTATATGGTATGTGGTAGAGAGAAACTCTGACAGGCTTTCAAGATTCTGTTATTTTACCCTACAACGATAAAGAACATTTTGCACTGCTTCACTTTTTTGTCCTTGCCAGTCTCAAAAGACTTGATACCAGGTCATGGATATCTGATTCTTTTGTGCATTTATCCACCTCGTCCTTTGAGTTTGCATTCTAAAAGATGTCTTTCAAGGACTTAAAGAAAACATGGATAACCTCCACTTTCTTCTGCCTTATGAAAGCCCACCTTTCACCTGCATCAATAATTCCCAGACAATTAATGCATCCCTGGGTATTACGCATGCAGGTGAAACTTGGCTAAAATGTTAAGAGTTGATTTGGGTTTCACAAAGAAGAAAACAGGTCCTTGCATCTGTAGCAGCATGGACAAGATAATAGAGATAACAGGGCAAAGGCTTAAAGCCAAAAATAAAAAGTGACTTCACATAAATAATGGAAATTCTTGAACAGAAGGGCTGAAGAAAAATGCGGTGTCTTAATTCTCTTTGTCTTTAAAATTCCCTTGGGTTAAAAGAGAGCTTTTCAGTTAATGCGAGATAATGACAGTCAATATATCATTGACTCTCACCTAGTCTTTGTTCTTATGGAATAGTTCTTTTGTTGGGGTGACTTCTTTCTAGAGAACAGTTGGGCAGAGTTTGGGTGGTGCCACAAACATACAACATACAACAAAATCAGGGATGTGGGACTTGATGCCATTTCATGAATTTAACTGTAACTTTCTTGCAGTTATTAAGGTCGTAACATGGTTGTTAAGTAAATCTGGCTTCCCCATTGACCTTGCTTGTCTGAAGGTCGCAAAAGGAGATCACGCGACCCTGGGACACTGCAACCTCTATAAATACATGCCAGTTGTCAAGCATCTGAATTGTGACCATAGGGATGCTACAATGGTCACAAGTGTGAAAAATTGTCATAGGTTTTTCAGTGAGGGTCACTAAATGAATGGTTGTAAGTTGAGGACTACCTGTAGATATTAGAAGACTATGTCTCAGTTTCTTAGAGGTAGAAAGCAAATGCCTGTTTACCTACCTCTTTTTGGAAAGGCCATTTTGTTCCCTGACAAAATGAGTGACAGGAGTGAATCCTTCATCAGTGAAAAGGCAGATCTGTCTAGATCAGCGGTGTCAAACTCGATTTCATTAAGGGATGCATCAAGGTTGTGTTTGATCTCAGGGAGCCAGGGTGGGAATGGCCAGAGTGGATGTGGCCAGCTCAACATCACTCATGTCAGGGGCACCTGTGGTGGCCGGAGAGCTCTGCCAGCAAAAATGGGCTCCTGAGCTCCGTTTTTGGCTGCAATGACTTCCTGCAACCCTCTGCCAGTGAAGATGGAGCTCCTTTTTCAGCTGCAACAACCTCCTGAAAACCTCTGCTACTGAAAACAGAGCTTGGGAGGGCCGCACGTGGCCTTCCTGAGCTCTGTTTTCATTGGCAGAGAGTTGCAGGAGGCTGTTGCAGCCGAAAATGGAGCTCACACGGCCCTCCTGAACTTTGTTTTCAGCTGTGATGGCTTCTTGTAACTCTCTGCCAGCGAAAACACAGCTCGGGAAGGCTGCCCTTGTGAGCTCCATTTTCACTGGTAGAGGCACCATGGGCTGGTCCTGTGCTCTATCCAGGTTGGCCTCATGGGCCAGATTTAAATACCTCGTGGGCTGGATTCGGCCTGCAGGTCTTGAGTTTGACACCCCTGGTCTAGATCAAGGGGAGTCAGCTTGTTAGGAAGTGCAAATGTTCTTCGATGTCAAAGGTGATCCTGAACTTCTTTGAGGTTTTGGTCTGTTTTTTTAAACAATCAACTTTTTTTGGGGGGGGGAGGGGCTTATAGTGTGAGCAACGATAAAACTAAATATCCATTCCAACTTTCCTTCTGGAATCTCGTTTATGTCCAATTTATATTCGTCTGACATTGATTAAAGTAGCCTGTCCAACTTAAAAGGAGAAAGAGGACGATAAATATCTAATGAAAGCTAATAATATAGAACAATAGAAAATGGGTTAGACTAGCTTTCATGAGGCTGATTCATCAAACACTTCAAGAATGCTGGAAGGCTGGAACAGCATGGGGAAGCCTGGATTTAGAATTTATTAATAACATTTGAAAGGTGTTTTTTTTTTTTAAGTTACTTAGTGAAATACATAACTACAGGTAGTCTTCGAATTATAATCAAATTGAGCCCAACATTTTTGTTATGCAAAACATTCATGAGTTTTGCCACATTTTATGACCTTTCCTGCCACAGTTGTTAAGTGAATCACTGCAGTTTTTAAGTTAGTAACACAGTTGTTAAGTGAATTTGGTAGATCACATCATGACCAGCTGTAAGCTAAGGGCATATTTGTCCAATATCTGATTTTTTAAAAATATAAACAATGTTGCACTTCAATGGTTAGATGGCCTAGACATTGGTATTTGAACATAGATTTTTTTAATGCTTATATTTTATTGCGTTTTACTAATCTAGGTGAAATGTTAAAATATATTGCTAGTCCATGTATGATATGCCATATGCTAAATAAATAAATAAGTGAATCTGGCCTCCCCTTTGATTTTGCTTGCCAGAAGTTCTCAAAAGATAATCCCATGATGCTGGAAGATTGCAACTGTTATAAACAGGAGTCAGTTGCCAAGCATCTGAATTCTGATCATATGACCGTAGGGATGCTGCAGTGGTTGCAAGTGTGAAAAACAGTTATAAGTCACTTTTTTCAGTGGTGTTGTAACTTTGAACGGTCACTAAATGAACAGTTGTAAGTTGAGGCTTACCTGTATAACATAAACTATCATAAAACCTAGATCCTTCCTCCCTCCCTCCCTCCCTCCCTCCCTTCCTCCCTTCCTTCCTTCCTTCCTTCCTTCCTTCCTTGCAATCATTCCTCTCCCCTTCCCTCCTGGTCCTGTCCTATAATTTTTATGAGAGATATAGTTTCCATAGTTTATATGTGGGACAAGTATCAAGATAATTAAATAACCTGTGATATGCATATTTTTGGTCTGTTTTCTACCCTGTTTTCCTCTCAAGGCTTCTTTGCTGCAGCACTGATTGGAGAATCAATCACAGCAGTGAAAGATTTTGCTCCCATTATCAAATCTACAGGGAATGCAGAGTGGCTCCCTAAGTATAAACAGAAAATAGGATTTGTTTTTTAAAGATAGGGTTTAGAAATACAACAGTAGTTGTATATTTAGAAATATAACAATAAAAATCTAATACCAGGAAAAAGTAAACAAGAAAAAGTAAAAAGTTCAGAAAAAAAGGGAGAAAAGGCAACACATACATACATACTGACACATAATGCACACAAATAAAATTAGAAAGAAATGCCTTCCTTTTTATCAAAACATGTACAAACATTTTCAGTAACTAAATACTTTCTCTAATATTTAACCAAGGATCTATTCATCCCATATGTCATCCTTTATCCATTAGCAAATAATAAAGCCTCATCATTTGACCTTAATCTGTAATAGTCAATTAACAGTTAGGAGAAATTAATTAATCAAATACACATACACACTCTTAAACAAGTATATTATCGTAATATTACAGTGATTGTCAGCACTGACCGCTAGGAGACACCATACAACCAAGTTTCATTATTGTTTGAACTTCTCAAACAAGTTTTTAGAGAGGTGCCTTTGGCGCTTGGAAGTAGGCAACTTGTGAGTTGGGTTATGGTTGCCAAGCTGCCTCAGACTGAACATCAGGGGAAGGCAGGTTGAACTCTTCCCATAACTAACAGCCTGAGAGATTCCACCACCAACTCCATGGAGTCAAGGGAGGCTGATATAGTAGCAGCAAAACCAACCACCCCTAGAACCCAATTCAAACAAAAGATCTTATACTTAACTGTCTATGGACACAGTCACACAAAAAGCCATTACATTTTTTACCCCGCACCCCCAATCTTACACTCAACTATACAGTTACATATCCATCTCCAGTATCAGACCACAACACCCCCTAGCTGCTTCTACTTTCAACCTCTCACTACCCATAACCATGCCTGGCTACCGTGGGTTACCCAGTCATACATCCTACATCCTAGTACAATCTACTTTGCCCTGATACCCCCAAACTATTGAGCCAGCTGTTTGGACCTTTCCACTTGAACCTCCCAGTCCCCAGTCAAGCCCATGTCCAACCTAATAATCTGGCAAATAGTGCAGCAGGCAATCTCAGCTGGTGGCAAACTGATCTTATTTGAACCTGGGGAAGACTTGTGGCTATGTAATGATTCAAGGCTGGCTCCTCTTTAAACTCTGCCCCAGCTTCTGCCACTTCTACATAACCTCAGCTTAGCCTGCTACCCACTGCCCAGGCTTCTCACTTGTCTTAGAATATTCTTTTATAGGGGTCCAGCATACCTTGGATGCTGAAGTCTTGCTACTATATTTCTGGTTCTGAAGAGCCTCCAGCTGGCAATCATGTGCCAGTCATGATTAATGCACTTCTATACAATCCACCCCAAAATCTATCTCCATGCAGCCAGAAGGCTGGCATCCATCTCCTGATACCACTGCATAGCAGGTCTCTCAACTCCAGCCTCTATTTGGAAGTGCCACAGCCAAGTGCACTCTGCAGAGTTCAAATCCATGCTGACACTACCATGATATCACAGACAATTAACACTGAATTTTCCCAGGTACCATCTTGGGGAAAAATTACAAAAACCCCCCACAATTTTTGTTCTTGTATCTTTGAATGTTATATCCCAACATGTCCAATGTGGTGGTTGATGTTCAACTGCTTAAGCAGCATTCCAAAGTGTACTGTGTCACCTGTACAGGTCCAAAGTGAGTAAACCAGGCACCTGTCCTAGATTTGCAAGCCACTGAACATCCATCATTCTGACAAATGTGATCTCTGCGCCGAAGATCATTGGAAGGTCAGCTTGAATTTCTCACTGCAGATATTCAATTCCAAATGTTTCTCCAACTGTGGTGCCATAGTCTTTCAAATTCTATCTGGTTTTGTTTTTTAATGGGAAATGGAAACTAGGGTTTCCGAGTGTAGCAGGCTCTAGAGCAAGACAAGTAAGGATGAACTTGTAGAATGCTAAATGATTTTCAATAATTTAGCTTGGATTTCTTGTGGTTCACAAATGCTTTATAATGGCAATAATAATAGTAATAATATAAACATGCCAAATCCAGTCTAAACATATCTCTGACAATGCAGTGAACCAACAACTCAGCCAAAGCATATTGCTGAAAAGGAATATAAAAAGAGAGATTTCAAAAATTCTAAATATATGGATTTGCATATGGCTTTCATTAGTAGATTTTTTTAATTCTTGTAAAAAAATGAACCTAGGATCCCTTATAATGAATCACATGGAAGATTTTGCAAGTCAGAAACAGCTCTGAGTTAAGAATTATATGCCAACCGACTCCTTCTCTAAGAATATATTCTAATGTTATCACTATTTAGCTTTTGGCTAAGATCAAATGTGTTGTGTGTTGTATGTGAATACATATACATATACATATACATATACATACATTTATTCTATATTCTAAGGCCATATTGAGAAAGACTTCTGCAAAAGAGATCTTCCCTACAAAATAAAATATAAAAGAATGTAAAACAAAAATAAAATAGATAACAAACAAAATTTCCCTCCCATTATATTCTATCTTTTAATTTTGTTTTATTCACAATCTTGAGTGGGTTTATATGTGTTTCCATATGACTCTTCCCAATGGCCAGTAGGATACTCCTATGTATCTTGAAGCCACTGCTGAATATTGTTGGAACCAATGTCAGGTTTCCCTCAAATTAAGCTTTTATAGCACTTTTGAATAGGTATTGAATATTTAAGGTAATGAGGCTTAAAACCTTAATAGTACTTGTTACTTTGAATATAGCTGCTATTTCAATGCTTTATTATCTCAGCTCTATTTAGTGGCTAGTAAATTAGACAAGGAAAAATGGTTATCGCTTTTATGGAATCCTGCTATATATACTAGCCCATGGTCAAAATGCTAGACCCCTGTTTAGCTTCACTTTGAGTTTATAAACCATCATCAATTTCATCTTACTAGCTTTGGTAGGAACTCCTATTTTGTAGGAACTCCTATTTTGTAGGAACTCCTATTTTGCTGGTGATTCGAGAAACAACATTTACAAGCAACCTTTCCGAACCAATGTAAAAATGAATAATGCATTGTTAGGTGAAATTACTGCATTTCAGTGTTTTCTTTCAAGGGCTGGAACTCTTTTATCTTATTAAACCTAAAAAGAGTGCCATTAGTCATTCTGGATTAAGAAGAAGAATGGTAAGGGAGTTATTTTTTTTAAAAAATGGTGGTGGTTTTCTTCTATTTCCAAATGGCGTGATTTGGCAAAGTAGATTCTATCATAGCTCAGATAGTAATGAAGGATTCCTATTGCCTTCTGTTCTAATTAACCTGCAAATAATTTGTAACAATGAGAATTATATATATATATATATATATATATATATATATATATATATATATATATATATATATATATCGGGTATTTTCCCATGTCATTGTAGTTGTGCTTTTAAAGTTGTAGCAACGTTTTGGCAGAATCTCATCTGCCATCATCAGGCTTCTGGTTGTGTCCGTCTGTGAGTCAGGCCCCCACAGTTGTTTCAGTTTTAAATTTGGGGCAGCCTATTGCTGTGCCAGAATGGTTTTTTCTTCATCCTGATTGGTTGGGAATCTAGGTCTGTGTTTATTGGTCTTGGAGTTTGCTGTGTTCTGCTTGATTGGAGTTTCTAATATCTTCTGTCTGTTTTGTGGCTCTTTTTGTGTCTTGATTGGTTGGCAACATTGTGTTCCCTTATTGGAGGCCTTTTGTGCAGCTTGGCTCCAGGTAAATGGACGGCTATCATTAGTTAGGAAGCTAGGTTTCATCTGGGTGCCTGGTTGGGGTGTTTTTGAGCTGGAGGTATCAGGGGGGATCTGTTTGTGCCCAGGTGTTTGCTTGGCTAATGGTGTGGAGATTTTTTTGTTTGTGAGTGCAGGTTTCCAAATGATTGACAGTCTGGTAGAATCATCTCTTCTATTCATGCTTTCAGGTCTTTTTTCAATCTCTATGGGTTCTCTGATAATTCTGTGGCTGTGGTTTTCTATAGTGGCTAGGGTTTTGGTGCCATTGAAGTTGATGCTATGACCTGTGGCTTCCATGTGTTGGACTAGTGAGGAAGTGTGTTCCAGCTTTTTGACTGCATTTTTGTGTTCATCCAGGCGGGTACTTATTCTTCTATTGGTCTGTCCAACTACAGACTACAGACAAAATTAGTAAGATACTACACAGACATCACATCAAGACTGCCTTCAAAACAGGCAGAAAAATAGCAGCCATCCTTAGAAACCCCAAAGATAAAATTGACCTGGAAAACCAAGGCATATACGAAGTCCCCTGTGCATCATGCCCGGCCACATACATTGGACAGACCAATAGAATACACACACACACACACACACACACCCCACACACGTAAATATTTGCTGATTAAATTACATTCAGCTAGAGTATATATAAAGGGGGTAGTTGACTATGCTGTGCAGAAAAATAGGTATATAATCAGTAGTTACTGTAGTTGTACAATTACTACAGATCAGGGGTGCCAAACTCATAGCATCATGTGATGTATTGTGACTTTTTTCCCTTTTGCTAAAATAGGGGTGGGAGTGGTCAGTGTGTGAGTTTGACACCCTTGCTACAGATCATTTAGCCTCTTTAAAAAAAGGATTGATTGAGAAATCAGATGGTATGGAGTAGTAAGCAAGTACATGCCACACTACTTTAAATTCTTTTATTTCTATTTATTTATTTATTAAATTTATTTGCTGGGTGCTTGCAACCATAAAAAAGAAGAATGGAAAAGAGTGTAGACAGAAATAAAATAATAAAACAATAAAGCAAAAGATGAAAAAGAATACGATGAGAATACAACAATACGATAACAAAAAGATCAGCAGATGGAGAGCAGAGAGTAAGGGAGGGAGATGGGAGCCTTTTTGCTGCAATAGGAACCACAAAGTTTTGATTCTTTCCTTTATTTGGAGTCCAATCTTACCCTTTCCTATAGCTCCATGGAAATTGTACCTCTCTCACAAAAAGTAAAAGGTCTGAGGAACCTTGTCCCTCCCTCTGTAACACAGAAAAGAATTGGGCAAATTGTGATGCTGCTATTTTACAAAAAGAAACCTGTTAATCGGGTAAATTCCTTAGCAGCATGAAACCTAATCATGCACCTACATTCTACTGGAACATCAAGGTCACCTACTGTACAGGCACTGATATGATAGCTTCTTTCCATTTCATTCTTAGAGTTAGAAATTTCAGTAGCTTCCATTTCACCAAGCTCTTTTAAATTTGGTAGTCTATAATATATATTAGGACTGAAATTCTCACAATTCTCAGTTAACACAGGGAAACGCCGTTCTTGCTAAAAAATATGGAAACTCCAGTCGAAACAAATCTAAACGAGACCAGAAAAGGCTGCTGTCAAGCATCCAGAAAGTATCCATGATATCAATCACTCCGAGACGTTATCTCTCCAATTGATTTATTAGGAACGGATCTGGCATGTCAAAAGCAATTTCCCAAGTGAAAGCTTTTTTGCATGTTACCCAGAACCCACCTTCTCTCCTCCCTTCTCTCCTCCCACTTCTACACTTCATAAATCACGAGAACCAATTAACTGCAACTGGAAATTCTGCTTATTTTCACATTTCAGACCCTGAATTCCTTAGAAAGGAGTTTAGCTTATTCCTATTTTTCTGTTCTCTTGTAATACAAGAGCAGGCAGCAATGGCTTTGATCTGGTTTGAACTGGGACAATGTAACAATTATTACTCCAAGAAATACTGAATATCAATATAAAATGACCTCTATTGGATCAAATCCAGGTTCCTCCAGTGGCAGTTTTTCTAGCTTAACCCCATCTGGGGGCTTGAGACTTTAACTTTAACTGCTAACTGTGCTGGCTGAGGGTGTTTTGGAAATACAGCCCCAGTACAGTCAAAAAGGATGGGTAAGAAGTGGCAGTGGACTTTTCTATTTTCCTTGCTTTTTTCTAAGCCGACTTCCAACATAAACCCCTTCCCTAATCTTCTAAAACAAATCCATTCCACTCTGCAATTCCTATTGACTGAGCTCTGAAATCACCTAAAATACATTATACAAATTCTAAAGTCCCGTATTCAAGTTTACGTGAGTACGGTCCATGTTGGCTGAATTTCTCCTTTGCCCAGTATGAACTCAGACTAAGGCTGAAGAAGACTTGTTGCTTAAAATGTCTTCTCTAGATATGTAGCAAGATAACCTTGTCCGTGGTGGATACTGATCTTTCATAAATTTTATATCATCTTTAGTTTTCTATAGGCAGGAAATAATTATGCACACACATACACACTCAAATAACTTTAAATTGAACACTGAGGGACACCAGGTTTTCTGGAATAAATTTTTGTCTATTGTATGTTTTTTTTTTAAAGGCAAATTGGAAATTAGGGGAATATGCTCTATGCTGCTCAGAGCTGGTAGATTGAATCAGTTTATGAATCCCTAATATACAGTACATATAGTCTTTCATTTACAGCCATTTGTTTAGTGACCATTTGATGTTACAATGGCCGTGAAAAAAGTGACTTATGATCGCTTTTCACACTTATGACCTTTGCAGCATCCCCATGCTCATGTGATCAGAATCTGGATACTTGACAACTGGTTCATATTTATGACAGTTATAGTATCCTGGGGTCATGTGACAATCTTTTATGACCTTCTGACAATCAAAGTCAATGAGGGAGCCAGATTAACCTAAGAAATACACTACTTACTTAACAATTGCAGGGATTCACTTAAAAGGTCATAAAGTGGGGCAAAACTCACTTAACAACTGTCTGCTTAGCAACATAAATTGTGGTCGTAGGTCAAGGACAACCTGTAAATACATTAAGCATGTTCCGTATTAGCAGGCTTGAAACCCTGCATTCCCATTGGTTCGCTAGAACTGCTATCTGATTGGTCAGCCTGGACGGTTGTGATTGGCTCGCTAAGAGTCTGCCGCAATTGGTTAAATCCAAGTGCGGGAGACTCAAAGCAGCGTCATTGGCTGCCTAGCCTCAGCAAAGCTCTATAAAAGAGCCGCCGGTGCTGCTATTTCCCCAGTCTGATTTAACCCACTAATAAAGAGCTGTTGTTACCGAACCGAGTCTCTCGTCTCTGAACGCCATCCTCCTGAACATAACACTGGCGACGAGGGTGGGATTGTGAGACGAGACATCTAGCACGTGGCAAATGGCGCGAAAACGACCAGCAAAATGGCCAGCAATACCATGTCACCCGCACCCTTTAACCCAGCCACCGAAGACTGGGAGTCCTATATCGACTGATTTCAGTTGTTTTTAGAATGCAGCAACCTGAAAGACACGAACGGCAATCGGAAGCGGACCGTGTTCCTAACACACTGCGGATCCACCGTATTTAAAATGGCCAAGGCTTTGGCAAAACTGGCGGACTGGGATGACCTCGCACCCATCCTCTGTAGCCACTACGCTCCAGCCCTGCCTACCCTCATTCGCCGGCATGATCTTTACCGACAAGACCAGCGCAAGGGTCAGAGCATCAGCAACTTCGTGGCTGACTTGAGGGACTTGGGAGGTCTGTGCAGATTCACGGACCTAGATGAGGCTATGCGAGACCAGTTCGTCCTTGGCTTAAAGGACCCTGCACTACAAAGTAAGCTTATGGCCAAGGGCAATATCTCCCTCACTGATGCCATAGCAGAAGCGACGGCAGCCGAAGCCACTCGCAAATCAGCAGCCAGAATGCGCCGATCAAACGGTACCGACCACCATTCCGTCAATGAGGCAACTCCAACATCAGAGAAACACACCACCACCCACCAAGGCAACATTGAATCCCTCTCTGACAGCGACTATGGGGAGGAAGAAATTCACCGACTCCAATCAGATCGCAAGCGGTGAGACCGGCGGGGTCGTAAGTCAAGTTTCCAGTGTGCCAGTTGCAGAGGTGACCACCCCCGTTCTGAATGCCGATTCCTTGATGCCATTTGTCGGCATTGTGAGAAGCGGGGGCACATCGCAAAAGTATGCCAAAATAAACGAAACCAGAGTCCCCGCCGCCAAGCAGGCAGCCCTAGAAGATGAGATGGCACCCCCCCAAGCATTGGGAACACCAGACTGACAGCCGTTGGAACCGAGACGGCCGAACCAAATGATTCAGTGAGCTGGCACAAAGAGAAGAGACACATCAAACACTCGTCATCGGCCATTCCTCAACCATAGACGCCCGAAAGGTACGCATAGTCGTAAACATCAAAGACCAACCCTGCACCATGGAAGTGGACTCCGGCTCCTTCCTCTCCATGGTCTCCTGGCACACCATCAAGCGCCTAATACCCAGCATATGCCAACATGAATTAAGCAACCAAAAGCTGATCCTCAGAGACTACCAAGGGAATCGCATTCCCGTAGCCGGCATCGGGCACTTCAAAATCACGTTCAAAGGCCATACCAACATTTTGCCACTCACCATTGTGGACAAAGACCACCCCAGCTTGCTCGGGCTACAATGGTTCGAACCGCTAGGAATAGAAGTGGCTGGCATCTACCACATGAACGAGGAAAATTGGGAAGCGACACTTGCACGGGACTTCCAAGAGGTCTTTGATAACACCTTAGGCAAGTACAAGGGGTCCCCAATCTCATTCAATCTTAGCCCAGATGTCGCCCCCATCCGCCTCAAACTGCAGCGAGTGCCATTTGCACTCAAGCCTAAAATAGACGAGCAACTAAATAAGTTCATCGCCCAAGGGGTATTGGAGTCCATTGACCACGCTCGTTGGGAAACGCCTATAGTCACCCCCATTAAACCGGATGGCTCCATAAGAATTTGTGATGACTATAAGGCCACCCTCAACCATGCCCTGCAGCAAAGCGCCTACCCCGTGCCAGTAGTCCAGCACCTCCTGCACTCACTGGGGGGAGGCCGGGTATTTGCAAAGCTCGACCTGGCACAAGCCTATCAACAGCTGCCAGTCGATGCAGAAACCGCCGAGGCTCAAATGATTGTAACACACTGGGGGGGCGTTTAAATACAACCGCCTCCAATTCGGCATCAGCATAGCACCCGGGATCTTTCAAAACCTCATGGAAAGGCTATTGCATGGAATTAAGGGAGTAGTGCCATACTTTGATGACGTATTAGTGGCAGCGGCTAACAAAAAACAACTAGAAAAACGCCTAAGGGCAGTACTCCAGAAATTTTAAGACTCTGGCCTGAAGGTTAAAAAGGAAAAATGCCAACTATGCACTGAGAGGGTTGAATTCTTGGGGTACCTTCTAGCCAAACACGGAATTCACCCTACCGACAAAAAACTCAAAGCCATCAAGGAAGGCCCCAGACCGAAAAACAAGGCGGAACTTCAGGCATTTTTAGGACTCATTAACTTTTATAATATTTTCCTACCCCAAAAGGCGACCGTGGCTGAACCATTGCATAGCATCTTGGACAAAACAGCCTCCTGGAATTGGGGAAAATGAGAGGAAAACACCTTTCAACAAATAAAAAACCTCTTAACCTCCGACGCAGTCCTCATCCAATATACTGAAACCCTACCATTAACAATTATATGCGATGCATCACCTTATGGAGTGGGGGCAATCAACGGACAGAAAAGAGGCACCCGTCGCTTTCTTTTCAAGAACCCTGTCCAAACCGGAAAGAAACTACAGCCAGCTGGATAAGGAAGCCCTGGTGATCGTCTCAGGAGTGAAAAGATTCCACGAATATGTCTACGGTAGGACTTTTTCTATCATTACTGACCACAAACCCCTGCTAGGCATATTGGCAGGCAACAAGGCCACCCCAACTATTCTGTCACCTCGCATGACTAGGTGGTCCAAATTTTTGGCCGCCCACAATTACCGGCTCACACACCACCCCGGTAAGAACATTCCACATGCCGATGCCTTAAGCCGGTCGCCCCTCCCAGACGTGCACGACAACCCAGCACCCACCATACAAGTCCTTCAACTCGAAACTTTACCCAGCCCACCCCTCACCACGCCAGACATTGCCCACAAAACAAAAAAGGACAACTGGTGCGAGTATTGAGCTGGGTAGAATGGGGGTGGCCGGAAAATGACAAGGATGAACGTTTTAAACCCTTCAGAAACAGGCGAACTGAACTTTTTTCCCAAAAAGGGTGCATACTTTGGGGAGATCGGGTGGTGATACCGGAAACTTTACAAAAAACTGTATTAGACATGCTGCATGAAGGGCACCCTGGCATTGTCCGAATGAAAGCCCTGGTACGAAGTTACGCTTGGTGGCCAGGCATGAACAAACAGATTGAAACTTGGGTTGCCGCATGCAACAGTTGTCAACAAATGTGATTCCCCGCCCCCCCGCTGCACCACCCCTAGAATGGGAAACACCGAGAGGCCCCTGGTCACGAATCCATCTTGATTTTGCCGGCCCCACTCATGGACATACATTTCTGATTACCATCGATGCATATTCAAATTAGTTGGAAGTCTGCACCATGAAAAAAACAACCACCGAAGCCGTCATAATGAAGCTTAACAAACTCTTTGCCACCCATGGTTTGCCAGATGTGATAGTGTCCGACAATTGGCCACAGTTCATGGTGCTGGCATTCGAAGAATACTTAGCTGCCCGTGGCATCAGACACGCTTTAACTTCGCCCGCTCACCCGGCGGCGAATGGGTGGGTGGAGCAAATGGTTCAATTTACTAAAAAAACTATACAAAAAATCGAAGACGGCAACATCCAGGAAAAAATCAATAAAATGCTGTTGATACAACACATCACGCCTAACACTACCACTAACAAATGCCGAGCAGAATTACTTATGGGCAGAAGACTCTGTTCACCACTAGACTGCTTACACCCCACCTATAACCTGGAGAAGCCCCAGGCTCCACCAGCCGACATCGCGCAATCAACATCGGCGACACTGTCTTTGCCAAAAGCTTCACCGGGGACCCCCTTTGGGTACTTGCACAGATAACCCAAATAACTGGCCCCTGGTCGTACCGCCTACAAACAACCGATGGGAGAAGCTGGAAGCACCATATCGACCAGCTACGGTCAAGGCTACCCAGCACAGACTTTAACAAAGAAACCGGTGGGAGGGGGGGGAAACCACAAACACCAAAAAAGAAAAAATCTCATCGCAAGCAGAACACCCCCCAAGCAGAAGCCAAATAAGTAACCAACCATACTCACCTGAAAACACAGAACCAGGACAGACGGGTGCTTCACCTGGAAGGAGCAGCCGGACTAGTTCAACCAGCCCAGAGAGCCCAGGCGGGAGCAGCAGAGCGAACAACTCGACCAACCCGGGCGAACCAGACGGGAGTCGCAGCTATAGGCCTGGCTCACCCTTCCAGGCGGTTCCATCGGGAAGCTTGAGAGCGACGCGAAGCCCGTCCGAACCGGCCGATGACCAGAGACTGAATGAAGTGCGCAAGTCAAGTAGGCAGGTGTGGAGACCCGCCTACTTACATGACTACATCACCCCGCCCCTTGGATGATACCAAAAGGGGAGGGGTGTTCCGTATTAGCAGGCTTGAAACCCTGCATTCCCATTGGTCCGCTAGAACTGCTACCTGATTGGTCAGCCTGGACGGTTGTGATTGGCTCGCTAAGAGTCTGCCGTGATTGGTTAAATCCAAGCGCGGGAGACTCAAAGCAGCGTCATTGGCCGCCTAGCCTCGGTGCTGCTATTTCCCCAGTCTGATTTAACCCACTAATAAAGAGCTGTTGTTACCGAACCGAGTCTCTCGTCTCTGAACGCCGTCCTCCCAAACATAACAAAGCAGCCCAACAATTTCCTTCAGTCTTCCATGTCCTTGTGCTTGATACGGATTGTTTCTCCCATCCACTAAAGAGAAACCTGCTATCTTCTTTTTATATTTTTTTTCTCACCAGCTCAGTCAGGTCTGGCTAAAGATTAAAATCTCCTTCTGTGCAGAAACCTTTCAATACTTCTGACTTTTGAACTGATTAGAATTTCATTTCTCACAGCAATCTTTTTTCTTTTCTTTTTTTTTAAAGCCAGTCACCTATACGTAACAACTATGGATGGAGAGAAAATGGATTGGAAGAAGGAGACATTCATTAGCAAGTAAGTGTATGGGGATTAGAAGAGTCTGTCTGGCTCACAAAGCAGAAATGGCATTTAGTAACTGAGTCTCCTTCTAGACAAAATTAGCAAATGCTGCAGTGAAGTTTAAAGCCTGCTGGTCTCAAAATTGGAAATTGGTTTCCTGGGGCTCTCTGTAAACTCTTCATTACTTTACTCAATCATGCTTCATTAGCAAGTTAACAGACAGAATACCACTGCACATTGGGAGTTGTTCACGTGCCAGCCCTTCCGTCTCCTTGAATGTCATTTAAAACTTGAATGTCCCAGCAGATTCGACATGGTGTGTCCACCGGCATCTTCTCGTCTGGCTTCAGCGTGGGCAGCTTGCAGATCATGGCTACTCAACCTCCTGAAGTACAACCTCAGGTACTTTTTGGCCTATTTGATTAATCAGAGGGTTTAATTCAAAGAGATTGTGGTGGTATTGATACAGAATCTCCAAAAGCATCCAGAAGGAAAGGAGAATGGGCAGGAGGCAGAGGTGGTATTCAGCAGGTTCTGACTAGTTCTGGAGAACCGGTAGTGGAAATTTTGTGTAGTTTGGAGAACCGGCAAATACCACCTCTCATTGGAGATTTTACAGTATCCTTCCCCTGTCACTCCCACCAAGCCATGTCCACAGAACCGGTAGTAAAAAAAATTGAATCCACCATTGGCAGGAGGTAACAACAGACCACTGAGGTCTCATGTTAACTTCATCCTGGAAGATGTCATAGCCATATCTCTCTCATGTCCAATCATTCAAAAATGGCAGGGTAAAATACTTCTGCTTCATATACGTTTTTATTCCAACTTCTGAATGACTTTTACTGACTCATGTTCGGTTATATTTTTCATGTTTTGTGCTGGCAATACAGAATGAATGTTGAGACCAAACAAATAAACCAGTCTTCTTCCAAGTCCAATTCAAGATTGTGATCTTTAAAGCCCTACATAGCATGGGGACAGGTTATCTATGGAACACTCTTCATCCCATTGTATCAGCCAGTCCCATCTGGCCAGGCAGGGAATATTGTAGCCAAAGAATCCAACTGATGAGGTCCAGTAGGGAGAACCTTCTCTGCTGTCGCCCCCCTCCCTCTAAAAGGCTCTTCCCCTGGAGGTGAGGCAAGCCTCGCTCTCCTGGCTCCTGGAAAGCTGTGAAAGCCTGGCTCTGCAGCTTTACATGGGGCCTGTAGAGGAGCATGCAGCCATGGGGCTGGTTAGCACCCTGAAAGCCCTCCCTCTGCCGCTTCATCAATTTTTAATATCCCTTGCCTTTTTTAATTTCACATAGTGTTTTTATGCTTTTAATATTTTATTGTACATTGATCAGAGTCTCTCTTTGAAGGAGATGGGCAGTTTTTCAATAGGATGTGTGTATATCTTGGGCCCAAATGCAAAAGGAAGCTCAAGACCGTACTGGTTGGAAATATGCGGAAATGGCCTTCGTTCTGCAGTGGATAGACAATGGCTAGAATGATGATACTTGTAACTTATACTATATTATATTTTATTTATTTGGCTAAGTATGATTAGGATAAAAACATAAAATAAATAATTCCTTCTCCTGCTCTATATATTGATTTGATTTGAATGTGCATGGCAATAGCACTAGCACTTAGATTTATATACTGCTTCATAATGCTTTACAGTCCTCTCTAAGTGGTTTACAGAGTCAATATATTGCCCCCATGTTGCCCCCAACAATCTGGATCCTCATTCTACTGACCTTGGAAGTTTGGAAAGCTGAGCCTGTCATGATCGAACTGCTGGCATTTGGCAGAATTAGCTGGCAATACTGCATTCTAACAACTGCGCCACCATATACACACACACACATAAATATTCCATGTACTGACTAATCTACTATGATTCATTGCTAACATACATTATCTAGTTTGGCTTTAAAATATATCAAGTTGTCATTATCTGACTCTCCCAAACCTGTTTTGGTGAAAGTATTTGGTGATTTGTACATTGTTTTGTTCCTATTATTTTTACTTGTCTGAATGTAAGTCAAGTTTCTTGGATTTTTATTGTGATAGCTAATCTTGTGTAGCAATTAGTTTTTCTTTTCTTTTTTTTAATGATTCCTGGATTTGTTACCTCTTGTAACTATACTGTGCTTTATCAGTTAGCTTTCAAAAATGTACTTATCATTTTCTTTTTTAGAGAAAGAACATCAGGCTCCAGATTTTCAAACCCTTAAATGCTTTTATATGAGCAAATGAAGGCTCCAAGCAAGGTTGGGGGCATATTTTGACTTTTCATTGCTTATTATGACATATGTTGCTATCCTAATATAATAATGAGAATAGATAATTCTCATCTGGATGTTGCATCCAAAATGGTTGAGTTGGAGAGGACAAAGTTCTTCAATCAACCTGAGGGGGAAAAAAGACTCAGTTTTTTCCCTTGCCGAAAACTCAAGCTACACAGAAGCTAATTCAAACTTGTAAGACATCTTAAGAATCCAATGGTGAATGTTGGGTAGTCTTATGTTTTCTACTAATTAGAATTTCACTTTCAAATGATGCAGAGAAATGTGTAAAAGTAGGAAAGGTAAAAGAACAAACTCTAGTAGAATCCCACATACTTTTTTTAAAATCCAAAAGCAAAGATAAACTCATAGGTGGCTTTTCTAATTTGTCATTTTGAAGATTTTAAATATCCTTAAGGTAATTGAGAAAATGAGTTAGCCAACACAGTGTCTTTTAAAAGGCTCTTCCACAGCTGAGACCATGATAGTTTGGTTTGTCTCCTTCTCAGTATCCTGCAGTCTCCTCACAAGGATGAGTTATTTGGAGCACCAGCGGGCAACTTCTTTTCCTCTCCTCATCCAGAGAGGTCCCATAGGACCAGTCTACTCTCCACTCCTTCAGTCTTGGCCATGTTTTCATCTCCACTCACTCAGAGATGTCTTAGCTTGCCATTTCCTTCATCCGGAGAATCAACAATTCCTGGTTTTTGCCTGATGCAGCAATACAATAGACAAATCTAAAAGTTGATCTGGATAAAGACTTTATTTTGGGGGAATAAAATCCAGGTTGGTCACTGGGACCTAAAGTTTTGCCGTCTGAGCTTTCAGACTTGTGCTGTAGCACATCTTCAGGGAAGATTTCTGGGACTGAAATGTTAATGATTCATGGATTTACATATAGATAAAGGATGGGTTATGGAAGAGATACTTGCGTGAAAAGTTATAGGGGCTGAAAAAAATATTAAGTTTGTAGTTGTGATGAAAATTGGAAGGTTCTTTAAATATTTATTTTTTTCTTTCTTTTGTACACCTTTTATTTTCTTTTTTCTTACTTTATCTTCTTTTAGAGTTTAGTCTGTGTTCTCTTTTACTACCATTATTAAAACTTTGAATAAAAGTATCAAGAAAAAAAATTACAGTAAGAGCTGTTGCCTTCCTGCCTGGATAACTTGTTAAGAAAACAGTTGCTCAAAGAATCTGTAACGTAGAAGCTCACAAAGATACAGCTAGTCTCAGTAAGGCCAGTAAACAGAGATGGATGAGTTTCTACAAATGTAATTTTCAAATTGAAAAATATTTATTTATCAACATGTCTAAGTACCTTAGGAGGATATCTACCCATGCCAGATCTGAACAGCCAGGCAGAGTAAAATATAGAAGATATAATTGAGTTGCTTATCATGAATGCACATGTATCTCTGGTGCACCAGAGATTGAGGATATAGAACATATATTATTTCAGTGTCAGTTGTATACCACAGAAAGAGATCATTATCTTGGACAGTATATAAGACAAATGGTTGATCAGGACATGCATTTCAGAACAATATATTTTATACATGGTCAGAGCTGAATTTTCACATATAAAATGGCCTTCTTTTTAAAAAAATAAAACAGTGCAATTGAGATCCACATGTACAGATTTGATGGAGTAAATTATAAGTGTGATAAAGGTACATGATTTTGTTTTAGTTATATTCTTATTAATGATCTCATTTATGTTTAGCATTTTGATACGGCTTTATGAATAAAGTGCCATTGAGATCAGTAAAAATCAGCCTCATAGATATTCATTTTTTGGGGAATATTCAAACATTGTAGAAAATACTATTTTAGTGATTAAAATGTTGGACTAGAATATGAAAGATTCCATTTCAAATCCTTGAAGAAATAAAAAGAAAAAAGGAAACAAAAAAATTAAAAAAAGTATAGGCAAGCTGTCAATGTAATGTGTTCTCTTGTGAAGTTATATAATTTCATTAGGAACATTACAAGTTTGGTCAAGTTACTTATAGTAGGGAGAAATAAAAAAAATTACAAATAAAACAAAAATTGGCATATGCAACTTTAAATAGGTTCTCCAATTGGGGACTTTAGGCAATATAGTTCTTATTCAAATTTAGAAAGTGAAGTTGATTTTTCTGACCATTGTATGCTCCTATTTCATATAATTATTGACAAATTCCAAGAACAGTAAAATAGAAACCAAGAAATCAATACATTACCTAAAACACTGATCGGTTGTTGTAAAGTGTCCACATGTATTAATGGTCTTATAATTCTGCTTATAAGGCCAAAATGCTGCATAATAGAGCACATCTGGGAGAAAACAATAATTGAAAAAAAGAAAAAAAGAGGAACCGAGGAAGAGGTTGCAATTTTAGAAATAAAGCTGGTATTGGAGTTTGTCACCGGACATCAAGGCAGGACATAGTGCAAGTAGTCCTCGATTTACAACAGTTCATTCAGTGACCATTCGAAGTTACAATGGCACTGAAAAAAGTGACTTGGGACTGTTTTCCCACTTACAACCATTGCAACATCCCCGTGGTCACATGATCAAAATTCAGACCCTTGGCAACTAGCTCATATTTAGGATGGTTGCAGTGTCCCAGGGTCATGTGATCACCTTTTGCAAATTTCTGACAAGTAAAATCAATGGGGAAGCCAAATGCACTTAACATTTGTGCTACTAACTAAATTAAAAACTACTAAATTAACAGCTGTGGCAAGAAAGGTCATAAAAATGGGGCAAAATTCACTTAGCTATCTAACTTAGCAACAGAGATGTGGAGCTCAATTGTGTTCGTAAGTTGAAGACTACTTCTAAGGAGAACACAAGGCTGAGGAGCAAGTGAGATACAGACAGAGATAGAATTGCTATATTTCTTCTAGCTATAGAAGAGCTAGAGACAGCTGTTGAGCATAGAGTAGGGCAGTGCAAATTCCAGATGTTTTGGAATATGCAGCAATGCAGACACACCTGTCCTTTCCAAACCCTCCCCTTAGCTGCATCATTTTTTGCTGGGGTCACATGGGATGCTTTGGAAAGTAATTCCCAGTTTCCACCCCATGTATGGAAAGAAAAAAAAAAGTCTGTGCGGCATTAATAGTTCAAAAAGAATTGTGACATTTTTTTCCAACACTTTCCCAAGACTCTCTTTTGAAACATTTGTCTGGACCCACACTAAAGAATTTCACAGATTATGTCTGATTGGAGACCAGCAGCTTGCTACTCCAACTCAGTAATGTGCAGGGTCAAGAGAAATCTTCTGCTCAGCATGGTCTCTTTTGATTGTTGTCATTGCTGGATAGCAATTTTAGGCTTCTCTGCAGCAACTCTTTCTGTGTAACTTAAGGAGTGCTTGATGAGAGGAAGACGAGAGAAACCCACAGAAGGCTAAAGAAATAAACACTGGAGTTAAATTTCAAAAACCCCGTTCCTGGGAGGACTACCATAGAATAAGAGTTTGCAGGCAAAAACTATATGGATGGTGGACAAAAATAACCTTGCTAATTGGAAGTGATTGCCTTCATTTTTTTAAAAAAAAAATTGATAACATCATGCAAATATTTGCCTTTGGTATAATACAGATACTCCTTGACTAACAACAGTTTGTTTAATGACTGAGGTTACAACAGCACTGAAAAAAGTGATTTATGACTGTTTTTCACACGCCCATTGCCAGCATTCCTATGATCATGTGATTTACATTCGTATGCTTGACGACTGACTTACATTTATGATGGTTGCAGTGCGCCTGGGGTCACGTGATCCCCTTTTGCACCTTTCTGACCAGCAAAGTCAATGGGGAAACCAGATACACTTAACAACCCTATTACTAACTTAACAACTGCAGGGATTCACCTAACAACGGTAGCAAGAAAGGTCGTAAAATGGGGCAAAAGTCACTTAACAAATGTCTCAATTAGCAACTTAGTAATTTCGGGGCTCAATTGTGGCCATAAGTTGAGGACTACCTGCATGCTTTAATCATGAGGAAGAAATGAAGTTCCTTCAAATATCTCCTGTCTACTTTAAAGGAAGACTTTTTAAAAAGAGAATGCTGTACGTTCTGTGACATTTAAAGAAAAATATGCTTGAATTTTTGACCTGCTTTAATCCTGGCTTAGTTGGTCTTTCGGTTAATACAAGCACAGACTAATCAGGACTAATACAGACATTCTTGGCTGCAGATGAGAAGCTGAGGTTGATAAGTGATTCCTTTAACTGCCTGCAATGTAGAGTTGGTATGTAATTTATTTCTGTGGGAAATGGTTCTGCTGTGCAGCTCAAAGATATTAAATCCTCAGTCAGAAAAAGGAAGGCATTAACAGTTACTCAGGGGACAACTATGGTTTAACCCTATTATTCCATTCCCTTTTTATCACAGCATCTGTGGCAGCCTGACCTC
The DNA here is from genome assembly GCF_049901715.1 of Pseudonaja textilis. Lineage (NCBI taxonomy): Eukaryota > Metazoa > Chordata > Lepidosauria > Squamata > Elapidae > Pseudonaja > Pseudonaja textilis. Next base: position 122,124,811 of record NC_141990.1, on the reverse strand, counting down.
ATCATCAAGCCTGATTATAAATATGTAAACCTTAAATTGCTCTTAAACACTAAAATTTCAACAAGTGACTCTTAATTTTTCTGAATCAGAGACAGTGGAGTGGAGAGATTTAGGTAACAATATATATTAAACTTATTCATCTGATACATTATTTTAATTGTAGAAAATGGAACAGTTTCCTTACAGATATCCCCTTTCATTTGATATCTCAGAATGTAACTGCAATGTTTTAAAAATAAGTTTATTAAAAATGATTGCCCATCAAACGGATTCTTTTTTAAAAAAAATAAATTTTATTGAATTTACAATTTAAAAACGTATCAACAATACATACACAAAATAGAAAAAATAAAGAACAGAGAAGAAAGAAAACACCCGGCCTAACAAACCGGATAGGGACCAGTTGGGAGGGAAGAGAAAGAATATGGAGGGAAAAAGGGAAAGGATGGGAGGGGGGGAATAGAATAAAAAAGTACATTTAAAAGCAAACAATATCTTTTTGTGACAGTCTCTAAGGTTCGTTTCTCTACGTTAGATCAAATCTACTCTTCTTTTCCACTATATTTAAGTTACCCTATATCTTTTACACAATTTGTCTCTGAATAAGCCAATTGTACCAAGAATCCCAATTGTTATAAAATGTTGGACTCTTTGTTTTTTAAGGCTATAGTTAGTTTATCCATTTCAGCACACTCACATATTTTCTGAATAACCATTTGCTCTGTAGGTGTATGAGGTGATTTCCAACATTGAGCAAACGCTAGTCTAGCCGCAGTTAAGATATGAATTAGTACATATTTTGCCTTTTTGGATAGATATCTGTCAGAGATCCCTAACAGGAAGAACTCTGGTTTATAGTCTATTTGTTCTTTAGTTATCTCCTCCAACCATTTTCTAATTTTTTGCCAAAATTTCTGAGTAGCTTTACAGGACCACCATGTGTGGAAGAAAGTTCCTTCTGTGCTTTTACATTTCCAACACTTTGGGCTCATATTGGGGTTCATCTTCGCCAGCCTCGAAGGGGGCAAGTGCCATCTATATAACATTTTATATATATTTTCTTTATATGCCGCTGATTTCATAATTTTGATATTTCTATTCCAAATCTTTTCCCATTCTGTTAGTGTAATGCTTCTTCCAATATTCCTACTCCATGCTATCATGTTCCCTTTCACTATCTCTTGCTCTAATTCTACTTCCAGTAAGTATTTATAAAATTTAGAAATATTCTTTTTATTTGATCCCAATAAGATTTTGTCTAAATATTGCAATTTGCTATAGATTCCAAACTCTTTAATATCTTGTTTGTATCTGCTATGGATTTGTATGTATAACCACTGGTCTATTTTGAATCCCTGTTCCTGTAAATCCTGTCGAGTTTTTAATTTTCCTAATGGATCTAATAAATCTTTATATTTAATCTTTTTTGTTATATCCAAATTGTTAGGATGTACCATTGCCTCCATTGTTGAAAGCCAGATCGGAATTTTTAGATAGTGTTTTTTGCAAAAATTTTTCCAATTAATTAGTAATGAGTCTCTAATAAGGTGTCTATGAAAATACGACTGTTTAGTTTTCCCCACTTCCCATAGAAATGCGTGCCACCCTCTCTGAAGGTCATGCCCTTCTAATGCTAGAGTTCTTTTATTGAGTAGATTCACCCAGTCTTTTAACCATAGTAAGATGGCTGCCTAATAATATAATTCCCAATTTGGGAGCGCTAGCCCCGCTCTACTTTTTGCGTCTTATAAGGCCTTAATATTAATCCTGGCTTTTTTCCCTTGCCAAATAAATTTAAGTGTTAACCTATATATGTCTTCAAAAAAATTTTTTGGTAACTTAATTGGAATTGTCTGGAATAAATAAAGAAATTTTGGTAGAATATTCATTTTGATCATGGCAATCCTGCCCAGTAGGGAAAGCTGCAGCTTGTTCCAGGATTCTAGGTCTTTCTTGATTTGTTGGAGTAATTTATCATAATTATTCTCTTTAAGCGATTTACCTTGTGGTGTTAGCCATATGCCTAAGTATTTGACCTTTTTTGTTACCTGTATCCCTATAATTTTTTCTAATTCTTTCCTCTGGGTCTCCAAACAGATTCTTTTAAGGAAATCTTTGACCATGGAAATGTTGAATGTAAAATGATGGAATATCCATTTCTGAGATTTCAACCATTGTTATGCTATGGCCTGCTCAACAATGATCTATTTATTATTTTGTTATTTGTTTTATTATTTTTATTATTGTTCAGTCTTCCTCAGTATAATTTATATTGTAATACACTTAAATATATTTTTTTCCTTCGGAATAAGTCCCACTAAACTTAGTAAATCCTCAGCTTCTGTTGTTTGAGTGGATGTGAGATCTTTGAATGCTCACATTTGGAGGAGTTAGAATAAAAGAGTTAGCATGAAGTCTTTGACATCAGTCTTTCTAAAATTGTGAACAATTACTTTTGGCTTACACAAAAACCTCAGAATGGCTCAGGGCTCTTTTCCCCAGGAGTGGTTTATAGAATCATCCAACCATTGTTTTGCTGATATAACATAATGAGGACAGATTTTATAGTACTTCCAGAAGATAATTTAAGTTACTACTGAGGCAATAGCCTGAGAAAGGAGGAAATGTATTGTCAAAATGATAGGCTATGAAATTTGATCTCAGGAGGCTTGAAGTCCTGGCTGAAGACAGACATTCAAACCATATATGTTGGGTGAATATACTGTAGATAAGTTGAAGCTCAAATGAACCCCATTGAAAGCTTCTGCATTTCTATGAATTCTTCTACAGGCCAGGTGGCTTAATATCCTTAAACAAAAAGCACGGACAGGAAAATGTGTCTGGAGTTAGTTATGCCTAATTTTTGCAATCTTAGTTTTATTAAATTTTCATAGTTTTTTTTCACAGTTGAAATCCCAGATCTAAGTTTGAAAACCTGGACAGCCACTAGATAGCAGTCCCTAGAAAACTGTAACCGCAGAAATTTTGCATACAATATATTTTTGCAGGTCAGTATATTATAGCAGACCTGTATATTACTATAATCTGCAAACATGTAAATTGGGTTCCATCTTGGAAAAAGTGGTGTTAGGGTACACTAAATAGTCTTTCCTAAAGTTTGCTAGTGTCATTTTGTGTACCAAACAAATCTGGACATTCAGCAAATAGTATGTTATTTTGTAAACTTCAGGTAAACAAAGGTATTGTGTGCACACACACTTTTTCTAATTGTTTTATTAGACAAAATGGCTGCCTTCTGTTTTTAGTGTTTTCAGTTGCAACAGGATGGTTTGGAATTTTATTTCACTATTTTTAGATTTCTTCATTCTTCAGTTATAATCAACACAGCTGGTCAAATAAAAATTAAAACAATAAAACAAAGCACAAAACCAATTATCAATGTAGCAAGACAAATCCACAAAGATTAAAAGCTGTTGGAACAAAACAGGTGGAATCCAATTAAGTCCTTTTGATGGAAGGAGAACTTGCCTCAATCTTCAATCATATTAATGGGTTGGTAGGTGAAAGAAAATAATCTCCTACCAAACTTTTTTAAAAAAATTAGTCAAGAACTTGAGGCTGTGAATAAAAACTGCAGTGCTTCCAATTTTACATGCTGAAAGGTAATACTGTTTCAGCAGAATGAAGGATGTTTGACTTTACTTCTGCATATTACAGGTGGTATATATCGTACCTCCTAGGATTTGAAAAGAGGTCTGTTTACTAATTGCCTGTCTGTGTTTCCCACAGATTTCTAACATTTAAGTTTTCTTTAGTGCACTTTTCTTCTTGGCTCCCCTAAGAAATTAAACATGGCAGAGCAATAATGTTTGAATAAGTGCAACAGATCAGTATTTAACCCTTGCAAAGCTTTAGTATTCAACACAATTATCAAATGCCTTTATATATAAAGGGAGGGGTACCAAATATCAAGGCCCATAAGCCAATAGATAATCTAAAGGAAACCATCATGTCAGAGTTTGGGAACCTCAGAGAAAATACTCAGGGGTGGGATTCAAAATTTTTAACAACTGATTCTGTGGGCATGGCTTAGGTGGTGGGCATGGCTTAGGTGGTGGGCATGGCTTGGTGGTCATGTGACTGGGTGGACATGGCTTGGTGGTCATGTTATTGGTGGGGGGTGGTCAACTCAATATCACTCACATCGAGGCACGCATCACCTCGCCTGGCCTCTCATGACTGTGGGGATGCTGCAACAGTCGTAAGTGTGAAAAATGGTCATAACTCACTCTTTTCAGTGCCATTGTAACTTTAAATGGTCACTCCACACAAGCAAAGTACCAGCAAAGGAGGGAAAAAAAACTCCAGAGATGTTCTTGAGACAGGAAGTCTAGTCCTGCCAAGAATGTAATAAGGGTTAATGGAGAGGCAGTTTCTGTAAGCAACACCAGAATGTTTCCTGCTTGCCTTCCTTACAGGATTAGGCCAGTAATTTCTTCAAACAACTGGTTCTCCAAATTGCTTAGAATGTTAACAACCTGTTCTAGAGAATAGGTGCAAACTGGTAGAATCCCACCCCTGGCTATACTTAGGAATTCTCAACGGTCATGTATCAAACAAACAATGAAGTGTTTTGAGGTTAATGGCAGACAAGTCAAGTATTTAATATAATTTATATAATAAAATGACTAAGGCCCTAATTTTTGGTACACCCTGTATATTTTTATGGCTGCATTTGTGTTCAAGGGGAGGTAAGCTCATTTCTTTGTACAGAAATCTGAACTATCACTAACATGCAGTGGAAAACTTAAAGTTTTTGCTATCTGGAATTGTTCACTGCTACAAGTTTTTGTTTGTTTTCAAGTAGGTACTTAATATAATCCATACAAATGTTTAGAAATACAGAGCTGAAAAGCAAGCAATCTGAAGTAGCCAGTTTGGTCTAGTGGTTAAGGTACCAGGCTAGAAACCAGGAGACTGTGAGTTCTAGTCCCACTTTAAGCTTGAAAGCCAGCTGGGTGACATTGGGCCAGTCATTGTCTCTCAGCCCAACCTACTTCACAGCACTGTTGTTGTGCAGAAAATAGAAGGAGGAAGGTGTGTTATCCTGTTCTACACCTTGAATTATTTATAAAAATAATAAAGGTGGGATAATAAATAAAAACTAGAAGTCCCCAGATTTCTTGGATAGCAAGACTTATTCAAGTCATGGAATAGACTCAAGTGATGAGTCCCATAATATGAAGTGCTAAACTCCAGTACCATCTCTCTTGTCTAATTAGAGAGGGCTATCTTCCCAAGGATGTGCTTGTAAAATCCAAGCTTCTTCAATATCTGCTATACTGTATAAGTATATTAATTAATTATCCATTTGAAGCACACATCTACTGGCACTGAGGAACTTAAGGGGAAATGCACTTGGAGGCCAATATAATAACTGCTACTTCACCCAGATGAATTTAGACTTCTGAAAAACAGAGAATATTACTGAGCAGCCTCCAATGATTTAAAAATGTTAAATTCTACACACAGATACATCTCTGGAATTGGCTTTAAAAGTTAAATTTAGAATTTTGTCGACAAAATTAGGGTTGGTTTATCTAAGGTAAGCTAGAGTTTGGGGCTATTCATTGATTTGGATTCAATTCAGAGGAGATGCTTCAAAAGGAGAAACAACACAAGCAAACCTCCTATCTGCAGTTCATTTAGGCAGCTGCATTTTTTCAGGCTCACAAAGCTGTTTCCTTGTTTATTTTACTGACGATTATATGCCAATTCAGTTGAAAATGGCTTTAATGACTCCAAGTCTAGGATGCAGATTAAAAACACATTAAGAAAATATAATTATGACACTCTCCAACCCTCTCCCAATCCAAACACAGAATATAGAACCAAGACTGTTAGATCTGGGAGGATGGGTCCAAGAACGGAGGCAAGATTCAGATAGCAACAACAGCTCTTTATTAGTGACTTCAGATCTGAGCGAAATATCCCAGCCGCAGCAGCCCCTTATATAGGGCTGGCTGTGGCCAGGCAGCCAATGAAGGCGATTTGAGTTTGCCGTGCTTGGCTGGGCCAATTGCGGCAGCCCATTTACTAGCCAATCAGACCAGTCTGCGGTGACCAATCACGATCTGCTATTTGCGGGCCAATCAGAGTTGCAGGCTTTCGAGCCTGCTAGTCCGGAACAAAAACAATTAACAATTAGCCACTCTAGCCACTCTTTTCTAGGAGAGACCAATAGACCATCCCTCAAAAATTCTCTTACAAAGCCCCGTCTTAAAGGCCTTTCAGAACCCTGTTCTCTTGGGGTGTGCTTTGCCAGAGAAGAAGAACTAGAAGACTAGTTGTGAAAAATGCCCTCCCTATTCCCTGGTGGCAATACAAGGGGATATTGTTCCAGAGTTTGGAACTTGGAATAAATTGATTGATGGATATTGATTGATTGGTGAAACTTGAACTGGGGGTGTCTTGCTTTCTAGCCCAGTGCCTTAACCATTAGATCGAACTGGCTCTATTGTAGAGGATTCAATCATATTGAATTCTAATCCTCTTTTTCAATTCATATTGAACAGATAGAAGTCACTGGGAGCAGATGGCTTGTGAAATGTGACATCAAATCTAGTTCTAGACTTCAAAAAAAGCACTCTAAAGTCCTAGACGTATCTAGCTTAATCAGGCCACAGCATTGTTCAACCCAATTATATTTCTTTCTGAATTCTTAGAATATTTGGAAGTCTTTGTTGTATGCAACTTTTATATTTTTGTATTTGCATGTCTATAATTTAATGTCACCTGTTCAGTGTAATGTAATTATTTCATTTATCTGAAATTCTACTGTAAGGTGCTCTGAAATTCTATTTTCATGAAGTTTTTTGTCTATTTCTTTGGTTACATCCAATGTGCTATTGCAGTTGTCACAGTTAAGATACTTTGCTTAAATGTGGTAGAGCTAAGATTCAAACAAGAGCCCTTCTCTTAGATTCAGATATGCAGCAGCAGAAAATGCTACACATATGTTGAAATAGATTACAGTACTGCTGAAAATAACCGGCAATTTAATTATTCTACAGTGTGAAATCTACAACACATGGTCTTCTGCATTAGTTCTTCATGTCAGTTATCATGCCAGGCAATTTTCATATGTTCTCCAATGGAAGAATTTATCTTAGTTTCAATCAGAAAACTGAGATGGAATATTAAGCTGACTTGATTACTACTAAGTAACTATTAAGTTACTTCTCAGAAGCTTCATTATTACAGAAAAAGCTAACATTGCACCACTAAAAACTTGCAAAATTTGAAAGGAAGTTAAATGAAAATATTTGGGCACAAATATATTTAAAAAATCTTAAAAATGGAGCAGCTCATGGCAAGAATTAGATTTTTTTTAAACTATTGCCTTTTATATCTGTTGGAAGGAACAGTCCCTTGTTGAATTCCCATAAGAAATTTGCTAGCTGGGAATTTTTAAACTTGCATTCTTAATATATATTGAGGTTTCAGATGGGTGAAAACATTTCTAAAAGCTTTGATTAGGAATTATAACATGAACAATTATCTGATAAATGAAGTAAGTGGTCTTGCAGTGCTATGAAATGAACATCTTTCATTACTGCTGTGAAAATTGTTGCTGAGTCTTACAATGCTCATAAGGAATCTAAACATTTTAGGCAAAATTTTCACAATTGATTATAACTCAGTGATAAACACTTGCTTTCCAGATTAAATCCATAGCATCATTGAATACAGCTGAGAAAATCCTGTAAACTTAGATAAGCTTGCCACTAATGGGGTTCAGTTAATTGAGATTTCATTTACACAAAAAGGGAAAACTGAAGAAGATATTCAAATGCATACCATATAGGGGACAATAGGAAAGTCAATAATGCTAAAAAGGAAAAATGAGCAGTACAATGAGGTGCCACAACAATTTCTACTAGCATTTTATCATTATTATTCAGTCACTTCAGTTGAAGAGCAGAACAGTATATCAAAGCTAGTGATATTGTCACACCTCGTGAGAAACTTCTCTGATGTATCATTTAACCTGAGTGTTGCAATCAGTAATATGTTATTACCTCTAATCAGTGAGCAAGTCTGGTGTACAACCTTTCTGCGTTCTCGTATCCCTCCTGAGTTTGTCTGTTAGTAATTTTGTGAATGGAGCTAGCATGGAACTGAAAGCATAAAGCTTGAAATGGTTAGCAATAGCAGTTAGATTTATATACTACTTTACAGTGCTTTTACAGCCCTCTCTAAGTGGTTTACAAATGTCATCATATTACCCCCAAGAATCAGGGTCCTCTTTTTACCTACCTCAGAAGGATGGAAGGCTGAGTCAACCTTGAGCCTGGTGAGATTTGAATTTGCCAAATTGCGGGCAGTCAGCAGAAGTAGCCTGCAGTACTGCAGTCTAACGACTGCACCACTGTGGCTCATAAGATCTGAATACATTTATATTTGGAGGAGTCTTAGACTACCTGTTTCTTGATGGTTTTTTAGGAACACCCATTGGAAAAATATCAAAACATGAAATGGACTGGGCTTACAAGGCTGCTTTTTCCTCTTGATTGGACAAACAACATAACCCAGGAGATGCTGTCATCATTTCCACCAGCTAGTATTCACTGTCCCTACCTTAATTTATCTTCTCTCATGTAGTGGTGAAGGTGCTGGGCTAGAAACTTGGAGATTGTGAATTCTAGATCTCCCTCAGGCATAAAAGCTGGCTGGGTGAACTGGCCCAGCCTCTCTCTCAGTCAACCAATCTCACAGAATTTTTACTGAAAATTAGATACAGAAATACAGAATTAGGAAAATTATGAGGCAGGAAGATTAGGGCTGTTATGTTATATAAATAACCTAGAGTTATATTAATAAAGAGAGAGGGAAGGTTGTAACACCCCAGTAATAACAGACAGGGGGAGATATAATGAGAGATGTAGGATAGGATATCTGGGGGAATGGGCCACAGCTATGTTGCTCCTATGGGATGTTCCAGCCTCTTGAACTCATTTCTTTGTCCTGCATGGCAGTTTTTCAAGGTCTTGGGTTATTGGCTGCTGCTACTAAATGCCAGTTCAGCAACATCCCTACTTGAACTTCTTTACTTTGTAGGTGGGCTGGCAGTGGAGTTCCCCACAGGCTTATGGTCTTAAGGGCACTTCAACTTGCTTTCTCTGAGCGTGGGGTCTGAGGTAGCTCAGGAATTCATGAAAGAGACAGGCCTCTTCCAAGTCATCCAGAACCTGATACATAAGGGTGGTAATATGCCTGACATGGTTTTACTGTCAGAACAGTGGCAGGGAGCTCTGTAATTGAGAGAGAGATATTGATTTCTCCCCTGTCCTGGGAAGACCAATCCAATTTTCTGACACTATCCATGTCCACAGGGAGGGTGAGCTTATTAGATCAATCCACCCCAGTGACTAAGGGTTGAACTTAGGTTATGGAACTAATATGACATTGATTGTGCTCTTAGATGACTTCTGGCTGCTTAACAGTGTGTGTGTGTGGGGGGGAGGGCAGTGCTAATGATCTTCACTCCTATGGATCTTTTAGTGGCCTTCAATATCATCAACAACGGTATCCTTCTAGACCAGCTTTAGGAGTTGCGACATTATGCTGTGCTGATTTTCCTCCTTCCTTCAGAACTGGTTGCACTCAGTATTTATGGAGTGAGGAAGAGATCCAGCCTGCAATTCCTACTTTGTGAGGTGCCCCAGGAATCAGTTCTCTCTCCTTTCCTACTTAACAACTACATGTCACGAGGCCACCGATGGGTTGATTCGATGGTTTAGGTGAAGTATTATCAATATGCTGATGATACTCCACCCTGAGCTGCCAGAGCAATGCTGTGGGTACTTTGCTGTAAAGGTCTGAATGGGGTGCAATGGGCTTTAACTCAATCCAAGAAAAACACCAAGTGGCTTTGGGTATTTGGACCTCCCAGTAATAAGGATTTTCAACTGCAAGTTCTGAATGGGGTAGCATTGCACCAGATGGATCTAGTATGCAATCTGGGAGCTTTCTTGGATTCATGACTTCTATTAGAAGAGCAAGTGGCAATCATTTCTAGGAAGCTATGCACAGCTTAGAATTGTGCACTAGCTGCATTGCTTCCTAGATTGGGAGGTTTTGCTCACGGTCACTCCTGCTGTCATGATTTTCATTTGGATTACTGAAATACTCTGTACACGGGCCTGACCTTGAAGACCATTTGGAAACTTCAACTGGTGAGACTCCTTAGACCTACCATGTCTAGTATTCTGTCCAACCTGCCATAGCCTCTGGGCATCTGTTGCATGGCTACCTGGAAAAAGTTGTTGTGAGTCATTCTCCTACAAAATCTTTCCACAAGTCCATCTTCTTCTAAAACAGTCTTGAAAGCCTGGCTGAAAATAAGATCACATATACAGTAGCTTTGGGAAGGCATTGTTGGCATTATTAAGCCTGTATCAGATTCATATGTCTTCTTAATCCTTGTTTCTAACTTCTTCCTTTCAACCCTCACATGTGTCATACTTGGTAAGCAAAAATCTACAAGTACTGTATGATAGCAACATTAAATTATAATGTATATATTATTTAATATAAATTAAAAAAATAATAATTAATTAAATATATATTTGGGTATGACTTAGCATGATGTGTAAATCCAGCTGTGTGAACCATAGTTTTATAGCTTAAATGAACATGTGAAACAGACTGCTATGGCTTGTTTGGCAAACCATAGGTTAGACTATGGCTGAGTGAGATGTATGTATTAACTTTAACATCTTAGCTTGATTTGTGACTTACTTATTTTTCTGCTGAAGGAGTCTCACACTCTCCAAATATTTCTTATTTCTATACAAGTATCATTGCACTCTGAAGAATACTAATATCCCCTTTCCTTAGCTTTTCCCATGTTTGCAATCTCGGTGCAATCTCATTAAACACTCGCTTCTGACAGAATGTTGTATCTCACAGAAGGCCTAGCGTGGTACCACGCTGTTTTGTGGGTGACAAAACTGCTGACTTAGGTACTTCTTCAATTGAAAACTTCAAATTATGTTCAGTGTGCCCGGGATTCATCCCATTTTAACTAGAATGTGAGAAGAGCCAACTGCTTATTCATTTAAAATGAAAAAACCTGTTGTTCCACTGTACAAGCTCAATCATAATTCTTATTATGAATAACGTTTTCAGAATTGCAGCTGCTGCAAAGAAATGATCTGGAGGAAAGGATACCTATTGTGATGATAATGCGGTGCCATAAACTTTGTCATTCTACTAAAATTAGAGGTTAGTCAGAATCCCACAGCTGTATGGCTGTTTGTGTATAATTCTCATATCCTTGTCCTTATTAAAAGGGATGGTTTCGACATTGTTACCTTTAAACAGAATATAAGTGTCAGTTTATAATGGAGAATAATTGTTACTGATGGTGTGTTCGTCCACACAAAGCTTCACAGCCTCAGAAGGAAGATCAATTTCATCTCAAAGGATCCATGACTTATACATAATACAATGAATTAGCAGATTCCATTAAGAAGTATTTTATGGGTTAATACGTGATATATCATCTCAAAAGACTGCAAAATATTGATTACCATCTTATCATGAATCAGACCATTGCTTAATTCGGGTTGGCATAGGCAAACAGATACCTTCCATTTATTTTATAAGCTTCAATTCTCTTTGTGCAAAGTTTGGTCAATGCCTTAGGGAATTGTCCAGAATATCTGCAAAGCACCAGAACACCTACCCTGATGTTGCTGAATTTCATCTACTCTATTTCATCTACTTCATTTAAATTAAAGAGTAAGCTGTCCATCATTATCAAAAGAATGGATAAAATCCTCAAACATAAACCATCAACATTGGAAGGAGCTGGCCTAGCTAATGGGCTTCATATACTGTACATTTATGAACCAGAGACATGAAAGAAGAAATATTAAAAAAAAAAAAACAAAGCTTGATGAAGTACAGAATCTTACGAGAAAAATGTTTTTATCATGAGCTTTTCCTTTAAGTAGGTGCAATGACATTTACAGATATTGTCCACCCAGATCCCACAAGAGACTAAAGATATAGCAAAAACTAGTTAGTAAAGGCCAGGACATACCATGACTAATATACAGTATATCTATCTGTTTGAAGACTAGAACTGTGCTCAGAAACGAGAAACCCCTTGTAAGGAAAGTGGCAGAATTTGACATTCTCACAAAGAATCAAGACTATTATGGCACTTTTTAAAACATTTCTTAAAAATCTCACCTTTATTATTACTATAAATAACCCAAGGTGATGAACATACCTAATATTCCTTCCATCTCCTATTTTCCTCAGAACAACAACCTATGAGGTGGGTTGGGTTGAGAAGGAGTGACTGGCCCAAAGTTACCCACCCAGCTTTCACAGCTAAGATGGGACTAGAATTCACATTCTCCTGGTTTCAAGCCTGGTGCATTAACCACTAGACCAAATCATAGGTATGACATGGAGACAAAACAAATAAAAAAAACCATAGAGAAAATGGAAAACTTGCCTCCCCCCACAAGCCCCCCCCAAAAGTGACAATACAACAATGGAACAAATCTATAAAATTTACTCTAAATTAAAACTTAAGAGATAACTGGTATAAAATGTTTTATAGGCAACTCCAGCAATAATTGCTAAGATTAGATAAGTCATGTAGCAATAAGTGCTAGAAAACCCATAAGACAGCAGGAACACTTTACCATATGTGGTGCACATGTAAAAACCCTCAGAAGTGCTGGAAAGAAATATACAACCCTATTCAGAGAATTGTAAAAATCAAATTGAAAATAAATCCACATTTTACTGGGCATAATTCCAAGATGTAACCACACACATAATCACAATTTCCTAAGATTCGTGTTCAGGATCAACTTAGGATGCTGGAAAAGAGATACTTTATTGACAAATCAGGGTGGAAACTTAAGCTTGGCGAATATGCAGTCATGGTGAAGTAAACAGTAATATATCAAAGTTTGACCAAATGCAAGCTAGAATAACTTCCATATGTATTATATATTATGCAGCAAGGCAAGCATAAACATTTAGAATATGATTTTTAGGGGGAAAAGAATTGACTAAAAAGCTGAAATCAGAAGTACATTAAGATTTTAAATGTTTATAGGTACTATATATCGATTGGAATACAACAAAGAGGAAAGAAGAAACTAAACACTTACTATAAAGTTTTTAGTAGTTTTTCTTCTTTCTTTCTTTTTAAATTATGCCTTTAAATAAGAAAATAGCGAAGACTTTGGCATGAGCTCAGGAATTCAAAAAGATCTCTGAAATCCTTTTCCTTATTGTTAATGTGTTTCGATTTTTATGGTGAATCTTTCATCACTAATATAATGAGCACTGACAATAGAATTGTTGTAACTTCTTTGTCTGAGATTACACCACTCCATCAGTTCTTATTTCTTTTTTGTTCTTTCTTTTTCCCTTGTTTTCTCTCTTTCTCTTTCTCAACCATGTGAAAAAAAATCATTTAAAAAGTATTCAATTCTATGTGCATATCCACAATTATTAATGTAAGTCAGTACCCCAGGTTTATGAATAACTATGTTTAGAAAAATTGAGGCACAGTAAGAAATTCATTTTATAGCTCAGTGGTAATCAACCTCTTTGGAAGGGTCTATATGCTTCTAGAAAAGCAGCACTTGACTGTCCAACATGTATTTAATTTCTCCCTTCAATCACCTCAGTCTGCAATTTGATGACAGCTTCTAGGCAAGCCAGGGGGATACATTCAGTCTTCTGGCTTTATGTCCCAGTTTTGAAGTTTATTTACGTACTTGAATACCATGGTGACACTCAAGTGAGGCTCAACACAAGGTGTATTAGAAGAAGGCCTAAATGTTAGCGCCTTGTTTCTAGAGCATGTTGCTTATTCATTTTGTACTATAGACAGCTAACAACAATTAATACGAAAAGGAGAATCTTGAAAACATACAATATAACCTAAACCAGTGATGGTTAATCTTTTTGTCATCACATGCCAAAATAACATAGTTATTTTGAAATGATATACAATTCATATTTGTTATAGTGATAACCAAATGTTTTGCTTTCTTCTCAATTTTAAAATCCATTTTAACCATCAATTTTCTTCTATCTTCCTGTGCAATAAAAGCAACCTGGTTCTAAATGTCATTGTAGATTTTAGGAAAAGCTGGCATAGTCATACTCTACTCAGTATCAAGGATGCAGCTGTAGAGGTAGTCAACAGTATTAAATATATGGGGGTGCAGATAATTAATAATCTGAACTGGTCTCTCTACACATCATCCTTAGTGAAGCAGGCAAACCAGCATCTGCATTTCCTGCATCAAATGAGAAGAGCACATCTTTCTCCTTCTGCCCTAGCCACTTTTTACAGAGGCACAATTGAGAGCATTTTAACAAACTGCATCCTTGTTTGGTTTGGTGACACAATGCCTCAGATAGAAAGTCCATACAGAGACTGGTAAGGATAGCTGAGAAATTATTCAGGATACTGCTTCTAAGTGCTATGTGCTTAGATCTCAAAGCATTGTTAGAAACACCACCCACCCACTTTACGGTCTGTTTCTGTTGCTCCCCTACCGTCCCTGTCCTATTGTTTGTTTTATTTTTTTTATTTTTCTTGTATGTATCCATGTATTCATAACTATGTTTTTACTTAGACCTATTATCTTGTGAGCAATTGACAAAAATAAATAAATAAAAAATAAATAAATAGCAGAACTACCAGATTCTCTAACAGCTTTGTTTCCTATGCCATCGAGTAAACTCACAAGATTTGTTTTTCTTGCCATGTACATATATGCATCTCTGTGTCGTATAATATATGTGGGTAATTTGCATAATATTATATTTATTTATTTATTTATTTTGTCGTGTTTATGTAGTGTATATTGGAGGTGGTGAACTTTTGAGAGTGGTATGCAATGAAATTTCATTTTAATGTATGCCTATTAGCGTATATTCAAAGTGACAATAAAGTTATTCTAGGTTCCAAGTTCTAATTACTTTAAAAATCCACATTACCACTGATGTTATCATACCACAAATTACTTTGCTATCCAAATTTCAGCTTGTGTCCTTTTAATTCCTATCAGGCTCCAAAATACAATATCAGTCCTCTTTCTTCTACATCTTGTAACAACTTATGTTTCATTTATGATTTTCCCCCTGCCACACAAATTTAGATATGTCCTTCTGCCACTATGTTAAATGTTGCATCAGTTGTCAAAGCAGGCATTGTCTGAAATAAAAATATCGTTCTAGGCAAAACATTCATTTTTTATCACAGAAATTATCCCCAGCAATGACAGTAATAGTATCTCCTATTTAACAAGTCTTTTTAATTTCATTCCATATAACATAGTTATTTTGAAATGATATACAATTCATATTTGTTATAGTGATAACCAAATATTTTACTTTTTTCTCAGTTTTAAAACCCATTTTAATCATCAATTTTCTTTGGTCTTCTATCTTCCTGTTCTGATAAGAATTTTGCCTTCTGGTTGTTCAGCAAATGTGTCCAATAATCTGGGAATCACCCAGGAGAAATTCACCCCCTGTCTGGGATGGAAGATGCAGTTACTTTACCATTCTCTTGACCTTGCTGTGGATTAATTTTAATGTTATCCATGATATCCTATTTTAATTATCTCCGTGGACGTTTATAAAAAGAATGTTGTGTAGTAGCAGATAAATACAATTTTTGTGGGCTCTCTCCTGATAATCCACATTGTAGCAATTACATGAAAACAAGTATTTAATTCGAAGAATTTATTTATTTATTTAGCGTATGGCACATTGCACATGGACTAGAAACATATATTAACATTTCAACTTGATTAATAAAACACAATAAAATATAAATTTTAAAAAGATCTATGTTCAAATACCAATGTCTAGTCCATCAAACCACTGAAGCGGAGCATCATTTATATTCTTTAAAAAATCAAATATTGGACCAGTATATGTTCTTAGTTTACAACTGGTCATAATCTACAGTTTGACATGGGACCCTGCAGTTATCCTGAGGGGAGGATTTACATTGGCATCCTTCAGTCTCAAAAGACTATGGTATCGTGCTCTGAAAAAGGGTCCTAAAACAGCATCTAGCGTAGCTAAAAAAGCCAATTCAAGAGTGGCAATTCCTTCCACACTGAGGACATATATAGTCTGTCCCCTGTCCAGCCCCCAGATTTCACTGGTTCTGGGACTGCCTCTTTGCCTCAGCCTGCTGAACAAGTATCTCTTCAAATTGGAGAAGGCCATGTTGAGTCTTTAGCCTCCCAGCTTGGAGGGGAGGATACTATGCCCCATTTATACAGAGAGTCCTGGCAGACCTCACGTGAAGTATGAATCCTGTTCAGGTCTAAGAAATCTCCCCCATATACTTCTCATTCGCTCTTGGCCTTAAAACAATGATATCTACCATACAACTGTACTAGGGATAGAGAGCAATATCCTCCATATTTTTTGACAAGTTCAATCAACCCAACATTATGGTAAAGATATTTGTGAGAGCTGTAAGAAAGTATTTTAAAAAACCCTTGGAAAATAGCAACTTGCTTGCTTTTAACTCAGCTTTGATCACCTAGCAAAACTCTCTTTATTTATGACATCGTTTGGATTATACTGCATTAACTGAGTTCCGTGGAGGAAGGTATCATCCCATTTAGTTTATTGTTAATCAAATTAAGTATCCTTATATGAGGAAATATCCATTTAGACGTGAAGGATCTCTGCACTAAAGGCTTGATTGCTGGGGAAATCACTGCTGATTTGCTTTTTGTATTTTCAAATCAGCTTTGAACTAATTTAAAGAGCTTTCTAACAAGTTGAAATAGAGGGCTGGCAAAGGTCTTTAAGAACTCCTGAACTGCAATGAAGAAGGTGAACATGCGTTCTTTTCTTTGCAAGTAGCCATTTTAATTTGAGTAGCGGTTGGGTTTGGATTGGACAGACCTTCTAAAAAAATGGGACAAAATAAGCTCAGGCTGAAGACTAACACTGAAGATCAAGACCTCATATAGCAGCGGTAAGGCTGAGAGATGGTGCTCACACTCCCATGGGGAAAGAGGGAACCTGAGCTAGCTATCACCTGTGGTGTCTGATCATAGAAGTGCTTATTATGAATTCTGGTCAAACTACTTTTCAATATAACCATATGCAAGACCAAGGCATACATAGAAATAGAGAGATATAATAACCTTGCATCCAGTCATCTTTGTTCTAACCATTCAGTTTTTATCTTCCTGCTGTTACCTCAACTATATGATTTTTGATATGTGTGTATCCTACTGTTGCAATATCTTGATATATGAACCATGTCCGGCTCTTGATTCAACAGATGGTTTAGTGAAATGAGAAAATAAGCAAGGCGTATAATGAAATGAGTAAACCAAAGCCTATAGGAATTTGGGATCTATAAGAGGGCTAGTTGGCAGAGTCTTGCTAGTTCACTGAGAAATGCAACCAAATGAATTTCTTTGATTAGGGTAACCACCATTAGGAGCTGCAGTCCATAATTTAAGAGTTTAATTAAATCCAAAGTTGCTACTCACTGTTCATTTAGCAGCCATGGCTGGAAAAGAAAAAGGGATATTCTCTTCATCTTTGCCTGGAAAAGCTTCAGGCAATTTAAATTAGAGTCTTGGATTGAGATATAAAGTTGCTACTTTTTTTGGCTAGAGTTAGTTAGCAGTTAATAAAGGTTAAGGTACTAGAGACTTCTTCCCTTACCGTGTCCCCTTTATTTGGATTTTTCTAATATGGAATAAGCCTATACTAGCAAACCCTAAACTAGCAACCAAGACCTTTTTTAAGGAGCAGGCTAAGGAGTAATTGATTCTGATTTTAGCAATATGTTTAGTTTGCTATTTAATTGCAATCTTATTTGCTTGATGTCCAATGGTGTGTTATTGGCTACTGTTTTTTCTTCGGTTCCAAATTTTATAGGCTCATTGCAAGCTTAAGCTCTCTACAAGAATCTGAATTAATAATGGTCCAAGCAAATAGGTGGTAGATAAGAGTCAATGGAATTCAAGGTGGGCTAGGCTTAGATCTCTTGTGGGTATGAAGGGACTCAAGACTGACGACACATTTGATCCCTCCCTCAAGCTCAACCTGGTCATCTCCTACAAATGAAAAAGAAATAAAGCTCTTTGTTGATCTCAAACTGAAATTAAACCATGGTCTACATGTGTCACGACCACGCAACACAAATGACCAATGGGGCTCTGATGATGGTAGTGATCTGGAAGGGTGGCGATTCCAATGCACCAGCAAAGATCCTGGAGAGTACACACGTGAGTGTACTGATGGGGAGCCATTTTGTCGCGGACATGTTGATGTGAATGTAGCTAAGGGTGGATTAATTAAGCTACAGAGATTATGACTGGATAATGACTATGATTGGATAATGGGGGTAATAACAGGTAATAATGGGTAATAATGGGAAGTCTCAAAATACAGGGTTCTGTTAAACTCAGTTTAGAGCTGACTTTATTTATATTGCTTGACTATGTTCTTGGTGTCCTTGTGCAAGAAGGAATTCAAAACTTTTGTTTTCCAAACATCAAAGAGCTTTGGTTTTCCTTTATTCATGCATTTGACCCAAAGGGCGGTTGAGAACATGTAGCTTCTCAAGGGCTTGTTATAATAAATATATTGTCCTCGGGAGAGTATAGCAGGCTTATGTGAAGTGATTGGGCTATAGGGATATGGGATACATTTCATTTTAATTTACTTGTTTATCCAAGACTATTTGAAAAAAATATTTTCTAGCTCTCTACTTTGTAGGAAGATGCATGGTCAATTCATTCTGGCGTCCTCCTGTATAAAGTAAGAATACTTGAATGAACTTGCGCCTTTGAGGCAGGGAAATAATCTTGTTTCCCAGAAAACATCATTGTTACTTATTTTAGAAACAAAACAAAGAAGATGGAAATTGGATATCAGAAGAAAAAAAGAATGGCACCAGAAGAGGAAAGAGAATTGTTAGGACATAAAAAGTTGAGAGCAATTGCACTTCAACCCCAAACGGTCATGTGCATTCTTGCAGATATTGGAGGCCAAAATTCCCTGCTTATTTCAGTCCTCTGGAAGAATGTTGGTAAAAGGGGGATTTTTTAAAAAAGTGACTGAATTCAGATAAATAATATATGAAATTATGGAGAAAAAAACAGTAAATGGAAATTCAGGTTTTAAGGAAGGTAGGACTGAGGGAGAGTTTCCAATCAAAGTTGAAAAAAAGGTATATTTGAATGGACTTACCATCCCAGAAAAGGGACACATTTATTGCCTAAAATTCATTTCCTCTGTGCACTCGCAGCAAACATGTGGCTATAAGGACTTTATCTGTAATGGCCTTATTATAAAAAAGAAAAGCCAAGCACCCCGTGTGGCCTCTTCTTCATAATACTTAATAAAAATGCATTTTATTTTTGTCAAAATAGCCTCTGGAAGCTTACAGTAAATAGAACATGATGCAATAAATACAAGGGTTCACAGGGTAAAAAAAACATAAATGAGCAATTAACAAGCAGATAAACAAAAAGGTAACAAAGAAAAGTTACTTAAATAGGTACCACTGAAACATAAGGGAACAGGGCAAATTTAGCTGGATAAAGGAAAAGAAACAAAGTTTGCATGTTAATGTATATAGGGAGCCCCTATGTCCTGTTTAAATGTTTAGTAAATGGAGTCTTCATTAAAGTTTCTAAAGGGATTTTTGCCTCCACAGGAATGTCCATAGATACATTTGATGTCTGCAACGTTTTTACATTCGCAACTATATATTGGCTTCTGCACAAGCTAGAGCCATGTGCATACAGTTGTGTTACATTTATAATATATTTGAGGTCTCTTGTGGTGACTAACATCAGTGACCAGTATTATCGGAAAAGGGGCTTATAGGGATTGCCTGCCTGGTAAAGTACCTATTGCTACATGTCCTAATAGGGTCCCAGATGCAAGTCTCAAAACATATGGTCAACACAACTATTAAAAATATGCACGAAAGAAGATATTCCAAATCTCTGGATTGTCAGTGCTCCTTTCCTTTCAAACCTTCAGGTAATCTGCAGCTCTATGCAAGTCAAATGACAGTTTGCACAAATAAATGTACCTTAGCTACTTCAGCTTAACAGCTCATATTTTTGTCAAATGGGACATAGATAATCTGTTTCTCCCTTGCTACTATTTAGCCTTCACAACAATGACCAAAACAGCACTGAATTAACAATGAGGGAGTTTCTTCTCTGCTGCCTTATTCTTTACAAATGAGACTAATGTATGCTAGTCCTGTAAAACTCTAGTGCTTGCGCATACCATTCATGAAATACTTTTAAATCATAAGTAAGCCCTAAGGGTGGGTAAGCTTGATATTCACTATGGTAGAAGTGGGAAATTACATTTCCCAAGAGGCCAATGAGAAACTGGGACTGTTGTGGAAGCCAAACCAATGAAGGTGCATAGGCACACACACTCATAGATACATTGAAAAAAAAATAGCCGTCACGTTCAGAATAAAAGCAATGTAGTTGTATTGCGTGCATGGCATACACTTATTTATATTTGATTTCTAATTTCTGATTGACCTCACATGGGCCGGACAGGGAGAGCCAAAGGGCTGAATGTGACCCAGGGGCCATAAAATGCCCAGTTCTGCACTATGGCTATGGTGTGGAAGTCATAGCTAAACCCTGTGATTACGTTTCTGTTGTATGTACTCCACATTTTAGGGTGAACTTTCCCTCTGAATAAAGTCTTCAATTCCTTTCACATTTCTGCTGGTTTCTTGTGCCCTAACCACAAAAATTACTAACATTTATCAGTTCTTTGTGAAATGTCCTTCTTTTATATGATGCCATTCATCAGCTATTGTTTAAAAGGGAATGGGGGCTGAATATGCTTCTCCAACAGCCTCATTCTAGGACTAGATCAAAGCCAGTTGATTGTTTTGTCTGTTAATCACATATAATATGCTCTCCCTCATTTCTTTGTAAGGTGAGGAATATTCTGTAAGGGGCACAATGAGCTTTTCTCACCTCCTTTTAGCTTCTCTTCATATATCTCACCAGCAACTTTCTATTGTATAAGAAATTATTGCAGTTTAAATCTGCAGCAGAGAATGATGGACCTGCTATAAAGAAGACTTGCTTTCTTCTCTCTGCCTCAGCATATGGCATCTTCTGGTCTTGGATGATCTCAGCAAATTAATCAAGGATCTACTTGGATGAGGGATTGTTTGAGAATTCCTGGCGGTAGGCTAATCAAAGAAACATCCTGGAAAAAAAACAGCGATAAGCCATTTTCATAACATTATCAAGAAAGCTGCACAAATGCATTCTATAGCAGTGGAACTCATCTCAGACATGCTTACCTACCATATTGTCTCTTTAACTCCTGAATCTATAGGCAAGTTCTCCTCTACCTACACTGGCACAGAGAATTTCTTTCTGCCACTCTCAAAGCCCTTGGCTGACTAGGGATATTGAAAAATGGCAGTATTGCTGGCTTCCAGCTTGGGGTGGGAAATACTTTCATGCATTGAGTTCTAAAATTGACACCTGACCCTTAAAATAAACAAGGTTGCGACTTATGAAGCTACACTTGCTAAAACAGACCCCTCAAAACTGTTAGATGGCTCCGTGTGGCATGGGGTAGCTCTCAAATCATCAAAAATATTAACTGTGATCCTTGGCCATCTGAATTTGATCATATACATATATATATATATCCACAATAAAGCCTTAATTTATTTTATTTAATGAGGGACAATGAATTTTCTGATCCCAAACACACAAGGATAGCACATCTTGAAGAGAGACCAATGGGAAACATTGTGTAGATATGTGAGGTTACAATTTAGGGTCCGGTCCTTAATCTAATCTGCAAACACTAGGGAAATGTAAACAGAGTACTAAAATGTGATGTAGTATTGCACACTTTTGCTAAATGCTGGGCTTTGATGCTCTGTCCTTCCCTTTCATTCTTCCATGTAACCAACACAGGAATAAGCGAGAATTTTATTCCTTTTCAATAGATTCCTTGATGAGTTGTGGGCACAGAGTGAACACACATAGTTAAGTTCATGTGAGACTTTTCCCTGACCACACAAGTTACATGTAAATATGGCTATTTCTAAGACTTTTACATAGTAAATAGACATTAGTTCTTGACGGTCAAAGGAGAGTCCAGAAAAAAATTGTCTGTGCCTTGTATCACCCTATTCCTCTTTTTGCTAAATAAAGCTTTAAGCTTAACATAGCTTAAAGTAGCTTTGATTGCATTTGTCCAGTTTAATTTTTTGAACTGCTTTGGGAATTATATTAGCAAAGAGGTGTTGGGATATGAATGTTATAAATGCATATTGACTCTCACAGTGCTAGGGCACTTCATATAACAGAGAAACAGCTGCATATATCCATCATCTATCTATCTTCTTTGTCTTTAAATTTAATTTTCTTGATTTTAAATTTCTCCATCCAGCCATCCTACACAAAATTCAACATAAATTTGAGATTAGAAGAGCAGTAGGTAGCTTGTGAAAAGTTATAACAAAATCCGCTTAAATGCTTGGCATGGAAATCTGGAATAACTATGTATAAAACATAGACAATTCTAAAATGAACTTGAAAGCACTTAAAGTGATGTGCCAGTTAAATGGTGATTGCTTTTATCTAATTTTTAGTTATTTGTATGCCCCTTGCATATAATATAAGCCTATTGCTTTGTTGTGTGTTTCTTTTTTTGGGTCAGTGGGTGAGCTCTTTCTGGGACACATTGAAAGCAATGGAGGGAATTGACCAGAGTCCCTCTATCTATTTAAACTAGGTTTAAACTGTGATGCGAGAGCTTTTTTTTAATTGTTGTCTTGAAGAGAAAAACATGGACGTTTGTCAATTCCTGATTTGCTAGGTAAATTATTTTAAATTAAACTTAAGTTAAACTGAATAATTTCCTATAGTATATAATTATGAATAGATTCCTCATCTATTCCTTATGCTGTCTTAAATATTTACTCAAGAGCCTTCTTAAGAAGGAAAGGAAATAAATGGAGGGTCCTTGGTTCTCTCTGAGCTTGGTAGTTTTCTTGCAGATGTTTCATTCATTCATCAGTGCTAGGAGTGCTAGGCGCTACCTAGTTTGGGTAATGAAGCATCTGCAAGAAAATAATCAAGCTCAGAGAGAACCAAGGACCCCACATTTCAACCCTGAGCTACAGATATTCTCCTTTAAAGGGGATAACTTTTAAATAAAATGGAACCCCTTCTTACCATTAGCAATGGTATAATTTGTGGACTGCAGTTGTTTAATGTAAGTTTAGGATTAGCAAAAGGTTCAGGCAGTTTTAATTAAGCAATTAGTCTGGTATGTGGTCAAATGGCTTTTATAAGCCATGGTGGCACAGTAGTTAGATTGCAGTACTGCAGGCTACTTCTACTGACTGCCAGCTGCCTCCAATTTGGCAGTTCAAATCTCCCCAAGCTCAAGGTTGATTCAGCCTTGGGTAAAATGAGGACCCAAATTGTTGGGGGCAATAGGCTGACTCTATGAAACAGCTTAGAGAGGACTGTAAATCACTGCAAAGTGATATATAAATCTAAGTGCTATTGCTATTGCTATAAGGTCATGCAGAAGACCGGATTATGTGCATTAAACTTGTATAGAGGTAGAACAGACGGTGCAGATTGTGACTTTATTTCAATTTTCCCTGAAGGAAAATGAATTTCTCTTTGTAATATCCTTCTTTTCTTTACATTGTTTATCTCCCTTAGACTTATCCAACCTGACATTCTCCAGATGTCCTGGGACTTAAACTTCCAGAATTTCCAGCTGGTATGGCTGGTTGAGAATGCTTGTAGTTTTAATCCCACAATGCATCTGGAGAATGCCAGATTGAGAAGGCTGTTATGCATAATATATGCACTAGTGTCCATGTTTATAATCAGAGTGTAAATTTGTTAAACAACCAAAAGTAGTATGTAGCAATAGCAATAGAACTTAGACTTATATACCACTTGATATTGCTTTACAGCCCTCTCTAAGCAGTTTACAGAGTCAGCCTATTGCCCCCAACAATCTGGATCCACATCTTACTGACCTCGGAAAGATGGAAGGCTGAGCTGATGAGAATAACCTTTGTCCAATTTATGGGCAAAATTTGCCTGAAGTAATATACTTAACCCCTGCCACTAGGGTCCTGGTATGTATCTTCTACCTGGTATGTAGCTTCTACCATTAATATTATTTATTTTATTATTACTACATATTTATGTACTGATAAATATGTAGTATAGTGC
The DNA here is from genome assembly GCF_049901715.1 of Pseudonaja textilis. Lineage (NCBI taxonomy): Eukaryota > Metazoa > Chordata > Lepidosauria > Squamata > Elapidae > Pseudonaja > Pseudonaja textilis. Next base: position 122,100,515 of record NC_141990.1, on the reverse strand, counting down.
CACCTTAATTAATAATAATATGTCTTTCTTTGTTGAATTTCTCTCAAAACTAATGTTCCTCTCAAATGAGGAGGGAATCAAGGCAGAAGAAGAATTGTTGTTTCATGGGAACAAGAAAGAGAAGATGAGGAGACAATGGCTGCGTGGCTGATTTAGGATTTTTATTTTTTAAATGTGAGCTTTTTTGAGCAGCTTTTATTATTACAATGATTCAAAAACATCACTGACGGATTTGGGAAATTGTGTGTAAGAGAAAGTCAAATTATGCCCCATGCATTTCAGAAAAAAATAATTTTGCTTAAGAAGCCAAAGGTCCTGCTTTTTGGCCAAGCCACACAATGAATTACTGGGACATTACTGGAATCTCTTCCAAAGTGATCTGTCTATGGAAATTCTTGATTATCCAGGTCACGGTTATCCCAAAGGTACTTTTTTTCCCAAAAAGTAAGTGGATTTTCTTGGTTTTTTTCTTTGAAAACATTTTGCTTCTCATCCAAGAAGCTTTTTCAGAACTGAAGATTCATAGATTTTCAGTGTTTTATTGGGTGTATATGGCTCAATAAATTGCAGGTGCTCAAATTCATTCACTTTCCTTTATCTCCTACAGGAAAATATTAACCCACTTAATTTATTATGCTGAGGGTGCTATTTTCCTCCACACCTGACTCCCTGAAGACTTAACTGGTGACAACTTTGAAGTATGATGGGTGGCCTATAAATTTTATAAATGAATAATTGAACAAATAAATAAATAATAAATAATGAGATAAAAATTCTGGAACTTTTATAAGCTCATAATTGCTTGTGTTAATATACTCTGCCTCTTGTCAGAGAATTAGGATAATTTATATATACATTTTGAATTGGATTTACAGTACAATTGACTAAATATGAACAGCTTAATATCTCTTGGTTGAATTTTAGTTTCCTGGATGAGAATTTTTAGTTCAAAAATCTTCGTTTGTATAAGAACAACTATTAATTGCTGTACTTTGAAGACTGCTATGTGGTTTCTTAATTGTCACTGTAATTGATTTTACCTTTCACTTGGCATGATGATTGCTTTGTGATTCAGTAATGATTAATGGCTGTCTGATGATTATCTTTGCTTGGTTAGGCCTTAGGCAGATATCATGTAGACAGTTTGTCTTGACTCTGATTTTCCATGAAAACCTTCAGAAAGTATTTGGATCATTTTTAACATCCCTAAGAAGAGGTGGGAGATATTTATGCACATGTTTACACAATTGAGAAAAACAATAAAGCAGAATTTAAATTCCTTTTAATGGATTCTTGGATTCATCTTAACATGCAAACCAGAGTCTGGCCCAAATATCCTCTAAAAAGTTGCTATTAGCAACTATACAGGTGCCAGATATAGGACATTTTTGAGACTCTTGGAAATAGCTGAGTCTGAGCTCCAGGATATTTTGATGGATGATGTTTTCTTTGCTTGATGTGGATCTGGAAAAGTCAACTGTATATAATGTATTTTTCATATTACTAAATTTATTCTTAGAATGGAGTGGGAGAAGGGCAACTTCGTATTTATTCTGTTGGAGTTACTCTAAGTGTCCTTCGGGCACCTTCTGGTACAGCTTTGCACTCACCACTAAAGAGATAAGATGTTGCACATTTTTAGGAACTGCTTTATCTTACCATCTGCTGTTTCCATACAGGTGGTCCTTGACTTATGACCACAATTGAACCCAACATTTTTGTTGTTAAGTGAAACATTTGTTAAGGGAGTTTTGCCCCATTTAATGACCTTTCATGCCACAGTTGTTAAGTGAATCACTGAAGAATCACTGCTAAGCACCTGAATTTTGATCATACGATCAGGGGTGGGATTCAAATTTAACAACTGGTTCTGTACGTGTGGCCTAATTTGTGGGTGTGGCTTGGTGGGCATATGACTGGGTGGGCATGGCTTGCTGACTGGATGTGGCTTGGTGTTCATGTGAATGGCTGGGCATAGCTTGTATGTAAATATTGAATTTTTTATTAAAAAAGAGCAACTTTTAGCCAAAATCAGGCAAAACAGGCAGGCAGATTGAGTTGCTTGCAGAATCACAGAGTCACTCACAGATCTATCTTTCTGCAATCTGCTGCCTGAGTCTGCACTGAAAAAGAGAAGCTTCAGTCCTAAGGAAGGTTCAGCTTGCTCTCAGGCCACTTCTCCCCGCAACCCCCTGAATACCACCCCTGACTGGGCCTCAGGGAAACTTCCTGGGCAAAGGCGAAGCAGTGCAATAGTGATTTAAATTAGCTAGAAAGCAAGAAATTAAGTGATTTTCTGCTTTCTAGCGAACCTAAATCATGCACAGCTGATAGTCGGAACAGCTGATCAGCAAAAAAAAAAGGAAAAATAGCAACTTACCAAAAATTAGGCGAAGACACAGCACAGGCAAGTTGGATGGTGCACATGCAAGATAGGGAGTGACTGGGTAGGGCAGGGAGGGTGGGGAGGGTGGGGAGGGGTGGAGCCAGCCAGTGGCACAATTTGCCGGTTCTCCGAACTGCGCAGAATCATAACAACTGGTTCTATAGAACTGGTCCGATCTGGTAGAATCCCATCCCCTGCACACGATCACGGGGATGCTGAAAAATGGTCATAAGTCACTTTTTTTCAGTGCCATTGTAACTTTGAATAGTCATTAAATAAACTGTTGTAAGTCAAGGACTACCTGCATATAGAATTGCCTGTGGCCCACCTTGTAACCAAAATTCTGTTTATAATCTGAGTTATTTTGTTTCTGTGATGTAGATATAATTGTATTTGGCAATGAATGTGTGGGTGTGCGTGTTTCACCTTGGGACCATTGCAAACATGTCCTTTTTGTGACTGACCACCTTCAGAAAACTTTCACATTTACTTTATTATAAGTAAATAATTAGGAGGCTAAGCTTTAATTTCATAGTCCTAACTCAGTAAACCAACCAACTGGATTCAACATCATGATAAGATGATTGAGAAGGGAGAGGCAGATGGTGGTTTTCTCTCATGTTTTCTCTCCAACACTGGTGGATTATACTGTAATACCATGTGAATAATCAATAAAGGCAGAATTTTGGGGGTTATTTCACATAGCAGGCAAATTAATTCTATCTTTCCCTCAGAGGAATGGCTGAGGGCAGTTTATATACAATTCAGTGAATCATAAAGTACTTTTCAAACAGGTGGAGCCCATTCTTTTGGCTGTCTGAAATGTAACTTTGAAGCCTCCAAGCACTTCATTCAAACTTAGGAACCTCATTTATCTCTATAGGGGACCTGTGACTTAAGGCTGCATTCTGGTAAGATTTATTAAATAGAAACAAGAGCCATGGAATTGAGTTCTGCATAGCCATATGCATGGCTGCCCTGTAAAAACGAAGTACTTGCCTGAAACTGAACAAAACCTTAAAATTAGCCCTGGAAAATAGAGCTCAGCAAAGCTTTGAAAGGTGTTTCATTACAGCAGTGCTTCAAGCTTGTGCTCCTCTGAAAGGGCTTCACAAAGGCAGCATCATCCTCAGCTGCTCCAGAGCTGCTGCTCCTTGGCTTCTCTTTTGAATCCCGCAGAGGCTCCCTCCAGCACTTCCAGGAGTTTGACTAGGCTGTCAGTGACCCAAAGCTTCTTAGCAAGACAAGCCGTGTTACCTCTCTACCTTCCTGAGAATCAAATGGCTTCCCTGGAGTGAGGTATCTCAGACAGGTGAATTGTACCCTCCTCGCCCAGGCTTAATGGAAAGGCCATCCTTTGATTAAGGCAGGTATCCAATTTCCAAACATCTCTGACTACCCAGTCTCTGCCTGAAACACACCTAGGGCTTCCACTTGAATTTTACCTAAATTCATGAAATCCAGAAGTAACAACAATATTAATTACAATAAAAATGCTAATAAAGGTTGGAAAATTAGAGCACCTCCACCATACAAAGGGTTTGCTTTAATTTGATACCAGCGATAGATCTGAGGGCTGGTTACTTTTTATCGTTCTACCACTGAGAGCATTTTGGCATACTGTGTAATGGTGTGGTATGCTGGATGCTCTGCACTGGATAAGAAGATGCTCCAGAGAGTTATAAACACAGCACAAAAAAAATCACCGGTTGCTCTCTTTCTTCTTTGGAAGAGATTGTGAAGACCAGGCGTTTTTCTAGAAGCCATAGAGATAGAAAAACGCCCACACAGCATGAACAAATGAGATGACACCTCCCGCCTACCAGCCATTTGGAAACCCGCCCTCATGAACAGACGAGTACCTAACATGAAGAATGACACCAGACCCACACCCATGAGAACCACACAAGATGCCACCACCACACTTCCACGTAGAAAACAGACTCACACCCACTCAGAAGATGAGACACGACCACGGACCAGAAGCCGCACTGCAGCTGCATCACTACCCACTTCAAACCCTTCCGAGCCATACATGAAGCAAACCGACACCCACTATGAAGATGCAGCACGATCACGAACTCGAAGCCAAACAGCAAGATCACAGCTCACCAACTCAACCCCCCCAGCAACTAAGACTAACCTGAGCACAACCAAGCCCCCACCTGAACAGAACACGCCTCCAGCCAATCAGAACACAGCCAACCCCCCAACCAATCAGAACACAGCCAAACCCCCAACCAATCAGAACACAACCCCACCCAATCAGAACACAGCCAAGCCCCCACCCAATCAAGTCACACCCCCACTAGCAGTTAAAAGGAAGAAGCAGCTGCAAGCTCACATCACTCTGAGAAGCACAGAGCCGAAGACAGAAGCCTGAAGATGATGAATGAGACTTCATCGAAACGTTGCCTAGATACTGCCAATCTTACGCGGGAGAAAACCCGAATAACCAAAGATCCACATCTATATCTATATCTATATCTATATCTATATCTATATCTATATCTATATCTATATCTATATCTATATCTATATCTATATATATATAAACAGCTTGATATAGTGAATATCCAAACAGCCAAATTTAGAACACCTGAAAAGGCCAAGATAATAAAGAGAGGCCTTCAACAGCTTCCCTGCACAGGTGGACATGGACCAGAGTGCTCGCTGTTGTGCTGCTGGGTGGGTAAGGCTGTGAGGGTTAAGCCAATAATAATGCATGGATGGCCTCGAATCTAAAAAAGAAAACAAGGTGTAATAATTCCTTAGGTTATCTGAAGAGAAACCTCTGATCGGGAAGGAAAACTACCTCAAACAGCTTGAGTTACAAATAGCGCGGCCACGCGGTCTTTAAAACAAAAGCAAAACAATGGCTGTTACTTTTGGCGTGGGCACGCTTCCCAGCAACAAACTCCCACCGCGTGGAGAAAATGCTTCCAACAGCTTCTCCTTGTGGATAAAAAATGGCCAGGAAAGGGTTGGAAAGAATTAAGCTTTTATGCTTTCCACACCAAGATGGCGTTCTGAGGGGAAAAATCAACCAATATGACTCGGATGAGGGCAAAATGCCTATGCCGCTATTGCCAATGTAGAAAAAGGCAATGCGGAATCACAATGGCAGGGGTAGAACAAGCAGTGGGGGGGCTCGGAGCAATGCTGCAGCCGCCTGCTGCTTCAGGGCGTGAAATGGCACTGCCCGAAAATGCAAATGATCTCTGATGGCCAGATGGAAAGAGGTAACGTCGGGAGATCGTAATGTGATTTGGAGCCTGGAAAAACAAAACTGGACTATTTCCAAACCTGCTGAATAATTCTCCTGTTCCAGCCAAGGAAGAACAAAAAGCACTGCCTATCCTCAATGAGGCTGAGCCAAAACTGGGGAATGCTGGGGAGGAGTCCCATGGAGGAGGAGGAGCATTCCACAAATTAAGCCCAGCCTAGACATGCAGAGACTGAAGCACCTTCCACTACTGGATGCTCTGAACAGCTCATGGGAGAACTGGAAAATCGCTCCACTGGCTGGACCTGCCCCTCCCCACCCAGTCACTCCTTACCTGACATGTGAGCCATCCAACTTGCCTGGTTTGGTAAGTTGATATTTTTTCTCCCCCCTTCCAACCATCAGCTGTTCTGCTCTGCCAGGAGATTTAGATTAGCTAGAAAGCAGGAAATCTTTGGATTTCTTGCTTTCTAGCTAATCTAAAAGCAATCCTTTCTTAGGACTGAAGCTGTTCAGTGCAGACTCAGGTAGCCAATTGCAGATAGATAGATCTCTAAATGAATCTGTGATTCTGTGAGCAACTCAACCTGCCTACCTGGTTTGCCTGCTTTTGGATAAAAGTTGCTCCTTTTTAAATAAAAATTAAACATTTATATACATGGTGTGTTGTGAGTTAATTTTATGAGTTTGCTTGCAAGCAAATTTTATGTGACAGACTCAGATAGCTGATTGCAGATAGATAGATCTCTAAGTGAATCTGTGATTCTGTGAGCAACTCAATCTGCATGCCTGCTTTGCCTGCTTTTGGGTAAAAGTTGCTCTTTTTTAATAAAAAAATCAATATTTACATAATATTTATAATATTTACATATAAGCCATGCCCACCCAGTCACATGACCACCAAGCCATGCCCAGTCAGCAAGCCACACCCACCCAGTCACATGACCACCAAGCCACACCCACAAATTAGGCCACACCTACAGAACCAGTTGTTAAGAAATTTGAATCTCACTCCTGCCCATTTTCCTACGAAGACACCAATGTTAAGAAGTATGAGCCAGCTGAAGTGTTGATTGGCTCATACTTTTTAACATTGGTGTCATCATTTATTTTTCTTGCCAACAATGATAGAAGTAGCAGAAATTCTTGTTTACTGGTGTACAATGTTAAGGTTTAATGAGCTATAAATCTCCCATTAACACAAAGAAATGCATTGGGAAAATTGCCAATTTGGCTGAATGATGCAGGATTATATTTGTAGGCAGAGAAATCCATGTGTAAAAATAAAATCAAAAGCAATATGTTAAATGTAATTTCAATATTCCTTCAATATTGTTCTCAAAGACCTCAATATTCATGGAAAGTCCTTTCAGAACTGATGGGGAATATTAATACTGAAACTTTCAAATCCATTCCTACCGTATGTTTAGGATCTGGGTTAAATGGAACTGAAATAATTTAAAACGCGATCAGATTTTCTGTTCTACTAAAATCAGGAAAATTTTATTGTAAAATCAAACTAGAATTATCTAAAGTGAGCGTGGATGATAAACATTCACTAAATCATTTATTGGGATAAATTAATCTACTTTCTGAGTTTTTATCTCTAAGCTGAAGCTGCTGCCTTCTGGAGAGCTGTTCAAGATTTTTACCCCTTCCCAATTTGACCTTCATTATCTTGTTCCAAAATATCAAACACCAGATATATTTTCAAAATAGCTGGAGACATTTACAGCTTCAGCAGGTTTGAGGTATTTTAAAGGCTGGCAGATTTCTTTGTACTTTATATTTTCCAGAGATAATTGATAACTCCAACTCTTCACTGTGATAAGAAAACTTTTTAGGCTTACAATTTAAAAATATCTTCAAAAATGCACTTTAAAAACCTGAGTGGTTATTATAGAAAGCGTGGGATTGAAATACAGCACAAAACAAAAGGGCATTCCATGTTTATAGTTAAACTTTCTTTTGTTTTATTCTACTCCCCTAAGGGACATCCTGCCTTTATTGCTAAATTGTAAATTCTGTACAACATGCCGTCATTGGAAGAGCATCCAGCCAAAAGGTCTATCTTAGTGTTTCTTATTTTCAACAACTTTAAGATCTGCAGACTACAGTTCCCAAATTTGCTGGCTGGGGTATTCTAGTTTACTTAGTTCAATTTTCTAATTCTCACAGGACCAAACCAGATACTCCTGGGTAGTTCATAAGCAGAATACGAGAACCATAAATCTCTCCTGTGGTGGCACTCCTACAACTATTATTGATAGATATGCTGCCTCTGATTCTAAAAATAGTACCTAGGCATCTGGATAAATAATCACTGATCCCTTAGCCCCTCTGTTTTCCTCCTCCTTCTCTTCTTCTTCCTCTTCATCGTCATTTTTAGTCCAGCGGCTATTCTAGGGACCCAGCAAAGGTAGGAGGAATCGTTCCTCCCCCTTGAATTCTCACTAATGTCTCCTTACAATACAGTATTGGTAATATCCCACCTGCCCCAGTGTTATGCAATGTAGTTCCATGCTTGACTACTAGCAGGAGGATTTTTACTTTGGTGAAGTCCTAGTGGTGGCAATCCCTCCCACGTTTGCCAAGTTTATAATCTTTGGGATTAGGCTCTTAATTGTTTTTAGGGCTATCTAGGGTTCTTGTTCTAACCTTCCTCTCTCCCAATCAGCATTTATTCTCATTTTGTTAAAATATACATTTTCAGTGATGGTTTTTATGTTTTAGTTTAGTTTAGTTTTTATAAGGTAAAGGTAAAGCACATAAGTGCTAGTCATTTCGGCCTCTAGGGAGTGGTACTCATCTCTGTTAAAAGTTGAAGAGCCAGCGCTGTCCGAAGATGTCTCCATGGTCATGTGGTCAGCTTGACTAAACATCAAAGGCGCATGGAACGCTGTTACTTTCCCACCAAAGTGGTCCCTATTTTTCTACTTGCATTTTTACATGCTTTTGAACTGCTAGGTAAAACATTTAAGAAATTGAGGAAATATCAATCCTGCTGAGATGTGGTGACATTTAAAGTTTTTTTTTTTAAAAATAGCAAAAATTGATACAAACTCCATCTCATATTCTACCAAACAAGTACCTGCTGTTATTGGGTGGTATGAAATCTACAGGAAAATACCTGTATTAAATTACCCAGAAGAGTACCAGAAAGCCTTTTGCCCGTGGGTGCTTTGTGTTAGGTTTCCGTATTGATGAAACTGGAAAAGTTTTATTTATTTGTAAAAGTATTTATACTAGCTTGTTAATTACTGCTAATATAGATTATCCTGATGGCATAAAGTAGATAGTTTTCAAATGAAATTAAAAGATAAATTAAATTAATAATAGTAATATTTAAACCATTCCCTCCAAAGTAGTCTTGGAACTTTTGGACTTTTGGACTGATATCAAAAACAGATTTTAAAAAATTGCAGAGAAAAACTACCTGCCTGAAATTATGCAGAAGGTGGGCTGGTCCAAATTTTCATAGGAGAGAATCCTACTCAGAAGATGCTGCAAAGAGGAACATCCTATCTTTTGGGGGGGAAAGTTTTTACTTTCTCTCTGGTCTAAATTTCATATTCATTTTGTTGATTTATTTGTATACAGAATTCTAATGTTTCTTTTTTTACAAAGTGAGAGGAGTTTATATTAAACAATTCTGCTAAAATAGTTCCTTTGTGTTCACACTATAAACAGCTAATTGTCCATGATTTCTAAGAGGAATGGCTTGCAGATATATGGTGTAAAATTGGAAGTTGATCGCTGTGTGTGTCCAAAGATATGTAGGGCCAATAGAGCACAGTGATTTTAGGATGGGTGAGAATTTAAGAGATGAAATCTTGGGTGGAAAAGCAAGCATTTTACTTTGTAGAGACTGAGAGAATGAGGATTTTCTGTTTGAGTATGGCTCACTACAAATGCACCAGTGTACCTTATTATGGTTGTTGTGCATGCTTTTAAAAGAAAGACAAGAGACATACATGAAACAAAGCCCATGATGTCTAACAATTGTAGACAAATGGGGATGAAGCTCTATTTTGATAGAAAGTAAAGAAGCTTAATTGGGACATTTCCCTACTATAATTTTTCCTGTTCTGTAGATGATTTGGCTATTTCTTTGTATGTCATTATGTAAAAAGTAGGTTTTCCATTTGTACAATGCACTAGCTCCAAGTCACATTGTAATAATTAATGACTGAGAATAAGATTATTACTTTTTTCATTTGCAGAGAAAGCATTCTAACAAAGTTTAGATGCCCCCAAGTGGGAAATGATTAGGGTTAAATTGAGAGAATTTGATACCTGAGAAAGAACAGCAATGATATTAAGCAGTGTTGCCTCAAATCAGACTTCAAAAGAGAGGAAGTACTACATACATGTCTCTTGCTTCATGGCTCCTCCTTCTTAGAGGAGGAATTACAATTAGTAGAAATTACAATGAAAATGTAATGTTTGTAGTAGGTCAAATGTATTTCAGTTCAAACCCAGAAATTCTGATTACAGTGTCCTGGTTTAACCATGTATTTGCTATGGATCCTCAAGCAATCCACTACCTTTAGCTGTCACCCCATCTGTGAGATATGAACAAGAATAACCTCACAATATTCTCTTGAGTTTCTCATGTAAACAAACAAACAAAAAATGACTGGGGAAGATATTTGTACTGTGAAGTGAACAACCTTTCCTTACGATCACTGAGAAAATTGGTAGAAATGTCTTCATGCTTAGTCAAAGTTCATCCTGTGTGATTACAATTTTCTCAATTTCCAGATTGAGAAAATAGCATAATTGTTTTTAAAATTCCTGACAACATTGAAGTGCCATGTATAAATGATGTCTTTCTTAAAGTTATTTTAAAAAGATGTCTGGGAAAGTTTAATGATCCTGTGAATTTTGCAATATTAGAGGACATTTTGATATTACAAATTTAGTGATTGATTGAGCGCGCCTCCAAACTTGTAATTTGTTATTTAGCTACCTTAATACCTTTAATTATTCATGTATATGTCGAACTTCTTGCAGCTTCATTGGAATTTGATCTGTTAAATATTTCAGTAAAGCAAGCATAGCAAAATTTTCTCAAGCGGAAAAGAAAGAAGAGATCGGAAGTGGGATAGTTTAAAAAAAGCAACCATTATCTTCTCAAGCCTCACTTAACCCTAGAGCAGGCATGTCAAACTTGCGTCATCACGTGATGTATCACAACTTCCCCCCTTCGCTAAATTGGATGTGGATGGATCAAAAACTACTGGTTTACATGTATATAACACATCTGGCCAATGGGCCACGAGTTTGACACCTCTGCCCTAGAGGGATAGCAACACCGTATAGCATAGAAAGAATAATATTGTTATTTACTTACTGCTAGCAGTTAGTAAAGTGAGAGATAAAAAGAGTGTATCAGGATGGCTAGCTGTATTCGGAAGTTACAGTAAATATATCTGGATGTGTGAGAAATGACTAGACATATACAGAGAGACTTTGACAGAGTTTTTTGTTGTTGTTACTAATGTGATAGCTAAGTGCTATTTTACCCTTACAAGGAGCAAATCACATGGCTTAAGAAGGTTAAGTCACTACAAAACAACCCTTACAATTCAGCTTTGCAGAACTAATAATAGTAATGTAAGAACACTTGATGCTAGAACCATTGCCGACTGCAGAGTGATTCAGATATCATTTAAAAAAGAAGAAAAGAAAAGGAAAGCAAGAAAGTTCACTGTAGCATCTGTAGCAGAACTGAAAAAGCTGTCTGAACATGGCAAATTTGGCAAAGGACTAAATCCAGCACTGACAGATCATTTACTCTGTGGAATTCTGAAAGAAAATATTAAAAAAATAAGACTCAACCAAGGGAAATTTAACATTTAAGAGAGTGTTTGAAATTGCTATCTCTATGGAAACCACTGCTGGAAATACTATGCTGGAATCAGGAGTAAAAGCTAGTGTGAATACCCTAAATTTCTAATAACATACACATGGATAATAACAGGTCAAAATGAATTGTGCTCTCATTGTGGCAGAGATTCTCATACTCCCAACTCAAGATAGATTTAAAGGAGAAGCTTGTCTTCAGCAGTTGTGGGTGCTTTTTCACTGGAGGTTTTAAAGAAAAGACTGGAAAACTACCTATCTGAAATGGTACAGGGTCTCCTGACTGAGCAGGGGGTTGGACTAGAAGACCTCCAAGGTCCCTTCCAGCTCTATTTTAATTGATTGAGAAAACTGCAGAAAATGCAATAAAGTCAGGCATACTATTTAGGAAAAGCAAACCATATGCCAAGGATAAGCAATCAAGCCACTATTTGAAAAGGAGAGAAGACTGAAAAACGTGGGCTGGAGACTTCTGGTTGGGGCGCCACTTCGGTGTGGACTAGAGGAACAACCAGAAACCCAGAGCACTAGAGAGGAAGAAGGTGACAACAGACCTAGAAGAGAATCAAGAACAGGAAACGAGACAAGAACCGTCCTATACAGGCAGTGATATAGACAAAGAAATCTTCCTATTCTCAATTAACATTAATGGCTAAAACTCATTATTGAAAAGGAAATAGACACTTGAAAAACTTAAAAAACAAAATGCAGATATAACATGTATACAAGAAGTTCATATCCCAGAAAACCAGGCAGACCTCCTAAAATCTTCTAATCTAGGCAAAATGTATTGGGCTCTTTCCAATCAAAAGAAAAGGGGCATTGTAGTATATGTAAAAGATTGGTTGCAACACAAACAGATATATAAAGATGAAGAAGGGAGAATGCTATTTATAGAAATAATACTAAATCAGAAAATGATGTTATTAGTTACAATATATGCACCAAATATACACTAAAAAGAATTTTATTCCGGGCTTCACCATAGGATAATAGAAACTGAATACACAAATGTATGCATAGTAGGAGACTACAATGCAGTTCCAGATATGGACAAAGACTATAAAAGCTCTAAAAAGAATAAAAGGAAAAGAAGAACACTCCCATCCACATTTAATAAGATGGTGTTAGAACTAAATCTGAAGGATGTGTGGAAAGAATTAAATCCCACTAAAAAACAATATACATTCTTCTCCAATCCGCACCATTGCTGGTCAAGAATAGACCTGATATGGATGGATATGGCCCTAATAGAGAATATTGAAAAGATAGAGATAGCACCAACCCGATCCAAATTAAATGGAAAGGAAAAAGAAGGATTGGAAGATGGACACTCAACAACGTATTAAGGGATAAAGAATATATTGGAATGATAAAAAAAGAATTGAAAATATTCTTTGAAAAGAATTCTTTGAAAGATCTAGAAATAAGTAGTCAAAGAGATCCGAGTAACCAAAATATCAAAAAAGAAATAGAATTGGTGAAGCATAAAATAAACTTGAGTGTACAGGAAGACTGATTAGGAAAACCTTATTAGCAAAACAAAATTATTTCAAAAACACAAATAAGCCAGGGAGATGGCTAGCCCACCACCTAAAAAAAAAGAACAGGAAAAAAGAGTGATACTAGCTCTTCGAGACCAAGAAAGGAAAATATACTCCCAGGTGCAAGAAAAGAAGGAAATTGCCAAGAATTATTTTTACGAATCTATATAAACAGGAAGAAACATCAGAAGAACTTATTAATCAATATCTCAAAGAGAAAAATCTGCCAGAAATAACAGATAAAGAGAAAGATAGTTTAAACAATAAAATATCTATAGAAAAAATCAGAAAGGCAATTGGAACACAGAAATCAAATAAGACTCCTGGCCTGGATGGCATTCCATCAGAATTCTATAAGGAGTTCCAAGAATTATTAGAGGAGTTAATGATGGATCTTTACAATGAAGCCCTGGAAAACGCCAAGGTACCAAATTCATGGATAGAAGCATATATAACCCTTATCCACAAAGAGCAGATGGATCCACAACAAATGCATAATTACAGACCAATATCCCTTTTAAATGTGGATTATAAGATATTAGCTACTATATTGGCAGAAAAATTAAAAAGGATATTAAGTTGAATTATCCATCCAGATCAGGACGGGTTCCTCTCATAGACAAATGAAGACAAATACAAGCATTATTCTGGATGTTTTAGAATTTTACGAAATACACTCAAACAGAACAGTGGTATTGATGTTTCGAGACGTCCAGAAAGCTTTTGATAATTTGAATTGGAATTTCCTTATTAAACAACTGATTGGCATGGTGAAAATTTTTTGGGATTCCTTAAGAAAATTTACAAAACACAAATGGCAAAAATAATAATAAATGGAGAAACCAAAGATAGCATAAGGATAAGTAAGGGAGTGAGGCAAGGATGCCCCGTTGCTGTATATACTAGCAGAAGAGACATTATTAACACAGGTATGACAGAATCAAGAGATTAAAGGATTAAACATCAAAAAAGATGAATACAAACTCCAAGTCTTCGCCGATGATATGGCATTTATATTGGAAGACCTGAAAGAAACAAGTCCCATTCTAATGAAGGAAATAGAAGAATATGGAAAGGTGGAAGAGCTAAAAATCAACAAAGAAAAAACTAAATTGATAACAAAAAACTGTACAAAAAAACAAAAGGAAGACCTAGCAAATAAATTAGGCATGCAGGTAGTGAATAAAGTAAAATATTTAGGGATTTGGTTGCAGGTGCTCCTCAATTAAAAAGGATAATTATGACAAACTAATAACACAAATACTGAAGGATCTAGACAATTGGGCTAAAATTCAATTATCTCTATTGGGTCGGATTGCAATAATAAAGATGAATGTTTTGCCAAAATTGTTGTTTCTGTTTCAGACAGTGCCAGTCAAGTTGGGGAATTTTTTTTTAAAGAATTAAATAAACAAATTTCCAAATTTATATGGCAGAAGAAAAAAGTCAGAACAAAGTATAAATTACTACAGGTTGCTATTGAAGCGGGTAGTGATGCAGCTGCGGTACGGCTTCTGGTCCATGGTCATGTCTCATCTTCTGTGTGGGTGTGAATCTGCTTTCTACATGGAAGTGTGGTGGTAGCATCTTGTGTGGCCCTTGTGGGTGTGGGTCTGGTGTCATTCTTCATGTTCAGTACTCGTTTGTTAATCAAGTCGGGTTTCCAAATGGCTGGTAGGCGGGAGGTATCATCTCGTTTATTCATGCTGTGTGGGTGTTTTTCTATCTCTATGGCTTCTCTGATTAGTCTGTTGTTGAAGTGTTTGGTATTCTGGTATTTTTAAAGTCAATCTCATGTCCTGTGGCTTTGAGGTGTTGGACCAGGGAAGAGGTCAGTTTTTTTTTAATTGAGTTCTTGTGTTCTTCAATGTGTGCACTTATTCTTCTGTTAGTTTGTCTGATGTATGTGGTGGGGCAGGCGGTGCAAGGGATTTCGTATACTTGTTGGTTTTCTAACTCGATTTTGTCTTTAGGGTTTCTTAGGATGGTGGATATTTTTCTGTTTGTGAAGAATGCTGTTTTAATGTTGTGTTTTTCGAGGATCTTGCTAATTTCGTCAACATTAAAACAGCAATATATATATGTGTGTGTGTGTGTGTGTGTGTGTGTGTGTATGTATATATGTATACACACACACACACACTGTACATACTGTATATATATTCATTCATCTGTTTGTTTTTAACTACATTATTGTTGAATACATTTTTTAAAAATATAATAGAAAGGGAGGGAAGTAGTGCAGGTCATAGATAATTTATTAATAAAAGAGAAACATAGATGGCTGACCTAGAAATATATAGCACAGTGATGGCTAACCTTTTCGGCTCCGAGTGCCCAAAGCATGCGTGCATCCCCAAAATACAACGTGCATGCATGCCTGTGCATATGCGCTGCCCCCTGCGCATGCACGTGAGACTCCCCTGCACCCACCACATGACCTCCCTGCACCCTCACCCATGACATGTGACTCCTGAGCATGTGCCCCGGCCCTGTGTGCATGCATGGCAGAGACCCGAAGATCAGCTGGCCGGCGGGAGGTGCACATGTGCATGCGTGGAGGAGCTGAGCTGGGGTGATGGCCTGCGTGCCCAGAGAGAGGGCTTTGGCATGCATGCCATAGGTTCGCCATCATGAATATAGCATAAAGATGCCTGGCTGCCTAGATATCCACTGCTCTCTAGCTGACTTTGTTGTCACCAAAGAAATTGCTGAGGTGCATTTGCAAACCTCAGGATAATTTTGCTGGGACTCTTAGAGCATTATGCAACAAATCATTGAGTCACAAGGTCTCTCTCTCTCTCTGTGTGTGTATCAGTGGTGGGATTCAATTTTTTTTACTACCGGTTCTGTGGGCATGGCTTGGTGGGTATGGCAGGGGAAGGAGACTGTAAAATCTCCAGTCAGAGGTGGTATTTGTCAGTTCTCCGAACTACTCAAAATTTCCACTACTGGTTCTCCAGAACTGGTCAGAACCATATACACAAAAAAATAGTGAAAACATATATGATGTTGCACACTCAATACAATACACTACATTTATCAAGGAACATGGCCTGTAATTCCTCAAAACCGTATATGCGATTGGTATTATTACCTTACAGCTAGCAGGAGGGTTTACAGCATGTTTATTATGAACAAATAGACAAGAAAGTGCTTGGCTTGGTTTGAGGAGTGAAATGTTTCAATCATGAAAGGGAGTTTCATGTTACTAAGCGTTTCAATAAAGTTTTAAGTTACCTAATAATTGAAGATCAATAACTACTATCTATCTTCATTCAACAAAAAGAGACTGCTTACAGCAACCGCTTGAATGCAATGTTGGACAAAGTTCCTTAGAGAGCACAGTACAAAACAGAATTCAAAAGGACGCCTAATTACTCAAATGCATATGGATTGTCTTATTTATCTCTGCTGGGTAAATAGTCTGAAAAAAATCCCCCTGAGATGAGAATTCCCTTGAACTATTTTCTCTCAAAGTTTTTTTTAATCGCGACAGATATTAAAAAAGAAACTAGGAGAGATCCTATGCTATCTCAAACCTACACAACAATCCAGAATGTCTGTAATATGCAGCAGCAATCTAAGCAGCAGCAATCTAAGTTTCAGAAGTTTTATTGTGGTGAATAGTAATTGTACTATGTATTATATGGTTTCTATGACTCGTTTAGGTGACTTTGTAATGTATTATATTTTGGTTTAGAAATTCTATTTTATTATATGTTTGTACTTGTATTTTACTCTTATCTAGTTTATGGGCTCTTTGGAATAAAAGGTAGCCTAAAATGTTCATAACAATCAATCAGTCAATTGACATATTCAGTATTTTAGTTTTGGAATACAGGAAAGACTTTGAGAATGCTCATTTAATGGTTGGGGGATGTATGGAAACCACTCTTAAATTCTTAAGTAACAATACTGAAATGCCACTTTATTTTATTTTTAAAAAATCCCCAAAGCAATTGACAAATAGTTTTGATAGATTTTTTATTAGCTTTCTACGTTAATTCAAGAATAATATACCAATTTAGAAGTTCCTTCACCAGTAATGTCTGACAATGCAATCCTATGCACATTTACCTACAGCAAAGTTAATTTAATGATATCTTAATAGGATTTATTTCTCATAAAGCTTCATGTAGTTTTCCTAATACATGTTTTAAAAAATCATATTAAGTTAGAGCTGACTTTTACATAAGTACCAGATATTGAAAGACATAATTAAGCAGCAAACAGAAAATAAGTGAAATGTTTTGACTAGCTGCTTTAATGTGGTGATTAGTTTTTTTGAACACTAATAGCTTTTACTTGGTCTCATATAATTTTACCTGCTTTTTTTAAATTGGAAAATCTCACTAATGGAAATCTGCAGAATCAAGTCACTTTGCTTGTCAGAAGGTTGCAAAAGATGATTATGGGACACTGCAATAGAGTCAATTGCCAAGTGTCCAAATTTTGATCACATGACCATGGGGATGCTGCAACGGTCATAAGTATGAAAAATGGTCATAAGTCACTTTTTTTCTGGGCCATTGTAACTTTGAATAGTCACTAAATGAGCTATTATAAGTCAAGGGATACCTGTATATTTTATTTATTTTGATAAATCATATTCTTTTTGCTGAACATAATGTTAAAAATGCTTTATATTATTTTAAAATAATACAACAGTCCTGTGCTGTAATAAAAGTTAAATATATAGAAAAATTAAAAATGTGCTCAGTTAATATTAGAGAAGCAAAAGCTAATATCTCCTTGATCTAAAATTCTGCTTAATGTTAATGAAATCTTGCAATTCTTCTTAAAGGGAACATTCACAAGTATTTGATAGATTTCTTCCGGGGTTAGAAATAAGGCAGTAATGAATTACATTTCTAATGGAGGTTATACCTAAAAAAGTGTGTGGGTGTGAAGCATCACACGCATACATTTATGATGAACCGTTTTTGCTACCCAGTTCAACGGGATGCTGGTTTACTGACCTACCAAAGTCCTTGGGTTGTAGATAAATTAATCTATAAATATTCATCCATATCATTAATGTATATATCAATGACTATACTTTTAAAGGAGAATATTGGTAGTTCAGAGGTGAAATAAGGGTCTTTGGTGCACACTCTCTGAGCTTGGTTATTTTCTTTCAGGTGTTTCATTAGCTACAATAGATGATGTTACCTAGTTTGGGTAATGAAACATTTGCAAGAAACTCATTGAGCTCAGACAGCACCAAGGAGACCTCTCATGAAATTTAAAAACATACCTAAAGACTGATAATAAGTAGGTGTATTACATTTTAGCCCTAATTTCAGCTTTGTTAAGTATGATATACATTCTAAATAGCAAATGTCAGAGGTCTCAGAAAGTGACCCAGTTACAGTGGAGAACAATTAAAAACAAGCAAAGTTCACTCAGCCTTTTAGTTCAAATGCTTTTGGGGGAGGTGGCACCAGCAAGGTCTTTTAAAACTTATGAAAGACTTGCGGGATTGGGACCATTCATATCTCTGAAGGACTGATAGCTCTTCAAAGTACAGAAGGCACAATTCCTGCATCCAGCAGTTGACATTCTTTGATGGTCAATGTCATATTAATTCTGAGGGGTCAAGCAGAAACAATCCAATTATTTCTGGAGACTGTCTATCTCACAAATAACCTGGCCATATACCTTTATACTTATAAATAGGTCCTTGATTTGCACTGGAAGACCACTGGAAACCATATGGTGAAAGCCATGTGATCCTTGGGAAAAGTCTTTAAATGGATTCTTTAAAGAATGACAGTCAGCTAATAAGTTTAAATCCATTTTCACTTGCAGTCTTGCTCAGTTTTAGGAGTCAAAACTTTATAGTGGAAGATATTGTTTGAATGGCTCCTGACATCCCTGGATTTTTGCTGGACTGGTGGATGCAACATTGTCTTCTCATTCTTTACATTGGTGGCCCTGAAATTCAGCAGGCAAGAGATGAGATGCTTGTTCTTTTATGTCCATGGCAGTGCAGGAAATTAAGCAATCTGATTTACATCTATCTCGGCTCTTCAAAAGGACCACGGTTGCCTTGAAACTTTGCTTCTAGTTAGGGTGGAAAAATATGACCTTTCTCTGTAGAATTAGAGCCCTTATACTTCCAGGAGAGAAGTATTTATCATTTCTGATGGATATCTACGATCACTTGAAAAGCATACTCACTGCCAGCATCATAATGAGGGGCTTTTGTAACATAACAAAAGCCAGCATCATTCAATTTCCTCCAGTTGCATGCAGCTCCTGGCTTTTGATGTCTGTGGACCTCCCTTTAATCTCTACACATGTACCTTTGCTAACAGGTCTTAGATGAACATAAATTGAAAGAGGAACGATAGAATTCAGTATGGGGAGGAAATATATTTTGTCCATGATTTACAAGTTCTCTGGAGCTCCAAAGCATTAACAGGTTGTTTTACATGAAAGAACAGACTAAGGCAGTGCTTATCTCATTAATGGGAAGGTATAAAGAAAGAATTACAACATGGGACAAATATCTGATCTCCTTCAGTATGTTGCATAAAGAAATCCCTTTCAGTTATTACAAAGTGTATACCAAGTAAACTGGTATCTTAAGCAGCAATTGATAAGCATTTGCAAGCTAAGCAGTTCTGAAAAGTCAGTGTTGCGGAAGAAGGAAACAGCCAATATGTATTTCAGTAATAAATGCATTTTATGGGATAAATGAATTATTTGAGACATATCCAAAGAAGTTTTTTTTAACACTTGATCTGTGACTGTTATATTCATCTCAAAATTCCCTAGGAATTCTGGGTGATATGATTTCATTTTACTCTTCTAAGAACTTGCAAGGAAGGATTAGGTTAAGAAATCGATAGTATGACTTTGAAGATAGATATGAATCCAGGTCTCTGGATGCTGTTTAAACTCAGTATAAGAAAACTTATGCTAGAACTGTGTGCTAGTTATATAGTGAACAAGTTTATTCTGGACATACTGTGCCCTTCTGGACAGAGAAGAGATAGGGAAGGTATAAGAGGAGGTTTGGTATAGCCTCTCTTAATGTGTCCTCCAAAGCTTTCCTTTGTGATATCTTAATATCTTTTGTCTTTAACCTTTGGCATTCAGTGACACTGAATTTTAGTATTTCATATACGGTTTTGGAAACTGACAGTTTCAGTGAGATCTCATTGAGCCCATGCTGATTGTTAGAAGTCTGGCAGCATTTGATAGAGAATAGTTTTGGCCACTTGATGTGATACATATCTGACAGAATACTTTAGTATATTGGATAACTGACTTCTGATGTTTGGCTCTATGAATATTTGCTGTTCTATAAATATTTGATACACTAGATGCTTCTTTCCAGCAAGTCAGAGTTGATATTTGAAATAGTCAATATAGTAGATGGCAGTGTATAATTTCTAAACAGAGGAGTCACAGATGAAATCTGACTCAAACACACTCTGAATCTCAGCTCGTATGTCTCATATGTACGAGGGTGGTAGAAATACACACAGAACTGGGGATATCCTCCCGTTTGTACATATTCCATATTCATTCAAAGCAGGAATTTACTTAGCCTTGGCAATAGGGACGTGTGCATCTCTGATGTTCATACTAACATTTAAAAATATTTAATTTAGGGCAGGATCCAATCCGAATCAGTCGCTGGGACCAGGGTTTTCTGAGCTTTTGGATGCATACTGGAGCCCATCCTTGGGGAACTTCTCTCTAGCACACACACTCAACCAGAAAGAAGTTCCTTAAAGATAGGCTCCTTCCTGAGTCTGAAAGCTTGGAAGAACAAAACCTCTGGTCCCAGTGATTGACCCAGATTGGATCCTGCAACATTAACCTGGGACATGTGTATTTGCCTTCATTCATTTACTTTAGGGCTCTACAATTTCCTCTCTGTTGAGGGCAGCAAGTAATTTTTGATAATGTCTTGGGTCCACACCACAAAAATTGATAGGAATGGGCTAGAAGAGTAACCAATTTACTGTTACTTAACAGGGAGATGGTGGCATATAAATTTAATAAATAAATAATTTTCACTTCATTTCATTGCTTCGAGAACCAGCTGTCCAGGGAATCCTCCACTGGAAGACCTGACTGCTAAACACTAATAGCCTGTGAAAGTGACTAAAAACATCAGTTCTTTTTACTTTCATTCATCCATTTATTTTTTTTAACAATCTCCAAGCCTCTCTCATCATTCCTTACCAGCAGCGGTGGGATTCAAATTAACAACTGGTTCTCTGCCCTAATGATTTCTTCCAACAACCGGTTCACCAAACTGCTCAGAAAGTTAACAACCGGTTCTCCCAAAGTGGTACAAACTGGTTGAATCCCATCCCTTGCAACTGGCCTCTGGTTTGAATGGGAAGATCTTCATTTGTTTTCCTTCTGTACTGGGAGTCAATCCTCTTCAGTTTTGTCTTTCCTATAACATGATACACTTTTGGGGACTTTGGAAAACACTGTAGCTATACTAAGTCAAGCAGCTGCTTAAACCGGGAGTCAAAAGCATTCTCATCAGCAGGGGTCTCCAACCTTGGCAACTTTAAGACTTGTGGGTTTCAACCCCCAGAATTCCAGCCAAGCTGGCTGAGGAATTCTGGGAGTTGAAGTCCACAAGTCTTAAAGTTGCCAAGGTTGGAGACCCCTGCTCATGAGACTAAGTTAGACTGCATGGATCCTGCATATGACACCTCTGATTGATTTGAAATAAAGTGCCTTCCCTCTTTACCCAACTGGTAAAGCAGGGTTTTGTCTCTATCTTCTCAGCTGCTGAAACTTGTGTGAAATCATAACCTCCTTGTAATACAGGTTGTCTTCAGCTTGTGACCATTTGCTGAGTTGACCACTGGAAGTTACTGCAGTGCTGAATAAAGTGACTTATGACCAGTCTTCACACTTACAATGGTGACAGTGTCCCTGCAGCCTTGTGATCAAGATTCAGGCACTTGGCAACTGGCATGTAGTTACCATGATTGCAGCATCCTGAAGTCACAAGATGACCATGCATGACTTTCCCAGAAGGCTTCTGACAAGCCAAAATCAACTGAGGAAGCCAAATTTACTTAACTGCTGTGGCAAAAAAAAAAAAGATTGCATCACTTAGTGACTGAAGTTCCAGACCCAATTGTACTAATAAGTCGAGGACTAACTGTAAACCAGTGGAGTTCTGTATCAATGGCTTGCCATTCCTCACCTAAAAAAGAACATTTGGTAACTGTATAATTCTGGTCCAAAGGAACTGTGCAGTTTGGTCCCTTTACAGTAGACTAATATGAGAGGTGGCTGAGGAGGGCTGCTGGGATCATCCTCTACACCATGGGCCAGTTCACGGGGAAAGCATAAACCAGTTCTGTTCTGGTGTGTGTAATGGTATGCGAGAATGATTTTGAGAAACTGGGGGAAAGAGCTGCAGTCTAGTCAACAATCTAATAAATGATAGATGAGTCTGAAAGAGGAGGGGTGGGGAGTTTTTAGTAGCATACAAATAAAAGATGAGCATACTTTTAGGCTTGCAACATTCTCTTAAATAACCTTACAATAAATATAGAATTAGTATTCATTGTTATGCTTCTTGCCTGGACTAACTTGAAGGGCAAACACCAATCTTCCTACAGAAGACTAGAGCTCTTAATAGATTGCAAGTATGGGCAATATTGGCTGTAAAAATAACTCACCTATAAATTTTGCTCCTTGCTTAGTAAACACTAATTGCATTTGACAAACGAGATCCTTTAATTGAAGCAGGGGTACACATACCATGCTGAAAACAGATGCGCCTCTTGCCTTGCATCCCATGTCATACTTTTTTCTGGACCCCATTGGGAACTTCGTGAATGGATGGTGCAGTTTTATTTCTTAGCACAATTGTTTGAAGTACAAGATGAGTGGCGTGCAACTTGAACAGCGTCTGGGCCAGAGATGTGTGAAATAATAGAATATTGTTGAGTTGCCACAGGTCACGGTTCCTTAGAGAGAAATCTCCTGTAATTTCATGAGGTCCTCCTTCTATTTCTTTTGGTTGGTGCTGCATCTCCCAAGACATTCTAACATTGAGGCATCTACAAGGAGGATCCAAAAAATCAAGGAGATGACTGCAACTGCACAGTTGAATCCCTGATCCTTTTTAAAGTAAATTACACACCAACGTCTTCTAAAAAAAGGAAGTGGAGCTTTGATCGCACGGCTGCCATTTTGATATTTTTCAACCCCCTGGAGGACAGCCCTATCCAACATTATGCATTATTCACTTATTTAACTTGCTATCCAGCCAACTCATAAAACTTCTCTGTAATTGACCATGACCCTATGAAACAACACATTTAAAAACAGCTCAAATAGCAATTCGAGCAAACCTATGGGTAGAGGCTTTCCAGCTCTTCAAAATCTTCATTGTCAATTCTGTAGTCTCTCTTAGTTTTCTTGAATTTAATCTGAGTCCCATTTTTTTTCACTGTACTCCTTGACTTCCATCTCTAGAACTGGCAGATAATTTGTACTTTCAGTCATCGTCTTGCAAGTTACTTCAGTTAAAATTCTCCCATTATCCAACACTTGATAGATCCAGTGACTTGATAATCTTTGGTACGTCACCGTCCTTCTGCCCTTCAGCCCCTCTTAAATCCATTGACAATCCATTGACAAGGAAAATAGTCTTATTCAGCATAGCTTCAGGGCATACTGTGCTGACATTTATTTGGGGTTGTGGGGGAGGGGGGAGGCTTAGTAAGAAATATTCCCTGCATATGTAACAGGGACATGTTTGTGTTTAATCTGGCCAAACTGCTGCTGTCGTGTTTAGTTTTGCCGTGTGATGCAAATTAAGGACATTAAGGCAGGGCACCAACTGAGCATGTACTATAACAGGAAGGCGTCACAGCCAAGAAAGCCTCCAGGAGACAATTATATGAGACAGTCTTTTAAAAGAAGTGTTTGCTGTGAAAACAAATCCTTTAATGCTGTAGCCTAGAAGGTAGAATATAGATGGGGAGCTTAAGAGAGAGAGAGAGAGTGAGGGAGAGATTTTAATGCTTTACTACATGGGTTCTTTCAGAAAAGAGTGATTGTGTTAATGGATAGGGAGCTGTGCAGATTAATTCTTACATGCATATCTCTTGATTCGTAAGCTTTGGCTGTTTTCTAGTTGAATGAATTTTGAATTCTGAATGAATTTTGAATTCATCAAAACAGACTCACCTTCTGCACTTGACAATTGCATGGACAGTAATTGAACATGGTGGCCGGTGGGGATGAGAAAGTGAAATTTTAAGAGGTGGTGTTTTTTGGGGTGTGTGTGTGTGTCATATCTTTCTGGTACTTCTGATACCATTGACTGAATAATTCCAACCATGATTTTATTCAGGCATGTGAAGTCTCTTTGTGCAAGCTAGAACAGGTGTGAAAAGTTCTGCCATGCTTCAATCTTTCTCCTAATATGGTTGGAATAAGCACACTCTTGCCTTAAGCCCTCTCTGTAAGCCACCTTTCTGTCTGGAGAATTTATACAACACTCTGTCCTATCACCTGTCAATCAGTCTGGATGGAGCTTCAGAGATGCTGTTGCATGGACCGTTCCTCCTGTACTTGTAAGAACGTAAGTTGGTCTCTGAACATGCTTGCTTTAGCTCTTTTGTTTGCTGTGTGGTGTTGTTTTTTGATTATCCTCTAATATTCCCAAATTGGTATTTACTGGGACCCATTTTTAAATGTGTAATCCAGCTGGCCTACAAAAACTCAACTTCAAAATGAGGGTGTGGGGAAAATAGGGGGAGGAAAGAGTGTTAGATATGTTCACCATACTGAGTTATTTATAAAAATAAGAAAGGTAGGATAAAAATGAACAAATAAACTAAAATAATTGTTTATTGCCTTGAGTTCACTAATACATATAAAAAGGTGGGATAAAAATATTATTATTATTATTATTATTATTATTATTATTATTATTATTATTATTATCATCGTTGTTGTTGTTGTCATTGTTGTTATTGTTGTTCATTGCACAGTCAGCCAGGTGTTCAGACTGGGTTTGGCATTTTTGTCTACCTATTGTATCCTTACCAAGGACTTGGGATAGGCAAATCTGGAAGTTTGATGGTGTTACAGATATCGCCGCAGGATGGAAGCTGTTCCAAGAAAAGCTGCCTTCTGCAATTGACTGATGGCAAATTTGTGAATGCCTATGGTGTTCAAATGGTGCTCCAGTTGTTTTGGGATTGTACCCAAGGCACCTATTACTATTGGTACTACCCTTGCTTGCCTTTGTCATAGTCGTTCTATTTCTATTTGTAGGTCTTTGTATTTTGTTATCTTCTTTTCCGCTGTCTCCAGGCACTGCCACAGTCACTATCCAGACTTTTTTGTCTTTCTTATCGATAAATGTTAAGTCCGGGGTGTTATGTGGCAGGTGCCTGTCTGTCTGGACTCTGAAGTCCAAGAGCAACAAAAACAACAACAATAATTATCATCATTATACAAAAGTGTGAACGATTATGTGAAAACAGCACAAAATAATAAACAAGACACTAAAAAGCTAAAGAGTATTTGATTTTAAGGCTATGTCCCCTTTCTGTCTGATGTCTGGTAACCCTAAATGTAAGTGGATGTGGTTAGCAATGCCATCTGGCTTATAAATGGTGCTCATAATTAGCCAGTCAAAGTTCCACCCTTTTCTATAAGTGTGCAGATCAGAGGTGGTATTCAGCAGGTTCTGACCAGTTCTGGAGAACTGGTAGCAGAAATTTTGAGTAGTTCAGAGAACTGACAAATACCACCTCTGACTGGAGATTTTACAGTATCCTTCCCCTGCCACACTTACCAAGCCATGCCCACAAAACCGGTAGTAAAAAAAAAATTGAATCCCACCACTGGTGCAGATACCATTGTACAGAATGCCTACGTTATTTAAGGGCCCCTATACCCTTGTAAGTGCATTTAGGATTGCAACATTAAAATTCAATCCTCAGAATACTTACCTAAGAGTAAATCTTGCTCATAAGAATGGGCATCCATAGAGTTGCTCTGTAAGGTACTAAATCTAAGAACAATTATATAGAAATAATTTTTGCTAACTAGCATGAGGCTGGGTAAATAGGATCTTTAATGCTGCAATCTTGTATAAATAGATCCATTTAAAGATAGCTAGATATCTTTTGACCATTCTGCTGCTTCCAGTCATGCAATAGAATAATCAAGCAAGCAAATATCCATTAACCATGGCTTGTTTGTTCAATTAGATTAGTATTTCAAAATCAATAATTTCTTATGCAATTATTTTCCACCCAACCTTATAGCTATAGGATTGACTATAACAGGGCATGATAAACTCTATGAATTTAAAACAAAACAACAGACCATAATCTGGGCTGAACTATTGCTTTCTAGTACAGTAAATCCAAAACTAACTGCTAAAATTTTATCTATTTTTGTGTTGCTTCCTTAATCAGGATTTACATCCTAAACTACAAAATCCAGATTCCTAGTGGTTGGCAGCATACAATCAGTTTTCACCATCTTGTTGCTGTACTCTATGTAATAGACACCCACAATCTTTGGAGGCAATCTGCTCCACTGGTTAATTGTTCTCACTCATTTCTCCTTAGTTCTAGGTTGCTTCTCTCTTTGTTAAGTTTCTATCCATTGTTTCTTGTCTTGCCATCTGGTGCGTTGGAAAATAGGTTGATGCCCTCATCTGTATGGTAGTCCCCCAAATATAGAACCCTGCTATCATGTCACCCTCAGCTTTTCTTTTCATTAGGCTAGCCATACATAATTCCTGTAACTTCATATGTTTTAGCTTCCCTCTATCCCTCTAATCATCTTTGTTGCTCTTCTTTGCACTTTTTCTTGAGTTTCAAGGTCTTTTTTATTTTGTGGGGATCAAAACTGGATGCAGTATTCCAAGTGTGGTCTTACTAAGGCTTTGTAAAGTGATACTAAAACTTTACATGATCTTGATTCTGTCTTTCTGTTAATGCAACCCCAGGTGGTGGTATAGGAAATACATGGCTCAATAATAGTAACTGCAAGGGACCTTGGTGTCCTAGTAGACAATCACTTAAATGTGAGTCTGCAGTATGCTCTAGTCTCAAAAAAAAAAAAAAAAGCCAATGCAACCTAGCAGCTACTAGTATTTAGCCAGATACCACCTATACTATACTTGTATACTTGTTTTTATTGCCTAAGAGTAAACCCTTACTTTTCTCATCACTGAATTTCATTTTGTTAGATAGGGCCCAGTGTTCAAGTCTGTTGAGATCCTTCTGGACCTTGAGCCTATCTTCTGGAGTGTTGGCTATTCCTGCCAGCTTGATGTGGTCTGCAAATTTGATGAGTTCCTCTTCTATTCCCTCATCTAAGTCATTGATGAAGATAGTAAGACCACACCTAGAGTACTGCATCCAGTTTTGGTCACCACATTATAAAAAAGATGTTGAGACTCTAGAAAAAGTACAGAGAAGAGCAACCAGGATGATTAGAGGACTGGAGACTAAAACATATGAAGAACGGTTACAGGCATGGCTAGTCTAGTGAAGAGACGAACCAGGAGACACATGATAGCAGTCTTCCAATATTTGAGTAAGCAGTAAAACGAAAACCTTAAACATAGGCTTTGAATAGGCAAACCAATACAGAGAGAGGATATTAATGACAATCCTTGTTGGGGATATTATTGAGTTTTCAGTTACCTTTATCAAGGTAATTGACATTCTTGTTTATTTTAGTGGATGCAGCATAACTGCAGCTTTATTCCTTTGCATATGTGTTTGCTCTGCCAAACCTAGATCAGGCTGGTACTGCCTACCCAAGCTTTTTTCTGGGCTAAGGTTTAGGATTTATGTATGAAAGAAGTAGGAAGGGGAAAATTACCTCAATTAGGTAATGAGCAGAACCCTTTGATTTAACTGTTTCTGAATCACCCAATTGTGGGGGAACGGGCTGTAATGTATTCTGCACGTGCAATTATTTTTGACACTTAATAGAAGCAACACTATTTTATTTAAGTAGAAAACCCTGTTAGAATGACTTAGTTGGGCTTTTAAGAATTGAAAAGAAAACCCCACAATGAACATATAAGCAATTAATCTGCAGACCTTCCTTGAATAATGAATTTCACTGTAATTGCCCCACTATCAGCTGTTGATTTGCAATCCAGGCTAGGCAACCATTTGGCTTCCCCATGAAAATTCAGAATTGTCTTGTTCTAGTAAACAGATGCTGTGATGATATACGGTGGTAGTTAAACTATCTGCTTTGTTTACCAATTTTGTTTCATACTTCATTTGCTGGCTTTCTCCAGCATCTCACAGTGTATGATGATGCAGGCACAGTTGCACGCTTGGAAACAGTCTCTTGGCTACTCTCCAAGAGCTGCATCCCTGTGCCGGAGACTCTTCTGCCTGTGCTTCTATGAGAAGCCATTTATGTTGCATTTGGCATCATTCTGATGTTCCTCCATACCTCCCTGAGAGTTTTTAAGAAGGTGGAGCAAAATGCTCAGAGAAATGCATTGGGACAAAGTGCGATCCTTCAGGTTTAGGCCATTTTTTAAAATAGAGGAATTCAACTGATGGCTTTATGTTGTAAGCTGCCCAGAGGTTGTTGGATATGAGATGGGTGACAAATAAATTTCATTATTAAATAAATAAGCAAACAAATAAAATAATGATTACTGACATGAATCGAAGGGGTATAATACTCAGTTTATTAATGCCCACAAACAGTAACCTAAATCCGCATTTCTCCCATTCAATAGTCGTTATTTAAAGTCTAGGTGACACCAGAGGTGGTATTCAGCAGGGTCTGACCAGTTCTGGAGAACCAGTAGCAGAAATTTTGAGTAGTTCTGAGAACTGGCAAATACCACCTCCGACTGGAGATTTTGCAGTATCCTTCCCCTGCCACGCCCACCAAGCCATGCCCAAAGAACTGGTAGTAAAAAAAATGGAATCCCATCACTGGCTCAATTGTCAAGGATTACTTGTATTTTCTCTCAAATTTTCCCTGCCATGCCCTCTTCCAGTTCCCCAAGCCACTCCCACAGAACCGGTAGTATAAAAAATCTGAATCCCACCACTGGGTGACACCTAAAATATAGAAGTGTGATGAAATGTGGTGTGGAGGTGGGTCACCAGGAGGGAGGCCCGAGTGGCAACTTACTCCAGAGGGTATGTGTGAGAGAAGGAAGATGATGACAGTCCCTCCCAAATAGTTCCAGAGTATATTGTAAATGCAAATAGTAGAGTCCTCAGTCTGGCAAAATTTTGTCTATCAAAGTGAAACAATAAAGGTCTCAAGTTGGAAGAATTGCCAGCTCACATTCTTGGTTTTGGGCCTGACAAGTACAGCTTGATTTATTTATACACCACCTTGATTATCTTTCAAAAATAACTTGAGGTGGCAAACATAAGCAACACACCTTCCTCCTCCCATTTTCTACATCTTGTGAGGTGAGTTGGGCTAAGAGTGACTGGCTCAAGGTCACCCAATTGGCTTTCATGCCCAAGGCAGGACTAGAACTCATGGTTTCCTGCTTTCTAGCTTGGTGCCTTAACACTAGAAAAACTGCCTCACTCCCTCTCCCTTTTTCCCTCCCTCCCTCCCTCCCTCCCTGCCTCCTTCCTTCCTTCCTTCCTTCCTTCCTTCCTTCCTTCCTTCCTTCCTTCCTTCCTTCCTTCCTTCCTTCCTTCCTTCCCCTTTTTCAGAATGAATCCAAATTATAAAGAAGCCAGTAAAAAAGGGATTTCACCTGCCTTGTTCTCAATTCCATAAGGTTATGTAATCCCTTAAAAACTGAATCAAATTTTATGCTTTCTGAGAATTGTTAGAACTGTTTTAAAATTTAAACAATACAGCCAAAAGATGAACAGAGATAGATGCAAGCACTTTGTATTGACTTGTCAGTACCTACATTACAATAACACAGTTAAAATCAGCCTCAAATATAAGACCTAGCAAGAGCATTAATTAAGCCTATAACATATGCAGGAAAGCAATCAATGGGAAGCCTTACGCCCATGGAAGGCTATCTTTTTAAAATTATTAAAAGGAATTCATGGTTTTAGAAATGTTTTAGAATTGTTAGGATCTGTAAAAGTGCAAAGGCAGAATGAATGTGTAATGGTACTGGGTTACACACTGGGAGTTGAAATCAACAAGTCTAAAAGTTGTCAAGTTTGGAGAACATGGTATAGGCTAAGGATGCCTGACCATTGACTACAAAACTTATCTTGTCTCCCTTTCTTTCTCTTTTCATAGGATAATGGGTTACGAACATAAGAAGGGAGGACCCCATTCCATCCTTGTCATCCAGACCTCTCACCAAACTGTCCCATCCACCACCTGTCAGTGAACTCCCAAGTAATAGAGCAAAAGACCACTTAAAGTTTTCCACTCATATTGACACTTGAGCCGAAACTGACTGAGCGTGCCACCTGCTAGGAAATTGCCAAAGGTCAAAACTCCATCAAAACCATAGGAAATGCCCTCAGGATATGAAAATCCCTTGCACTCGCAATAGGATTCTCCAGTACAGGCCAATCTCCCGAGGTCAGCCCTTGGATACACAAGGAGGCAGAGATTATCACACCCCTCAGAGAGAGATGACCGTATTTCCTCTGTACAGGACTCAGCTCAACCTCCTGAGGCAAACTTTGGCTTTCTGAAACAAAGACCAAATTGGCCTATAAATATTTCTAGCCCTATTTTTCAATGGGGGCCATCTTTGATTGCTAAGGTGTCTATTTTGCTCTCAAATAAATTCTTCCTCTACTTCAAGCAGGTGTATTGTGCTCCTTCACCCACCCCGAAACAGACCAAGAATTTTCTTTTAACACACACACACACACACCATTGCTGCTTACTGACATCATATGAATTCAATCGCCCACTGAACCAGCATCAATTATATCCAGCCTACAATTGTTCTTTCTGTCTGGATAGCCCTTTGCAGTTGACCTTCAAGGCCTCATGTCTATAGATTGCTTAGAATCCTGCTGAGATTTTAAGAGAATTCATCGTTTTGAAATCTCTGGAAGCCATCACATTTGCCTGGTGCAATATGATGAGGTTTTTATGAATTTAATTCAGCGGCTGGCCTCAAAGAAAACTCTTCTGAATTTTGTGAGAAAAATACTAATGTGATTCTTGCCTTTCATTATTTCATTTCGGCCTTGGTGGCTGCAAGCACAACTCCCGTCCCCCCCAATATTGTCTGGACATGTACATCTATGCAACAAACCAGAGTAAATTTTGAAATAGATCGAGTCTCAGAAGACACAGTTACTTTCATGCTTCCAGGAAGGGTGCTTTGGTCATGCATGATGCATTGTGTAGTTCCCCTTCCAAATGCTTTGCCTCACTAAGCTTCTGCCATCACAGACCCAAAGCAGTCAATCTTAGATTCTGTTCTCTCATATTGACCTGTGCTCTTCTGCCCCCTAGAGGGCACAGAAGCCCATTCTATTTCATTTCATTTCATTTCATTTCATTTCATGCCAGAGGAATCAGTGACTGCTGTTCACCTCTGCGATGCCTTTGAACTTTGATTATTCATTCACCAGGTTTATTAGCAGAATGGTAGGAAGCTCCCAGCCAGGGTTCTAAAATTCAGGAGCAAGGTCCTCCCAACCACAGGCTTAGATTCTGGATTGTTCTTAACAAGAGAATAGTCCACTGTCTGTGCCCCCCAATGCATGGTACCACATGCTACTCAGCATGTTTGTCGTGGAGGAAAGATAGTTTTTCAATTGCGAATTTGAAGCAGAAAATGAAAGTTGCCATGGGGTGCTAAATATAAAACAAAATTGGTAAAAAAAATCAATACACCAAATACAATCTAGGCGAATATGACCTTGTTGATGACCCTCACTCTGTCAAAGACCTTGGACTTCTCATATCGAATGACCTAAGTGCCAGAGCTCACTGCAACAACATTGCAAAAAAGGCTTTAACTGTTGTAAATCTGATCTTATGAAGCTTCTTCTCTGATTTGCAAACTAGGGCACACACAACCTTTGCTAGACCAATACTTGAATACAGCTCTACTGTCTGGAATCCACACTGTATATCAGACATTAATACAATTGAGCGAGTCCAGAAGTATTTTACCAAAAGAGTACTACACTCCTCTGTTCGCAACACCTACCCTATACCACCAGACTTGAGATTCTAGGCTTAGACAACCTTGAACTATGCTGGCTAAGATTGGACTTAAGCATAGTACATAAAATGATGTGTTACAATGTCTTACCAGTTAATGAATATTTAAGCTTTAACCATAACAACACAAGAGCACACAACAGATATAAACTAAATATAAACCACTCCAAACTTGATTGCAGGAAGTACGATTTCAGCAGCAGAGTGGTCAATGTCTGGAACTCGCTACCTGATTCTGTTGTCACCTGCTCAAACCCCCACCCCCTCAAACTAACCTCTATCAACCTCATCCCATTCTTAAGAGGTCTGTGAGGGGCGTGCATAAGTGCACAATCGTGCCTACTGTCTGTCCTGTTGTCCCCAATTATTAGTCCCTATTTCAGGTATGTAAACTAATGTTTATTCTGATTTCTATTATATTATAGGCATTTGACTACATAAACAAACAAACAAATAAATAAAGACATTTCAGAAAAGAAAACTTTGGTTTTCCCTTCCTAAAGATCTTTAGCATCTTTCCTCCCATCTTTTCCATCACAATCCATTTAAAAAGAGAAGATTGTTCCCTCCATTCTAGTGTTCCAAAAATACCACAAACAAACAACACTCCCCCAATATTTCCTCCTTATTATTTTGATATTTCAAAATTCTGGGAGTTAAAGTCTATAAATCTTAAAATTACTAAAGTTGGACACACCTAATGTAAGCACAAGAACTCAACCTGGAGAGTAATTTCTTCTACATTTGGACATATAGATATGGGAGCTGCCCAGAGTTGGTTGAAAGATGGGTGGTCTGTATAAATGTTTAAATGGACAGACAGATGTGCTTAAACAAATATTAACCAAATAACCACCATTCTAATTAGTTCTTGAGGCTGCAAATGTCTGGAACATTTCTTTTGTAATCTCTGAAACATCTATGTTGATTTTTTTTTTTTGCATGTTCAGATAGTCCTTGACTTACAACAGTTCTTTCAGAGACCGTTTAAAGTTACAACAGCACTGAAAAAAAATGACTTAGGATTGTTTGTCACATGGCCGTTGCAACATTCCCATGGTCATGTGATCAAAATTCAGAAGCTTGGTAATTGACTCATATTTATGTGCCCAGGTATTTGCCTGGCTTGTGGTGTGGAGATTTTTTTGTTTGTGAGTGCAGGCTTCCAAATAATTGACAGTCTGGTGGAGTCATCTCTTCTATTCATGTTTTCAGGTTTTTTTGAATCTTTATGGCTTCTCTGACAATTCTGTAGTTGTCCAATGTATGTGGCAGGGCATGATACACAGGGGATGCATCATGGCAGGGATGTATGTGGCAGGGCATGATAAACAGGGGATGCATCATGGCAGGGATGTATGTGGCAGGGCATGATGCCACATACATTGGACAGACCAATAGAAGAATAACTACCCACCTGGATGAACATCAAAATGCAGTAAAAAAGCTGGAACACACTTCCTCACTAGTCTAACACATGAAAGCCACAGGTCATAGCATCAACTTCAATGGCATCAAAACCCTAGCCACTACAGAAAACCCCAGCTACAGAATACCCGCGAAAACTTAAGAAAACAAACAATATATATATATATATATATATATTTCATATTACAGAAGAGGAAATAATGATAGAAAATAATATTTGTAGTTCAGGATTGAACAGTAGGGTCCTTGGTGCTCCCTGAGCTTGGTGATTTTCTTGTAGACATTTCATTACCAAACTAGGTAACATCATCAGTGTATGATGACAGTTTGGTAATGAAACATCTGCAAGAAAACCAACAAGCTCGGAGAGCACCTTGAAACCCAAAGAAGGGGCTTCCAGTTTGAGCTTCTTCGGCAATGGACGGAAATCTACGATCGTGAGTAATTTTAATCCATGCTCACCACTGGAGCACCCCAAGCTGGCTGGTTTCAGAGCTAACTCACCCCATAGAAGTGGTAAAGAGGGGGAAGACTGCCAGCAGTGTCAAGGAGAGCTGCATCTCTCCTCCCCAGCTGGCCATTACTCCCTTTCCCAAAGGCGATTGCAGCAGTGGTCAGAAATGGCCACCTCAAAGAAGAACTCGACTGGAAAAGAATGTGCAGGAGAAAGATAAGAGAAAGTTTTGGGCTGATCGGGTCAAACTGAAAAAGCAACATAAGGTACCCTGGAATTTGAACTATAAAGAATAACATTGATCCCAAAGATTTTGAAGTGGTGAATGAGAGAGGGAAGGGAAAGGATTTGTTTTTTTTTTCTTTCCTTCCCCATATTGACAACTAAGAGATTTAAGTAAGAAACTGACAAAATCCACTTTGACATTAACGGGCATTTAAGCTGAAAATAAAATGTCAAAGAGATAATAAAGGCTTCTGGATTTTCAAAAACTTTTAAAGAAGGAAAGGAGAGAAAAGGAAAAAACAAAAGGGTAGGGTCTGGAAAATTGGAGGACACCACCTGGAAGTAACAGGAATTAACAGTGAAACTTTAACAAGATTCCTAAAAGATATATTCTAACTGAAACTTTGTAAAAAGATAATAGAACCCCAGGGAGAGAAAGTGGAAAAAAGAAGCAAGAAGAAACAGTTTTGGATTATTTGGTGGTTTTTTTGGATTTTTTGGTTATTGGTTGTTTAAAAGTTTTTAAAATGGTATCACACTTGGAAGAACTGAAAATGGAACTTAGAAAACAGAAAGAAGATGTACAAGAAGGAAGAGGGTTTTTTGGCTTCATATTTCAATTTTTAGAAATGGAGATCCTGAACTATGAGAAACAACAAGAAATGCCTGTAGAACAAGAAGGGCGGGACAAAGAAGAAGCCATCTTCAATGAACAAGTAATTCGATGTGGGGAAAGAGAGTGAAAAATTTAATATCTGAAAAAAACAACAAAAAAGGAATAGTTTGAAAAATAATTACAATATTAGGATGAAACAGAAGAGAGAATTACAGAAAAGAGAATTAGAATTAGAGAGACAAGGGGTCAAAAAGGGGAGGGAGAAGAAGAGGGGGAAGAGGGAAAGGAAAAGAAGTTATAAAGAACAGAAACAGGATATAGAGAAACAAGGAAAATGTACAAGGATTAAAGTTATAAGTCTATTTAGAAGACAGAGATAATGAGTGAAAGTTGAAAGAGGGATTCCGCAAGGGTACATAAGATAATATTGTTATATTAGAAATAGAAATGAACTTAGAAAATATGAAACAAGTGTGATAAAATACTCATTGTAATGTAATGTAATGTTTGTTAATAAATAAATGAAATAAAGAGAATGAAAGAATGAAATTAGGAAAGGATGGGAACATTTTAATTATTATTAATGTGTTATAAAAATTTAAGTGAAGAGGAATATGAAAGAAATATGAAAAAATATGGAAATATTATAAGTGTTCCTAAGGAAGTATGATATCCCATTGAAAAGAAATGTTAAAGATGTTAAAGATTATAACTAACATTAATGATAGAACTGAATTGGAATAGAATAAGTATTTTATTTATTATTGTTATATATTTACTTTCTTTTAAGAACTTAGTGTGTATTTTAAAAGTGTACCAAGCAGAATTCAACTGGAAGTTATGTGTTATATTGAATGTTATTATTGTAAAGGCACAAATTGAAGTTTAAATAAGAGTTGAATGGACAAAAATTAAAAGATACAAAGGTATCATACTCTAATCAGTAACTACAGGGGAAAATTTTGTTTAATGAGAAAAGAAAATATGAAATTGAAACAGGTCAGACAAAAGTATAAATTTAATGATTAGAAAGATATTGAAACTTAGAAAAAGATATACATAATTGAATTTAGAAAGGAATGAGATAATTAAAAGCAAGGTTGAGAAAACTAAGGGAAGGGAAAAATTATTGAGAAAATGTTAAAATAGTAATAAGATATGGAATAGAACACAAAGATGAATATGAAATTGAGTTTGTGTCTGTATGGAGAAGTGATAACCCAGGACCATGCTATCCTCAAAAAAAGATATTTTATTTGTATTATGTTTTGTGAAAACCCAAATAATTTTTTTACAAAAAAGAAAAAAAAAAGAAACCCACAGAAGGGCAAATTTTTCAATACATAACTAATAATTGTATTACTGCCATTAATACACTTAGTTACATTTTAAAGTAAATTAAACTAATTTCAGTTCTGGTTCTATCTATTCCTTGGAGCCTAGCTCTTTGAAAGCTATTTGAAGGGCAAGTGTGGCCCTTGGCCTAAAAAAAATGTTTAGCTTACTGTGGAGAATGAAGTGGATTTTAATTTGAGCAACATTTCTACTTTGTATTCTGCAAAAAAAAAAAAAAAAAAAACCCACACCACCCAACTGTCAATTTAGAAGATGGAATCCTGTCAGTTCTCTCTGCTCACTTAGTTGCCAAGTGATCTGAATCCACAGCCAATTTCATGGGATCTCTAGCAAATCACTCTATGGAAGGCCAACTAATTGCCAATGTTCAAATCCCAGCATTTACACCAGTCCTATTTTCCTTGGCCAGAGATGAAGGATGTCTGTTTGGTAATGCTTCAACTCTGTGATTGTTTCCTAATGGTTCCATCTCAGCTGTCATCTTCTATCAGGAACAATCAGAGATCCAAAAGCAAAAAAGGAGCAACCTTTGCTTTCCTCTGTTTCACAGCCTGTGATTGTAACTCTGAAGGCAAACATTTGATGTTTTTCTTAATATCATTTTTTTGATGTTTTACTTAGGCTGATGTTGTTCATTACCGTATGTCCTTTTTCTCATTCCTAATCCTTCCTATGTATTCTACAAGCCTGTGATTAACCTGGATCGATGGTTGGCCTGTTCTGTATTGATACTGTACTTTGCAGCATGATCTTTTGTCCAAGTTTTCATTGTTACAGACTGTGGCTATTTTTGTCCTAGATAGAGCTGTTCTAGCTCATTTTTTGCATTTAGAACACCCTTTTTGTGCCTATTGCTCTCTTGTCTTCCTAGATGAAGTATATGTCCTGTGTTTTCACACATTACTTTGTGACTTTATCTATTTCTGGAAAGTGCTCCTTTTCTGACTGAATTAGTTTTTTTGCACATCAAGTAATATTGAAAAATTGCTATCATCTCTCTCTCTCTCTCCCCCATCCATCCATCCATCCATCCATCCATCTATCTATCATATATCATCTATTCTCACTCTCTCTCTCCTCTCCCCCCCCATCTCAGTGCTTGTCAGTTAAGGGAAAGTGTCCTATGAAAAAAATCTATCTGGAAATTTTCAGGTGGGAAGGAAGAAAGGAAGAGAGGGAGGGAAGGAGGAAGGATTACTGCAGGATGGATGCAAATTTCTCCTTGAAGAACTGACAATACATAGCCATTCTCATCTTTGAAAAATGCAGCTGGGCAATGCTGAATAAAATATATCTTTGACGTTAGTAATACAAATAACCCAATACAAATTGTGGGTTAATGTTACTTATTTATATATTTATTAGGTTTACATGCCATCTTCCCTTCAGGAGATTGAGGCAATTTGTACAGTATAGTGATCCTTCTTTCTCTTTCCTCCCACAACAGCCCCTGTGTGTTATATCTCTTCTAACTCCAACTTTGCCCCACTTTGAGCAAATATGAGTGATTTTATTTGCAGAATGCTTAGCCAGTGGGGCACAGCGGCACATAAAGACTGAGAAAGCAACCTAGAAGAAGACACAAGTCCTTTAATTAATTATTTGAAAAGAGATTAATCCTTTCCTAAATGTCCTATTGAATGACATTCTGTGGATGAAATGCAATTTTGAATTGAACTGATTTTTTTTTTTTGGCCAAGTGTAATTTGACACACAAGGAATTTGTCTTTGGTACAGAAGCACTCAGTGTCCATACAAAGCAACAGAATCATCATCATCATCATCATCCCAATAAAAGGGGGGAAGTAAAGAAGATAATAAGAAGGATAAATAATAATAATACAACCACACCAGGGGTGGGATTCTACCAGTTCACACCTATTTGCTAGAACCGGTTGTTAACATTCTAAGCAGTTTGGAGAACTGGTTGTAAGAAGAAATTACTGGTCTAATCCTGTAAGGAAGACAGGAAGAAAACATTCTGGTGTTGCTTACAGAAACTGCCTCTCTGTTAACTCTTATTACATTCTTGGCAGGACTAGTCTTCCTGTCTCAGGAATGTCTCTGGAGTTTTTTTCCCCTCCTTTGCTGGTACTTTGCTTGTGTGGAGTGACCATTCAAAGTTACAATGACACTGAAAAAAGTGTCTTATGACCATTTTTCACACTTACGACTGTTGCAACATCCCCACAGTCATGAGAGGCCAGGTGAGGAGATGTGTGCCTCAATGTGAGTGATATTGAATTAGCCGCACCCAGCCAATAACATGACCACCAAGCCATGTCCACCCAGTCACATGACCACCAAGCTACACCCACCACCTAAGCCATGCCAACAGAACCAGTTTTTAAAAATGTTGAATCCCACCCCTGAACCACACTATATGGGTAAATATGAATAGACATTAGGCAACAATGTAAGAATCAGGTGTTCAGCAGAGTAATGGCACGGGGGAAAACCTGTCCTGTGTCTAGTTTTTCTGGCATGCAATACCCTATATCACTGTCCTGATGGGAGGAGTTGAAACAGTTTATGTCCAGGATGTAGGGGGTCTGCAGATACCTTCTTAGCCCTCTTTCTGACCTGCACAATAGACAAGTCTTCTATGGAAGGCAGGCTGGTTGCAATTGTTCTTTGTGTAGTCTTAACTATCTGCTGAAGTCTGCACCTGTCCTGTTTGGTTGCTATACCAAATCGGACAGTTATAGAAGTATAAATGACAGAATCAATAATTCCTCTATAAAACTGAATCAACAGTCTGAACTTCCAGAGTTGATGCAGGAAGAACATTCTTTGTTGTGCCTTTTTAATGATGGTTCTAATGTTAAGTGCCTATTTCAAGAGATTGTACAATTCAAAAACTTGAAGGATACTACTGCTGATACTGTGCTGTAGAATATAGTAAGAGGTGGTAAAATAGAAGGGTTCCTCCTAAAATCTACTCTCATCTCCACAGTTTTGAGCATGTTCAGCTCCAGATTGTTTCAGCTGCTCCACAGGATCAGTTGTTCAATCTCCCATCTATATGCAAACTCATTACCGTCTCGAATGAGGCCAATAACTTCTGCAAAGTTCAATACTGTACAATTCAGTACAACACAGTACAATTCAATGCCTAAGAAGATTTGGCTCTGCTTGAGCTCCAGTTTTTGCCTGTTTAAAGTTAATAGTCAATACTGTCATCTCTGCAGACCATGTAAGTGGGGTGAGGAAATGACCTTTGGATATCTTGCCCTACCTCTGTGAGGGTATTTTCCTCACACCCTATTATAATGCCCAAACAACAGGACCCTGGACTGAAAGTATAGCACTTGTAGCCTTTTGTGCAGAGCTCTGTGTTCCTCAGAGCAACTTCTTTGTTATTTGTTTGACCTTCATAATGAGAACAAGTTGATACAGCTATGGTTAATGAGCCAATTATTCTTCCTCAGCCTAGCATCCATGGAAGCAGTTTTCCCCCACTACTTTACTGTGGGAATCAATTAAGAACTGTTCTATCCTTTATGTTTTCATTGATAAGCTTCCCTCAATGAGATAATTGATTGGTCAGTAGCAAAACTACTCATGAAACTGTTCCCAAGCAGGTAATACGGGCTTTGCTGTGAGGTTTACCAACTCATGTCAGAAATTTAACAAACCTGAGTTAATGTTTGTTGCAGCCGTAGGAAGCAGATGCATATAGAATGAAATTATGCCAATATTCAATGCTAAATAACAGGTAACAAGCATAGATATTTTCTCCATGTAGAAAATGATATATAGATTTATCTGTACTAGTTACTGAGTTTTGCATGACTTGGACTTGATTATAGTAATTTTTTGGGATTGTGGTTTCTTAGTGTGTATACATATGTGTCTGCATATCTCTGTGTAAAATGTTACATACCCTTAAATCCATAATACAATAATGTAATGTAATGTAATGTAACGTAATAGTGTAGTGTAGTGTAGTGTAGTGTAGTGTAGTGTAGTGTAGTATGCAATGCAATGCAATGCAATGCAGTGCAATGCAATATGAAAGGGACGGTGTGTATTATTTGAAAGATGTACTGTATGAATTCCCACAGCAGCTACATCAGCCTGGAAAAATAAGTGGCTACTTTGGTGATTGGAAAAGAGATGCTTTGAATGAGCTCTCGCATCTTCTGAAGCACCTCTTTTGAAGAATATACACAGCTTTTGTTTACATAAGTGTAATACAAGTAATAAATAAATTACACTACAACTGAAGTCACACTGTGGGTAAAAGTTACAGTATTATCGAGGTAAGTATAATCTCTATTTCACTTGTTTCCTGAGTGGAGAACTTTATTTGTATCTGTTAAATTTTACCCTGTTAACTTCAGCCTATTTTTCTAATCTATCAGAAGTATTTTGAATTTTACTTCTGTCTTCTAGGGTATTGATTATCCTTTCCACTATTGTGAAATGTCCAAATATGATAAACATTCCACTTACCTCGTCTTCCAAATTGATATTGAAATTGTTGAAGAGTGTAGGAATCTTGATCCTGATTCTGAAAGCCCATTTGACATGGAAATCCAGATGATGAGCATTCCTTGAGTATCCAGATAATTGTTGTGCTACACAGCTTGCTAATTCAAATATCACTGGCTGTTTTGTTAAGTGCTGTGTTGAAGTCAAGATACAGTATATTAGGTCTACATTCCCATAATCTATTAAATAATTTACTTGTACATAATGAGATTAATCTGGAAAGTCTCTCTCTCTTCCTCTGGACAAATGTATGGTGACTTTTTATCCTATCATATTCAAGAGACTTACTTATCAGTCTTTTAATCATCTGCTCTAGAATCCCAGGTACTGAAGTTGTTTGAACGCTCATCTTTTCCTTTTCTCCTTTTTAAAGATGAAGACAATATTTGACCTTCTCTAGCACCTGGCACTTTACACCCATTCTCAGGATTTCCCAAGATTAAATTAACAGTGAGACCATCTTCAGGATCC
Source organism: Pseudonaja textilis (assembly GCF_049901715.1). NCBI lineage: Eukaryota > Metazoa > Chordata > Lepidosauria > Squamata > Elapidae > Pseudonaja > Pseudonaja textilis. The sequence goes on along the minus strand of NC_141990.1, from coordinate 122,059,283 downwards.
TTCAGTACCCTAGGATGCAATTTTTTGAGCTATGCTATTTAAACTCACACAAAGCAAAAAGGTTGAATGTTTCTATAACCCTCAAGGTATGTTTCTACATCTTTCATGTTTCTAGAATATTATTGTAGAATATTTTTTGTTGGAGAAAACCAAACTAAAAGAGTAGTTAAGCAGACTTGTCTTTTCATTGGTACTGTTAGCATTTGGTTGTTTCTTCCTCTAACCTCTGAAGGAGGAAGATATCAGATAGGCAAACCAACAATTTCTTGGAATAATAATGTTTTGAAGATAGGGCATTCTATATAAACAATGCTAAGGCTTTAATTCACTGCTCTACTTTCATTATATTCTCTACAGTTCTCTACAGCATGCTACAAAAACTGTAGAGTGACTTAGAGTTACCAAGTTCATGGCAACGACTAAAAGGCTGAAAATAGACTGGACCATTTGAGAGAATAAAATCAGCTTTCATATAGTATCTTTGGATATTTTCTCAAGTTATTCTTATGGATTGATGTAATTCTGTCATTTCTAAAGTGTAGGTAACCCAAGGTTGTTTGTGCATGCACGCATGTTTATGTCAAGGTTATTCAGCTTTATTCCCAGATAAGCATATCCATCATGATGCTGATAGATGTATTCAGAAATATAGCATATTTTTCTTCTCAGATGACTCCGCAGGAAAAGTGAATTCATTCATTAAAGAAGAAATCAAATAACATGCTTTAAGCTGCTAAAACCCCACCTCCAGGATTATATTTAAAAAAACCTATACTTTTAAAAGTTCCATCTTGCATTGTCTGATTACTTCACACTCAGTGTAACTAATGCAAAGTAAAAATTCTCTCCCCCAAAATGAAACTCAGTTTGAGAATTTCATAAACGGGAAAGTCTGCCCAATCTTGTCCCAAAGGTGCTTTTTCTGGAGGCAACTGAACTTTCTGGTTTTTCTTTGAAGATGTTTCACTTCTCATCCAAGAAGCTTCTTCAGCCCTTGGATGAGAAGTGAAACGTTTTCAAAGAAAAACCAGAAAGTTCAGCTGCTACCAGAAAAAGCACCTTTGGGACAACCATGTCCTGGATGACTGAGAATCTCCAGGGACATTTAGCTATGCCCAATCTTGTTTTTGCACTGATCATGAGCAGCTGTGAAGTGAGGAGATACCAGACTCCTTCCAAGCCTTATTAGGAACTTCCAGGAACTGAATCTGTGAAGTTGTGCATGTACTTTATTTCTTTACCATGGATTATAATCTCTAAACTAGAATGACAAATCCAGAAGTGCTGTTGTTATCTTTAAATATTTTCTTTTAGAATAACCCTTCTAAGTGAAATGGATTTTTTTGAAGAGTTTGACCTTCAAAGAGTAATTATTTCTAGATTACAGTCCATGTATTATATAATCATCCTCTTTTAATAACCCTTGCAGTCTGGGCAACTGAATGGAGTGGAGTGTTTACTGGACAGATGCCCTTTGAAGAGTAATTATTTTTAGGTTATAATGCATGTACGGCTGAATAAATACATACATACATTTCTGGTTAAATTACTAGAGAGCCTGTTTGGTCTAGTGCAGGGGTAGGGAAACTTGGCTCTTTTATCACTAATGGACTTCAACTTCCAACATTCTTGAGTGAGCCATCCCTGGCCTACTGGTTTTTCAGTTGTGGGGGAAATCAATTTTTGACTTGAATGGGACTGTTTAATATACAAATGTAGGACAAATTGTATATTAAACAGTCCCATTCAAGTCAAAAATTGATTTCCCCCACAACTGAAAAACCAGTAGGCCAGGGATGGGGAACCTTTTATGGCCCACTCAGGAATTCTGGGAGTAGAAGCCCATAACTGATAGAAGAGCCAAGTTTCCCTACCCCTGGTCTAGTGGTTTAGACACCAAGCTAGAAAGCTGGAGATCATGAATTTTAGTCCTGCCTTAGCCATGAACCCCAACTGAGTTATTTTGGGCCAGTCACTCTCAGCCCAATCCACTTCACAGGGTAGTTGTTATGAGGCAAACAGAAGTCAGAAGATGTGTTGGATATGTTTGCTGCCTTGAGTTATTTGTAAAAATAATAAAGGTGGGGTATAAGTAAATGAGTTAAAGTAAACCAACAAAATACTATACAGAAATCTATAGACTTTGTACTAGTTGACATGTATCAGAAGTCATTAAGCTTATTTATTTCAAAGTGCTTAACCTAATGGAGAATCATGACTGTAACTTTATAATTCTATGCATGTTGATAAAGATTACAAAGAACTATAACAAGCCCTAATGTTCTTTTTAAAGTTGCAACTAACTATACAACTTTATAAATATAGGATCTCAAATGATAGGCTATAAAATTTGGCCATCAGTCAGAGTGGATAGTAATGGATTGTTGGCCAGCAATCTAACTCACTAGTTTTCTTTAGCTGTCAATCACACATAAAGTGAAGGTGCCCAGTTGCTGCTAGTTGTATAACAAACCAGCATAGCAGAATACACTGTTCTCCTATGTGTTTACATTAGAAGACAAATATGTAGGTTAAGATAGGAGCACCCTGTGCGCCTGTTCTATATATGATTGACAGTTGAACAAAGCTAGTGTTAGGGAGGGTTAGCGCAGATATTTTTTCAGCTTAGTGTTATTTATTCCAAACTAGAAAACTGATTTAGAATGGCATTTTCAAAAGGCTATTCTCTTTTTGTTACTTCATATGAAAAACAATATCTGTAGAGAACCAGAGTTATTTTAAAAATATTGAAAATTTGTAAGTGGATAACCTCAACCCCCCCTCCCCCTGTGTGTGTGTGTGTGTGTGTGTGTGTGTGTGTGCTCATGTATATTTTAAAAAGGAGGAGGGGAACAAGACATGTTCATTAATGCTAAACATTGCATGATCCATACATTCCCTTTAGTTATCTATTTGACCTTTCAGAAAAGCAATATTTTTTAATGCTCACCACCAACAACACAGTCCTATCTGATATGGTGTGGTTGTTAGCTGAACAGCTTGGATGAAACGATTTCACTCTCATGTCACTCTGATCTCTATGTAAGGAGAGGCAAATGTTGTGGAGCAGTTTTGAAGTTCTCCTTGAGATGATGTGAAAGGCAATCCTTTTAGAGCTTTATTACCCAGCACCCATCAGGAACAATTGAAGCTGCACCATTATTTGAATTTTATGTGAAATTGGAGAAGCAAATTAGCTGTGAAAAATGCAAGAATTTTTGAAAAACGGAGCCTAATGTGACAACTGGGTATTATGACATAATTAAATTAGTTCTGTGGTGCAGCTTTTAAATAAGGGTAGCTGAATGGAGCAAGGCTCTTGTTCCTGGGCTTCAAATGAAAGGAGAGTTTTAACTTTGGGTGCCATCTCAAGAACTACAGCTCAGGATAAGAGAAAGGAAGTGTAAAAGTGATTATTCCTGCCATCCCATGTGAATATTTGTCAGAGTTAAAGACCCACAATAAAACATTCTTGTATAAGTAAGAGAAGTCTTTTCAAGTTGCTTTAATTTATTGATGGCTTAAACACTCAGGTTGTTTATTTTGTGTTCTGCATTTGGTTTTTAGACATCTGAACATGGCCCTTTGTCTCTGTAGCCAGTCTGTTGTTTGTAGCACTAATCCTTTCTCTGATGCAAACAGTGAATATATCTAAGTCTTTGTTTTTTGGAAAGAAGTTGATTTCAGATACTTAAAATCTGGATGTTTGGGAAATCATTTTCAGAAGGTGTAAAATTCACCATATGGAAAGCATGCAAAGTGAATATGCATACTCCATAAACTTGTTCAACTGGAAACATTAATTTTTAGCTTAATGGATTTGATGATTTTGTTGAGGGTTCTGGAGCAACCCTTTGATCTTTTTCCCATCTGTATTTTTCCATTGAAAATTCTGAACCCATCAGAATAACTATAGAGTTAAGGTTAAATGTTGTTTAGTATCTCTTTGCGTTGGTATATGGAAAATGAGACAAATCATGAATGAATGAATCAATCAATCAATCATTGGCCAATATTAATCGATTTCCCCATTTTAGACATAGCTTTTGACATTCTATGCTTATTTGCACTATTAGTAAAACAAAGGTGATGCTGTTATTAATTTTTTTCTGTTTCTCTCCCGCTGCATTTTCTCTGTTTTGATATTTATTTTCCTTTCTTTCCTTGAGTGAAGAAGTGAGCTTTTTGCAGACCTGACTTACTGCTCTTATGGACTTTTTTTGTTCAAAATAAAAATTATTTTTTTTTCTGCTGTGCAGCAAGAATATTTAGCTCAACAGGGGAGCTTTCTGAAGTTTAAAGGTTGCTTAGAGAAATTTCAGAACAGCTAATGCTATATAAAAAAAGGACAAGGGATATTTTTATACGCCCTTTCACAGCATCTCTTAAGCTGTTTCCATGTTTTGCAAAACAAAGCAACAAGACAAAAAACCCTAAATAAAATAAAATAATAATACAGTTACAAAAAGCATACATCCAACTGGGAAATTCTGGGAATTGAAGATTACACATCCAAAATTAAGAAGATTGGGAAACATTTGGTGTGGACAAAAGGGAGGCATTAGGATAAACACAATTAATCTCATTAATAAATGGTGATCGTTCTTTCTGGAGATTTTTTATTTTTATTGTTAGGTTTTCAAAGTTCTTTGTTATTTTAATTTTTCAGTCAAGAGTAGTTTCTTACACATTTAAAGACCGCAGATCCAAGGAAAGCAGTATTTTAGTTTTCCAGTGTTCTGCAGTAATGAGTCTGGCAGCTATAATAAGAATTGTATCAATTTCTTACATTATATCAACTTATATCCCTTGGGAAATATGGAAAACAAACTATTGAAAAGGTTCATTATGAGAACTGTTGATTTTCTTTATTTCCTTAGAAAATTTCCAGCAAAACAAGTAATTAATCAACGCAGTTTACAATTACCTTACATTCTTGTGATTTCAGCAAAATATAGTTCCCTGCTATAAATTATTATTTCGGTGAGTTTCTGGTGTTGTATTTCAAGCTCTCTATTGCAAATATAGCAGCATGTTAATGAAAAAAGGTACAGAATGTACAGCTTTTGTCCTTATAGAGTAGTAATCTTTCCAAACAAATCTTGATGTCAGTCACTGTTAATAAGCATTTAAGCAAGGTCAGACTTGGTAGTAGAGAGGTTATCAGGACATTTATGGCTGTAGGGTTAGGCTTGGTTTGGAAATTGGAACAAACATTCTAGAAAAACGAGCAACAGGAATTTACTTCTCCATTTTGGCCAAGAAACAGACAGATGTCTGTAGGAACTGAACTTGATTCAAGGGAATCTTCACTTTTATATAGGATAGGTTAATGAGGCCAGCCAATTAAGCTCTGGATTTTGTTCAAGTGCAACCAGAACAGTAAACATTAAAGCTTTCCAATTTGGGTCTTTTCATCAGCTGAATAAACAAATTTGTTAGAAGCCCCACTGTCAAACTGGTAACAATGTCACCAGAGGGCTATTAAAGTCATTTGTATTTGAAAAACTATTTAGACAAGAATCCAACTGAAAAATAATTTAAAATATAGGATGAGAGGAGAAGAGGCTTTGCTATCTAATCCCCTTTTGTTTGTGTGTGACATCAACACATATGCAAAATGGTGGGGTTGGATAGCCATGCCCTATGTATTATGCAAATTTAACTGCCCTTTGCATATGCCATTGTCTGAAGCAAATGCACAGATTACCTTTTTTGGAAATAGGTTGGTGATTTTGCAATGTCTCCATGATGTTTGAACCTGGATTATCCTAGCCTTAAATTGAAACAAATATAGGGATAACATTGACCACAACAAAACTGGAGTGCTGAAATTACTGATGTCACTTCTGGCTGTCAGAGAATTGTTTTTTCTTCCTTGACAAGTTTATGTATTCCATTTAAATGCCATTTTGCTACTAAAATTAGTACCACAGAAGTTCAATACAATTTTTTTTTTAGAACTGCAGCTCAAATATTTAAAATAGTATCTATTAAAAACTGATCTGCAAAAAAAGCAATAAAACTAAAGATTTCTGGACCTATCATGTTTAAGCTAAAGCCAGATATGTTTTAGATATTGAAGTTCTAAGCTCGTGCTTGATGTGGAAGAGAATGAAACTTTGATTTTGGGTTTTATCAAGTAGCTGGATAGATCTTTACAGAAAGAGCTTGTACGTATTATTATGAAAAAGCAAAAAGTGATGATTTGATGTTAATGCCTTGTAACAGAGAGAATTGGAAGTCAATGCTTCTTTTTCTTTTTTCTTTTCTTATCTTTCCTCACTTCTCCTTCCTCTCTCCCCTCCCCTCTGCTTTTCTATTTACTTTTCTATTTTACAATATTTTATAACTCAATAAAAATGTTGAACCATAAGATATTCTATCTAAGTTCTATCTTGGCTTTATTTCATATTTGTTTCTGAGGATCAATTTAGGTTCCCTAGGAAAAGAATTTGTCTGTAGATTGTCCTTATGTTGTTGCACGTATATGTAATCACAGAGCCTCTATTTATCTATATTTCTAAGGCCACCAACTGGACAGTGACTCTGGGCTGTGTTCATGTAGAGCTGGCTATTCATTCTTAGTTTACATTCAGTCACAGATAGCAAAATATATAGTCTGTGGTCTGATGGAATTTTTGTTGGTTATTTCATGCACATCTTTAAGAATTGAATCAGCAGAACTGTTATAATGAAACAGGATTTGTGATTAAACTGAGTGATCTCAGAAACTACTAAAAATAAATGCTTCAGTGCATTTGTTGAATCATCGGATCATTAATTTGTTCAGATTTCTTTCTTACAAAACTATTATAACATTTTCAGATGACTATTTGTGGGCCCTTAAAAACACACACACACACAAAATCTATTACTAAAATTTCTTTTCCAGTCAATAAAAAAGATGGAAAAAAGTTCACTTTCTCACTACTGTTTAACTTCTTTATCTAATTGTTTTGACACAAACAGGATGTAAATCCTTTTTTGCTTGTAAAATCTCCTAATGATTTCAGTCTTTACATCAAATTAAAGTAGCTTTTAAAGGAAATAATGCATCTGCAGATGGTGCTGAATTGCATAAAATTAATTACTACATGTGCAAGGTCTCGGTAATGAATTCCACTGAGGCTAAAACTCACTGCATGCAGAATTAGATGTTCTTCCTTTTATTATTATTATTTTTATTTATTTATTTATTTAGTCAAACAATTATTAGATAACAGGTATAAGTATAAACATGGTTATAAATATATGAAATGGATACGAATAAGAAAAAAAAGAAACAATAGGACAGGGATGGTAGGCACGTTTTGGTGCACTTATGCATGCCCCCTACAGACCTCTTAGGAAAGGGGTGAGGTCAATAGTAGACAGTCTAATGTTGAAGATTTTGGGGTTTGGGAAAGAAACCACAGAGTCAGGTAGAGTATTCCAGACATTGACCACTCTGTTGCTGAAGCTGTATTTCCTGCAATCAGGTTTGGTGCAGTTTACCTTGGGTTTGTATCTATTGTGTGCTCTTGTATTGTTATGGGTGAAGCTGAATTATTCACTGACAGATAGGACATTGCAATATATAATTTTATATACTATACTTAGATTGAACTGAATGCGGCATAGTTCTAGGTTGCCTAGGTCTAAAATTTCAAGTCTGGTGGCTTCAGGTATTATGCAAGAGTAGAGGAGTGGAGGATTCTTCTCGTAAAATATTTCTGGACTTTCTCAATTATATTAATATCAGATATGTAATGCAGGTTTCAGACTGATGAGCTGTATTCAAGTATTGGTCTAGCAAATGTTTTATATTTTGTATCTGTTCATTTCACTGTCACATGTTGGGTCATGTTATAAGCGGCATGGTGGCCAAGTGTTGAAGATGCTTGCCTCCTACTCGGAAGGTTGAGAGTTTAATCCTAGGTAACGGCGGATGTTTTTCTCTGAGGGCACAAAAAGAAACTATCTGCTATGAACTCCACATAAGCATCAGGGCAGGCATTCAGTCAGTAAATTCAATCAGCTCTATTAAGTCGCCCTGACTATCCCAAATTAAGGGACAGGGTGGTAAAAAGAAAAAAAACGTTGGGCCTTATTAGGACAAAAGAAGTGTCTCCTTGAGTTGTAAACTAGGGACCACATGCATTTACATTTACTTTTGGAAGAGTCATTCTGATGAAAAAACAAAGCAAGGTATATATATTTACATTTGGCAATAATGTTTTAGGTTTGCCGGGAAATATGAGTGATAGGAGTGCTCTAATTCCTATTTTAGTCAAAGTGGAACGGAAAGACAAGATTCACAGCAAGGAATTAAACAATATTAAATAAACTACAGAAGCTACAGTATAATAACTCTATCATGGGTGCCAAACTCGTGGGGTTTGGGGAAGAAACCACAGAGTCAGGTAGAGTATTCCAGACATTGACCACTCTGTTGCTGAAGTCGTATTTCCTGCAATCAAGTTTGGTGCAGTCAGGAATGAGTTAGTACAATTTAAGGACCAATGTAAGGCAAAGAAAGAAACATGGGCTTCCTTTCTAGCAATGGGATCCCCACTGCCTCCAATCTTATCTTGTGTCCACTGGCTCATCTATTGCTCACAAGAGAGTTTTCGCGTTCGCAACCAGAGAGATGCATACAGAGATTTATATGGTCTGGCACAAATTTCAATGGTTGAACTGGATGCAGCCATGCTTTTAACATAGCTTGGAAAACGGGCTGGCTCAGAAACTCTGAGAGCTGAAGTCCATAAGTCATAAAAGGGCCAGCTTTAAGGTAATACATAGATGCCCATGTTTTAGATGCTGGGGTTCGATGCCCAAGTGAAGATTCTATTTGATCATACATTAAAGCAGATTCTCTTTTTTCCTCATGCTCTTTCCTTTCATGTCTGTGTTCTACAAAAACAGCAGTGTTTTCTGTCAATAAATTAGATCTCTTGGGCAATCGGCAAAATATTATTAAGTAAATAAGTAAACAAGTGCAGAGCAGATCTTCCTCCCTCCGCTCCTCATCATTTTATTTCCTGGAGATTTCATTCAGGGGATTCCAGCTCAGTTTAACTTCACTGCCTGCTTTCCCCCCCTTTTGGGCTCTCCTGGAATCCTTTCCAACTGGAAGGCAGGCGAGTGAGAAGGTGGAATTTGCAAGAAAAAGAAGCCTCTCCCAAGAGGGAAACAGACATCATGAACTTAAGCAAATGCTTCTATAGAATCTTATTCTCATTTAGATGGTGCTGAGAAAATTCATCACCTCACTTTTGGCCAGTTCTTGATACGGGAAGGAAGCCATTAAGAAGAAAAGAAATAAGAAACAGTGAGCCAAAAGGTGGGAGAATCAGCACAAGTTAAATTAAGAATCCATGTTTATTGAAAGAAAAATACATGAGCTGAATATATGAATTTTGCTAGAATGGTTGGTAAATCAGAACATTTAGGGCAGCATTCTTGGAGAGGTCATCACATCGACCAGTTGCCCTTTTTACTTAAAATGATTCTAGGTATCAAACCAACGTCCTGGTCTTTTCATAATTTATTTTAACAAGTCAAGGAAAGCTCTGATTTTCCATTTAAAGAACCTGAAAAATAAAGTAAGAAGGAATCAAGTGACCTTTGCGTGCCTGGGTCACACTGAGTTTCAAATGAGAGTTTTGCCTCAGCTGGTATGCAAGAGTGCTTATATGTGAATTATCTTTGCTCTTCCAAGGTACAGAGTTTTTTTCTTTCTTCAGCAGCTGGGTTCAGCCTTTGGATTTCAGCCAAGGAGCCATAATTTCAGCCACAGGAAGAGAGGTGGCAGTGCAGGCTGCCTTGTGCTTCTGAACAAAAGGCAGAAGATAACCTAGCAATCAAGCAAAGCAAAGCAAAGCAAAGCAAAGCAAAGCAAAGCAAAGCAAAGCAAAGCAAAGCAAAGCAAAGCAAAGCAAAGCAAAGCAAAGCAAGCTGTGAAACAAAAATAAAAGAAGACAGACCTGGCCCATAAAAACACCAAGAGTTGGACATGACTGAATGGATAACATTATAATCACCAGCCTCAGGGACATGGGTTTCTGGTAGATAAGGGCTTCTTGGATTGCCATCAGGGGTGGGATTCACATTTTTAACAACTGATTTTGTGGCCATGGCTTAGTTGGTGGGCATGGCTTGGTGGGCATGTTATTGGCTGGGCGTGGCCAACTCAATATCATTCACACCAAGGCACGCATCTCATCACCTGGCCTCTCATGACTGTGGGGATGCTGCAACAGTCGTAAGTGTGAAAAATGGTCATAAGTCACTTTTTTCAGTGCCATTGTAACTTTGAATGGTCAATCCACACAAGCAAAGTACCAGCAAAGGAGGGGAAAAAAACTCCAGAGATGTTCCTGAGACAGGAAGTCTAGCCTTGCCAAGAATGTAATAAGGGTTAATGGAGAGGCAGTTTCTGTAAGCAACACCAGAATGTTTCCTTCCTGCCCTCCTTACAGGATTAGGCCATTAATTTCTTCTAACAACCAGTTCTACAAACTGCTTAGAATGTTAACAACCGGTTCTAGAGAATAGGTAGAATCCCACCCCTGATTGCCATCCCAAAGGTTTGAAATAGCCCAGTACGTTTTTCAGTATCCAGTGTTCACAAAGGGCTGTCAATCAAATTGACATCATGAACAACAATGATACCCAATTCTGAGCAGGAGTGGTGACTTGTTTGGGGTTATTGAAGCCAATGGCTTCAGCTGAGCCAACTAAGATACCATTTTGTTCTCTAAGCAAAGGTAGAAGGCTGTTCCTTCAAAAGCTGTGTATTAAGCCTAGTCAGTCCAGAACTTTCATACTAAATGCCAGTCAGAATTTCTATTACAGATTGCTGTTTCTTCCTATATCTAAGAGGGCTCTGTAATCTAAGTAAAAAAAAATCTACAAAGTTCCTATTTCAAGTTCCCAGTAAGGGAACTTTCATAGGGTAAATAATAGCTCTTAACTGTTTGCTGTTGGAAATAATAAAACAATATCTTCATAGATAGTAGCCTTAACTCATGGCAAGTATCTTTATATAGAAAAGAACCTCACTTTTTCAAGTCTTAAGTATATGTATATACATGTGTGTGTGTGTGTGTGTGTGTGTTTATGTATGTGAACATTTTCTAGAAAGCTACTGGATAAATGCCAAGGAAAGACTGATCTAATTAATGGAAAGGCTGGTTCATGAGCTCAGTGAATCTGTAATCCCAAAGTTGTGATTATATCAATGGACAGAAATAAATTTAAGACTATTATTTCCTATACAGTACCAGTCTGAAGCCACATATCTGGCTCTTTTGGGATACTCACAACATATTGTTGACAAAGTATGTAAAAATTGCTTCAGCATTTTTATGTCTGTGCGTATTATTTTAGTCCATTTAGAAAATGCCTAAGTTCCTAAGTACTCAGGGTGCTTGACACTCATAACCAACGTAAAATATCTGTGGCAAGTCATAAATAAAATAGCCATGTTAAAAAGTAATGTATTAAATAAGTGGAGCATTTATAATATCATTTAACGACATAAATAACAACAACAATTAATAATAATAATGTAACAATGCAGACGTAAGAATTGGTGATAAGAAAGACAAAAAAGTGTTGATAGCAGAGGAGGAAATACTGTACTTGGGGCAGCAGAAGCAAAAGAATTGGTTAAAATCACAAAATGCAAAGACCTGCGAATTGAAGTAGAACCGCTATGGCAGAAGAAAGCAAAGGTAGTACCTAGGTTCCTTGTGTATAATCCTGAAACAACTGGAGTACCACTTGAATATCATCAACATTGACAAAAACATCATCAGTCAGTTCTAAAGGCAACTTAACTTGGAAGAACTTAAATCCCCTGATGATACTTTTAACACCATCAAACAACATCTGCCAGGACCTTGGGAAGGACTTGGTAGATAGATAAAAATATCAGATCCGGTCAGAACATTTGGCAACAAACCATAATAAGATGATTGATGATGAGGACGATGACGATGATGACAGCATGCTACCCACCAAATGCTTTCTGGAAGCCTATATCTTAACTCAGAATGTATATTTACCAATTTTGGTATTTAAATAATAAGTATTTGAAGAACTTCATTAATCTTCAACCCACAATTCAAACTGCTAGCATTTATCATTAAATTCTGACACAGAAAGTTGTCTTATCCTCTATGTGCTGCCTGGTTTTCAAAGGACTGCTTTCTGGAGAAAGGCAGGTGATAAAAGGCAAGTGTGACCTCTGCAATTGTTAAGCAAGTCACCGCGGGTCATTAAATGCTATGTCACAAAATTGGGACTCTTGATTTCCTGCCAGCTTCCCGACTGATTTTGCTTGTCAGAACCTGGCTGTGAAAGTCTCAAATAGCTATCGTGTGACTGTAGGACATTATGATTGTTGTAACTGCAAGCTGATTGCCAAATGCCTACTATAAATCATGGTCACATGACTGTAGGGACATTGTGACAGCCACAACTCTGAGGACTATTTATAACTCTCATTTTTTAGCATTATCTTATCTTTCAATGAAAGCTGAATGAATGGTCAGCAAATGAGGATTATCATGCAAGAGGAATTCTTATAGTTTATGGAACCTTTTTGCCTTCTGTTAAAATCCTTCACCCCACCCTAGTCGGATCCAAAATGCTGAATGGGTGGAATGGATTAAAGTTAGAGTAGTGGTCCATGGCTTCCTCATCTTTACGAAATATTCTATTCTCTTTTTCACTGGAATACTTGTATCCTGTAGCGTGGTGCCTCTGCCTTTCAATCACATTTTTTGTGAAGCAGTAAAAAGTGGCTTAGATAAATGCACATCTGTTTAAGCACTGGTGCATTTTGCATGGATGGGCATGAAAACTGAACAATTAAGTCTTAGTTCATGTTAGGGAATTAATTTCATTGCAGTTCCATGTGATAAGGATTTTTTTATTTGTGTTTTTTGTTCTGCTTATTTGAAATGTCCAGCACTCTGAAAGAATGATGCGTGCTTCTTCATCCTCCACTGATGTGCTTTCCCCTGGTCCTTGAGATGAAAGGAGAATAGGTTGTGCAGAAAGCACTGCCTTGAACGGGAAGCAGTTTTAGAATTTGGTGAGGGATTGATGAGTTCCCTGCTGTCCGCTCTCTTCCCTTTCTGCATCATCACCAGTCAATCCCCTGAATACAAGAGAGGGATAAGCCCTCCTATGGATTGGGAATATTCCTGTGGATAGACCCTTCAAAATCCATGCTGTGGAGATTCTCAATCATCCAGGTCATAGTTGCTCCAAAGGTGCTATTTCCAAAAGGCAGCTGAATTTTCTTGGGGTTTTTTCCTCCTTTGAAAATAGGATCCATGATTACTTTTGTCCCAAGGCTTGAGCAAGCACCAAATTCCATTTCTATATCCTTCCCCTCCATCTCTGCTTTGCAAAATAATCTTGAACAAAGCTGGTCCTGAATTTTCTTCATATTTTGATGCTATGAAAACTAGGAAAAGGGAAATGTTGGATCCAAACCTGAAGCTAGAAAGTTGGAAGGAAGAGTGTGAATATTTACCAAGTCCTTCACCGAGGTGAAGAAGAATGTGGTGGACTTTCCATTGGAGACCTCACAGTCCCTATTGTTATGTCCCAGGAAAAAGTAAAGGAGGTAAACTTAGAACCATTCTCTCCTGCATCTTGCTGACTAGGCAATCTGCCTCAGCAAGGAAGTGACTCAAGATGGAGACCCTTTTGTGATGAGTCTTCCATAAGTGCCGTAGCAAGCAGCCACTTTGCTGCTGGGCCAAAAAGGATGTGTGGATGAACACTATATCTTCTTTATTCTGTGTTCTTTCACAGACTCTCAATTGGGTAAAGGGTATGGACTCTACTGTGGTTAGAATGCAGTACTGCAGGCTACTTCTGCTGGCTGCCAGCAGTTTGGTAGTTTGAGTCTCACCAGGCTCAAGGTTGATTCAGCCTTCCATCCTTCTGAGGTGGGTAAAATGAGGACCCAGATTGTTGGGGGCAGTAAACCGTATAGTGAGAGCTGTAAAGCATGGTGAAGCAGTACATAAGTCTAAGTGCTATTGCTTCTGCTATTGCTACCTTTCAGTCATCTCTTTTTAGAGGCGGGTGAAGGACAATCTTCAGGATAGAGAAATGCCAAGACCTGAAGTTCAGATATCTTCATGCAATGGCTATATTTCACAAAAGCACATTGAGGTAGATAACATGATGGATTTTAGGAGGTCATCATGTTTAAGTATGATTTATGAATTTCCTCATTTCTGATTTCTGAAATCAAATAAACATGGTGTTCATGTACACTGAATAACCAGGATTCACCTGTTATAACTATTTACCCAGGTCCCCCTTCAGCATAGAATTGTTTGATATGGGGTTCTTTTTTCCTCGTTTGTTTATTTACTACTTTATTTATTGGCCCAGGGTTGTTGAAAGTTGGGTGGCATACAAATTTAATGTGCTCTCATTATTATTACATATACAACATGTGTGATCACAGCTGCCAGTTCTTTAGCTGGTGTTGGCTTTCGTGCACATCGAGTTCCTCCCAAAAATCTAGGATTTCATAATGTATCAACATAGTACATGTTTGAATCAAAGCAGTGTGGATTTTTGTAATTGGTGGATGGAAATTGTGTCAATGCACAGACTTTCTAAGTGTTGCCCTAAGTGTTGCTTTTTGTAAAGGCACCCAGGGTGTCAATAATCACTGGACCTACCACAGCCATTTTATGCCATAATCTTTCAACTTTGAATTATTATTACTTCAATGGCACCACCCCACCCAACCCATGCTGGCAGAGGAGGCACACCAAAACCCCCGTCAGTCAAGGAATTCTGCCTGGTGTGGTCCAGGAGAAGAGCCGTCTCTGCTGTGGTTCTTGCTCCTTGAAGTAAGATCCATTCCCACCCTCCTGGGCTTCCACAGGAGCCTAAAGACCTGGCACTGCCAGTTGGCTTGGGAGCCTAATGGGGAAATATTACAAATATTATAGAAGACCCCACTTCCCTTCCCACACACCCTTCTCCCTCCCTCCCCATCTTTAATTATAATTTGTATGTTATTTGTATGTTATGTTATTTTTCATGGTTTCATTGCTTTTAATGTGGTAAGTCGCCCAGATTTGCCTGTAGTGAGATGGGTGGCAAATAAGATTAATAAATAGACAGATAAAGGTTATTATTATTATCATCCCTTTAGTTGGCATGAGGACCTGCTACTCTTTTCTCAGAAATCTCTGTAGAGGTTCCCTGATCACTGAAAATCTAGATGTGTGAACAAAAATATGTCCTGCAGTCTTGGGAGGAAAATTGGATGTGCCAAGATGAGAAGTTCAGCGTTGTCACTTAGGATGGAAATCGCGGGACTGCAAAGAACCATCCATGCAAAGGTGAGAAAATGATTGGTACTTACTTTCCCAGCAAGGACAGAAAATGGAATGAAGCTGGGGGGAGGGGGAACCACGAATGGGATGGGGGGGAGAGCAAGATGCACCATATTCAAAATGGAGACGTGGTTTGTAATCCAAACATCAACTTCTTATTATTAACCTCATTTCCAGCTGCTTTGGGGACATGAAACCGGCAGCTTTAGGCTGCTATGCAGAATACTCATAACTTACTAAGCGTTATCAGATTCTTGCTGTAAATAAAGAGCATCCATGAATATGACCTACTTTACAGATGGCTGTATTTAGAATCCAAATAATCTGTGAGAAGTTATTTTTAAACCATATTTAGGATTACGTCCTTGATAAATCTGATTGGTTTTCAAGTACTCCACCAGGAGTATTAGCAACCCCAAAAGCAAAGACTTCAGAAATCTCCCCTTAATTAATTCAATAAAATGTTTAAAGTTCTTCCTGGATGTATGTGTGTGGGAGAAACAATCTTCAGGGATTTCAGTATTCTGAATTAGTTGCCAGGATAAGCAGGAACAATTTGAAGGGAGAAAGTTAGCATTCTTTTGTGAGGGGACTGATCTGTTCATAAAGTAGGCAATCAAATTCCCTGTCACATGTTATGCTGACAGAGAGCTTCCCTGAAAAACCTTAGCTGAAAATCCACTGACATCTTTGTCAGCTTGACTATTTCTGCTTAGGGCCGCCTAAAAACGTAGGATTAACATTAATGGCATTTGAGGTAGACTAACAGGGGGAAGAAATGAAATCCATTCTGATCTTATATACATATGTCTAAAGCCAGAATAACTCCTAGGAAAACAAGAGGAATTGATTTGCAAGACCCTCTGGCTTCCGAAATGTGATGTGTGTTACAGATGATATTCATTTTATTTTTCCTTCAGTCTCCAAGGGATGTTGATATTATAATACAGGTGAGGACATCCTTCTATAATTAAATCTTTAAATATAGCATGCTATGATAATACTATAGGATCTTTTTCACCCCTTAGGGTCAACTTTTATGAAAGGGAATATTCATGAAGTCTTGGTACATATCCAATTTTGTACTTGGAGAGCATTTTTTTAATGTTCACCTAAAATGACTCCCTAAATGGGCTTGCCTGTTTGAAAAATTATTGATGGAATGGCTCTAACTAGTCCCCCAAAGGCTCACAATAGGAGTCCTGACATTTCCTTCCACCTCCAATGTATATTTTTGTTTGTTTTCTGGACAAATAAACATGGAAACTAATCAAGGAGAGAAGCAACCTGGATTGTGGAGAACTTCCTCACAGTGAAAACAATTAACCAGGGGAAGAGCTTGCCTTCAGAAGTTGTAGGTGCTTCATCACTGGAGGTTTTTAAGAAAAGACTGGACAGCCACCTGTCTAAAACGGTATAGGGTCTCCTGCTTGAGCAGGGGGTTGGATTAGATGACCTCCAAAGTCCCTTCCAGCTTTATTCTGATTGGAGATTTGATCATTTTCCAAAAAGAGAGCAAGGCTGGAATCAGGCTTCAAGGTTTATTCCCCCTGCCCCCCTAAGAATATCTCTTGGAATTCTGTGGGTTGGGAATAAAGACGTTGGTGGTGGGGTTGATGGAGGAGACTGTTACTTTTCTCTACTCCTTGTATCTTCCCATTTATTTAATCTTTGAAGCATTTTTAAAAATCAAAACATGAGGCATCATATATGCAAGACACCCTAACTGCTAAACAGGGTGAGCTTTAAAACATTTTTGTCTGGGCTTCCGGTTTTGGACTTCCCCCAAAGATGGACCACTGACTGCGATTGCCCACAGCTTTGGCCTGTGCTTCTTCATCTGAGAGCCCTGATTGGCTAGATCTGGGGCAAAAGCTGCCTCATAGGGATGGCGGAGGAAGGGGAGACTGTCAGCTGGGTAGAGGGGTGTCACAAACCCCCTCCCTGGCTTGGCAAAGCTCCCTCCTGAAAATGTCTGAAGTGGTGGTCTAAAATCGCCACCCTGAAGGGGAACAGTAAGCTGGAATAAGAATGTGCAGGAGAGAGAAAGAAGCGGACAGCATGAGAAATGGGATGCTATAACTAAATGAAAGGTACCCCAGGATTAATTTTAAATAATTTTTTTAAAAAAAGATTTGAAGCAGCGAACAGAAAGGAGAAAATAAAGGTGTGAATTGTTTTTTTGATAGCGGCAGGGCTTTGAACTGAAAAAGGTAGAAGCTGGAAGAAGAAACTATTTAACTGATTTGGACAAATATATTCTGTTACTATATAAGTACTAATAAGGCTAACTTTTTCAATTATTAAAGAAAATTCAATATCAATTGGACTTGATTATTTTGGGAAGACTGTGGTTTAAAAAGCCCTAAACGGAGGAATTAAAAAAAAGGTGTGTGTGAAAATTTGTTATGATAAAGAGTGTCATCTAATGGTTAAAGTTAACTGGTTTTTCTTACTAAAGGACTCTGTTTCTTAAAAATCTTAAGGAATATTTATACAATATAACAGATCCTTGAAAAATTGAAACTTTGAAACAAAGAAATAAATAGGAAGATTCTGCCATGGGATTAACTGTTGATTTTGGCTGGACTTGGTATTGGTCTAGTTATGAATTAAAAATTTGACAGGAATAAAACAAAAGCTGACTGTTGGAAACTAACCTTATAGACACTATTTGGACTAAATTACTAGATAAAAATGTGTAAAATGGCGATATCTCTTATGGAATTAAAAATGGAATTCAGAAACATGAAAGAAATATTACAATAACATGGTGAATAGTTGGGTTATACTTTAAAATTCTTGGAAAAAGTGATCTTAGAATATGAACAACAAAGACAACAAAGGCAAAAAATGGAAGATGAGGTGGAACTGACTACAGAAGAGGTCATTTTCAACTATCATCGGGAACAAAGAACTTTGAAAAGAAGGAGGAGAAGAATGGGAAATAAATATATGAGATGTAAGAAGTTAAATAAAAAGGGAATATTTGTAAAATTAAAAAAGGTAAACCGAAACTGCAGAAAATTAAAGGGTGGAAGGAAGCTATAAATAGTGAGGGGGATAAAAACTGGAGTGGCAGAACATAGGAGAAAATGAAAGGAAAAAGAAGGAATAAGAAGCAGAAGTTGGAAACAACACAACATGGGAATTGTAAAAAAAATGAAAAGGAATTGTTTATTTAGAAGGCATAAAGACAATGGCTAACTAATATTTTAAAAGAGGATTCTGCAAGGTGAGGAGGGGTAGTTTAAATATAACTAAAGTTATGAATACTGTAGGAAATAGGGACATATATTATTAAAATGGAAAATAGAATTGATACTCTTTGATATTGGAATGTAAGCTCTTTTCTTACACGTATAGAGATGAATGCATAATTAATGGAAGATGTTTATTAAATATATTGAAATAATTGAAATGAAATATGAGGGGGGTTATAATGGAGTAGACATTTTTTAGTTTTGGAAAATAGGCCTTTTTGTTTAAAGGTATAAAGATGAATGGAATAATTAACGGAATATGTGTATTAAAAATAATTGAAATGATATAGGAGGAGAGCTGAAATGGAATTAATTTCAGAGTTTAGGATTAAAGGAATAGATTAATATGTTTTTTTTAGTCTGAAAGCATAAATAATTTTTATGAATTTAAGAAGGGGAAAAACCATGCAGAATCTGATTTATATTTATTATGTAGTTTTAAAAGGATTATTAATTTCAATTTTTTAGGTAATAAAAGTTAAATGTTCATCAGGATTAAAAGGGGAGATAATTAGTGAATATGTAAACTTTAGAGGTGGCACACTTAAAATTGGTAATTTAAGGGGAAAACTAACTTTATAGAATGAATGTATTAAATTAGATTTTATGAATGGATGCAATAAGAATATGTGATGAAATATGCAAATATGACAGTTAAAAGTATCAATGTATAATATTAAGATATGAGCAATATTGGCGAATTAAATAATGAGGCAAACATTTGGAATAATATAATATAAAAATTGAATATGTAACTATGGTCATATTTGTATGTAAAGATGAACCTGTAATCATGCTGTTCACTAAAAAGAGACTTTTTAAAATGTAGAAAACTGAAATAAAACTTGTTTTTTTTTAAAAAAAACATTCTTGTCTGAATCTCCTCTTAATAGGGTAGCCCTTACTTTGCAAATGATACATTTTTATTTTGTATGAGATTTAAGACATCCATACACGAAGAATGGAAAACAGCATTTTAACA
Source organism: Pseudonaja textilis (assembly GCF_049901715.1). Lineage (NCBI taxonomy): Eukaryota > Metazoa > Chordata > Lepidosauria > Squamata > Elapidae > Pseudonaja > Pseudonaja textilis. The sequence goes on along the minus strand of NC_141990.1, from coordinate 122,039,664 downwards.
TATTAGGTTATTTGTCAAACTAGGCCCATATTATGCAACTGGCAGTAGTGCTCCAGAGCATTAGTGAAGAATCTTTCCCTTGACTGCTCTCACCTGATTTAGAGCATCAGAGAGATAGCCCTGAAGGGGCTATTCAGAATCCATTACATTCTTCCGGTTTGAGCTTCTTCGGTGACAGACCGAAACCTCGTCTCTGCAAGGCTTCGATCCGTGCTCACTGCTGGAGCACCCCGAGCTGGCTGGTTTTGGGGCTAAGCCACCCCATAGAGGTGGTGAAGAAGCGGGAGACTGCCTGCAGGGTTGAGGAGAGCCGCATCTCTTCTCCCCAGCTGGCCATTACTCCCTTTCCCAAAGGCGATTGTAGCGGTGGTCAGAAATGGCCACCACAAGAAGAACTCAGCCAGAGAAGAATGTGCAGGAGGAAGATAAGAGAAAGTTTTTGTTGACCGGGTCAAACAGCAAAAGCAACAAATAAGGTACCCTGGAATTGAAACTATTTAAAAAAAATATCATTGTTTCCTAAGAAGATTTTTAAGCTGCGAAGGAGAGAGAAAAGGGAAAAGATTTGTTTTTTCCCCTCCTTTTCCTATACTGACAGCTAAGAGACTTAAGCAAGAAATTGGAAAAAAATCCACTATATAAAGGTGTCATACTCCAATTAGTAACTACAGGAGAAAATTTGTTTAATGAGAAAAGATAATATGAAATTGAAACAGAACAGACAAAAGTATAAATATAATGATTTGAATTGAGATGAGATAATCAAAATAAAATTGAGAAAATTAAAAGGGGAAAAACTATATAGAAAACGTAGAATAATATAAAATATGGAATAGAACACAAAAAGGAGCATGAAATTGAGTTTTGTGTCTGCATAAAGAAGTTCAACCCGGGACCATGCTATTTTCAAAAAAGATGTTTTACTTGTATTTTGTATGTGTGGAAACCCAAATAAAACTGTATTTAAAAAATAATAATCTGTTACATAAATAAATAGCATTCCTGAAAGGAGCTAGTATTAAGAAGACATGGGCTGACTCCTCCCTGACTCACTGCAGTATAAGAGGGAGAAGAGATAGACTTGGAACATAATGTCCTATTTTATAATGTCTCACTGTCATGTTAAATTCTAGCATTTCTATAGTTTCCTGGTCCAGCCCACCTCAAAGGGCTGGTGCCTGGTTCCATCTTTTGTAGTGATGTCAAGGGATATGCAAAGGATGTGTCTTTGATATGCCTGCTTGTGAGACAGATCCATCAAACTCTGGTTCTTCTCATATGGTTGAGTCAGGTCATTCGCATGGACTTGGTCTGATTCTAATGTTCACCATACTCACATCTGATCAGAAACCTCTGCTGTTGGGTCTATGAACCTCTATTTTAAATTCTCTACGGCCTTGTATCTTGTTATACATAACAAGACATTCAAATAATATCCCTCAATCACTTTCTGATGCCACTGCTGGTGACAGATTAGTCAGAGGAAACTGAAAAATACCATACCTAATGATTTTTATTGACTGTTTCCTAGTATGATTTGATTGCTTATTGTACCCTATGACTATTATTAAGCATTGTACCTTATGATTCTTGACTTTTGATGAATGTATCTTTTCTTTTATGTATGTTGGAAGAAATATCCTTCTGGGTTCAGTTCCAAGTGGGGAAAAAAACACTGGAAACATGGAGGCGGTTTGGAAGGTTTAATGGTGGACTGGACCACATAGCCTGGAGCTCCAGAGTGAAAAGGAAGGATGATGACATGCTTCAAGCTGAAAGAAGAGATCAAAAAAGGGCTGAGGTGCTGAGAGTGCCTGGGTTTTATAACCTTTGTTGGGATTTGAATTGGAGCTTGTATTCTGATTGGTTGTCAGACTCCCATGGGGTCATGTAGGGGCAACTCTGTAGGCTGTCCTCAGTTCCAGGCTTGGTTGAACCTTGCTGGATGATGATGCACTGAAAAGGGCTTTTGGCAATTGCTATAGTTTTACCTGGAGATCTTTGTTATATAAAGTATTCTGTCCCAGGCCTTAATGGCCCACCCATTAACAAAGGTGAGTTTCTGCTTCTGAGATGAGTTTCTGCTCTTGAGTGTCTACTCTTTTTAGGGGAAATATTCTATCTTTTAAATATTTCCTAGGATATTTCAATTTTCTAGGAGAGGTGTGGGTGCTAACTTCCTACATGTACACTGATCTATTCTATTCTATTCTATTCTATTCTATTCTATTCTATTCTATTCTATTCTATTTATATGCACCAAGACAAATTCCTTGTGTGTCCAATCACACTTAACCAATAAAGAATTATATTCTATTCTATACAAGCGCATCTAAAAGCACCTGGTCCACAGAAAGCATGTTTGTCCTTCAGCCTGAGACTGACATTCTGCATTTGATAAAGTGGATCACCTATTGGTTGATGCGTATCGTGTTGCAATCTTTCCTCTTCCCATCATAGACAAATTGCTGGTGTGAATTTCTGTGGATTGAAATCGAGTTAAGGGAAATGTGGTTTCTCCAAACTTACTCTGTTCTGGCTTTCTCTGTTTGTATCATCCACAGATATTCAATCAGTCTCTTTATAGAATAAGTACTATTCCCAACACTTCCACCAGTGATGAGGAACTTGAGTCTTGCAATTCAGCAACAGCTGTAAGGTCATAGGTTTCCCATCCTTGCCTAGGCCAAGCAATAACATTTGTTTGTTCATAAGAACCCTTTCAGACAGTCTGAATAAGCCACATTTGACCTGGGATCCAACATACTACAGACTAGGCCCAATAGGTTGAAGTTCAATTCAATTAAAGTTCAATTCTTAAAAAACAAACAGTCTTTTTGATCTCATGACCCTATGTTGTTAACAATTATTGAGAATCCCAAAGAGCTTTTGTTTTTGTGGGATATGTCTGTCAAAACCTACCATATTGAAACTTTAAACTGAGAGTTTAATATACTTTTTTGACTTACAGACCCCTTGAAAAGGTCTTGTGGATCTCCCATTTTCACCGATACATCTGTGCAACTGAATGATGGTGGAACCGTGCTTTTGTACTATGGTGCCACTCTCATTTTGAAGCCGTGTGAAGTTAGAATAAGCAGTGGTCCTGAAATGGGAAAAACTGCAAATGAGCTTATACATAGAAACAGCTGCCTACATAGACAGCTGACATGAAGTGATGAGTAAAAAGGCCTTCTGTGATGCACTTTGATATTTAAAGTAAACATTAGGGATGTGTTCCAATAGCCTTATTCCTCTTTTCTTTCAAAGCTGCTATATTTTAAGTTGAAACAAAACAGAAGCTGTGTACAATGTAACTCAAAGATCAAATGGTGATTTAGTGTTCAGTTGTATGATACTTTGGGTTTTTTCAACAGTTTATTTCAGTTTGCGGTAGAACATTTATATTCTGCTAAATTGCTTTGCGGTTATGGCCACAGACCTAGAAAGCTAAACAAGTTAGGAAGTCTACAGTACAAAAACATTCACAATTCTCATGCTCTATGTCCTTAATTTAACTTTACAGCTTCCTCTAATATATCAGAATTCAAAAAAGACAAAATTGCCCGATGGCGTGACCTAGATAAATAAAAGAATGGAATGAGAAGGATTTTTTTTTGAACTCCAGTCCAAACTATTAAACTTCTGCATTCCTTGTTTCATAAGTAATACTTTAAATCCTGATTTCTTGACACTTGCATTATTTGTAACTTATCTGCCAGCTGCTGCGGCTAAGTGTCAATCTGCTAAAGCATGAATGAAGCCCAAACCCAGTGACAATAGCCACAAGCAACAATTCCTTCACAAAGAGGTCAAATTCTTCAGCATTCCAAACAACCTGCTACAATATTATCAGGGCAAAAGTCATAAGAAGTGATAAAGTGAGGGTCCTTGGTGCTTTCTGAGCTTGGTTATTTTCTTGCAGACATTTCATTACCTAGACTAAATAACATACCAATGTTAGTCGCCATGGCACTGATGATGTTACCTAGTTTGGTAATGAAATGTCTGCAAGCACACAACCAAGCTCAGAGAACACCAAAGACCTCTCCTTTCAACCCTCAGCTACAAATGTTCTCCTTTATAAGTTCCCAATGGAGTTACCATTAGTGCTCCAATATACATGCACATGGAATGGGAGTTTGATCTGTGTTTCTCATCGGTATCTGTTATATTGGCAGTGAGTTGGTTTGGTTTAGTGGTTAAGGTACCTGGCTAGAAACCAGGAGTCTACGAGCTTTAGTCCTGCCTTAACCATGAAAGCCAATTGGTTGACTTTGGGTGAGTCACTCTCTCTCAGCCCAACTCAGTTGTTGTTGTGGGGAAAATAGGAGGAAAAAGGAGTATTAGGCATCTTTGCCACCTTGATTTATTTATATAAAAAATAAAGGCAGGATTAAATAATAGTAATACATAAATAAACCCACGAGATAGGCTGCTTTTGCATGTCATGTAAATATTGATGGAGGAAAAATTGTATTCCTTGCTAGGTAAATATGTTCAGTGTGATTTTTCATAATCATTTTTTTTTTCTGTCTATAACTTGATTCAGAGTTCATGAAGGGAAGCTTGGTGCTTGTTCCTAACACAAACCTTTGTAGATGTTACAAATGCCAAGAGCAATCATGTAAGAATATTATACTGTTTTCTCCTCTGCTATTTGTTTGCCTTATTATCCTTTGTTAATAAGGAGAGTCCAGGAGAATCCTTTGTTTCCTGAATCTAGAATTTTAATCGAATCTGATATTATTATTACATTCATCAATATGTTCATGTATGGAAATAGAAATTGCTAGGTTTCTCCACAGTAGAATAGCCGTCTTCAATTATATAGTAATGTGTTGGAATTTTGCTTAACAAGCATAGCTGAATTTCTAATAGTATGCAAAAAATAATAATAATTTGTGCATAATATTATGTGATTAGATTGGATTCAGTAATATATTGGACAGAAACAAGAATAGAAGCTCACTTTTTACCCTTCTAACCTGGGAATATTTTACTTTTACTAACCAAAGAACCTCTAAGACCACCCTCACCAACAATGACAAGGACAAGCCATTAGAACAGGGGTGTCAAACTTGTGATAAGACACTGTCATCATGTGATGTATCGCAACTTCCCCACCCTTCGCTAAACTGGGGTGGGTATGGCCAGTGCATGACGCATCCGGCTTGTGGGCCACGAGTTTGACACCCCTGCACTAGAATATAAACTTACAGCAAACTGCATTCCTTACTAGCACTGAGGATGTAACCTAATTTGGGTAATGAAATGTCTGCAAGAAAACAAGCAAACTCAGTGAGCACCAAGGACACCCCCATACTTTACCTTAGTAGGGTGACTGGATGGTACATTTCCAACTTATTGCACATGGAAATTGAATGGGCTGATAACTAAACCTTTCTTTCAGTAGGGTTATGGTATTTGAGCATCTTGATCTGAGCATCAAGTAGCTGGTAGCAAGAAGATACCAGAAAAACTCCTAACACTTTGTTGCTTTTTAGAGGTTATACTAACTTTTTAAATCCAGGTATGATAATCTATTTCAACAGTGAAAACAAGACAGAAAGCTGATTTAGCAGATAGACTGTGGGAAGATTAGTTAGCCTGCAACAGGATTCATTGTTCACTAACCACTTTGATCACTGCCCCTTAAAAGATTGCTGCAAGATAGTACTGGAAGATAGTCAGTCATCCTGATGGGTTGATGCAATGGTCTTGTATCTGAAGCTTTTTTGAGGAGAGGGGATCAAATCGGACACAATTTCATATAGACAGTGAGAGACTTTGGGTCTAATTAAAAGTGTGTGAAGTTGGCTTTATGCAGTATGGATTGGTGGCCCTGTGTGTGTCGAGGAAGAGGAACCTGCAGTTGGGCACCTAGGAGGACCTGAGTGAATGAGTTGGTGGAAAGGTCTCTGGGGTTTTGTATCAGAGATCAGCAAGGACTATTTGACAAAGGTGCTGGAATCTAAGAATAATAAATACATATAAATAAGACAAAGATAGATAATAATGGCTTCATTGTTGCAGCAGATCCTGTTTCCAAATCAGGACACAAGACCACGAAGGGTAGGAGAATACAGGTTTATTTGCGCAAAAGGTTCAGAGCATTAGCATGGCAAATTCTGAACCCCCGGCTCTTCCTGAGGTGTTACTTTTATACATCTCACAGCCTCAGCCCAGCCCGGGGCGTTTCTCTTATCAAGCTATACCATATCATATGTACTATAGAAAGGAGAAGTGAATCTAATTAGTCATTTTACACAATTCAGTATATATGCACTTATCTTACACCCTCCGTTATTTTCCATACCCACCCTTGTTTACTGGAACATGTCCAGTTCTTTGGTTCAGTAATTTCGTGGTTTACACAATATTGTATTAAGCAACTTCCATAATATTTACTAAGAAACTTCTGCTAATTATGAGAATACTTTTTTGGGTAATTTTCCATTCTACTTCATTCCCCGCTTTGAAACTACACCTGAATCCTTAGATTATTGTGGAGTTTCACAGATAGGAGAGATATCTTCTACTGTGCTTAACTTCTCATATTCCCACAAAGCCATAGCCTTAGCTGCTGCCTTTTTTTCTACTAGCATAGAAAGACAGTCAGAGATTGTTCGTACAAAGATGGGGAGAATACATGGCAGAATAACACATCCTGCTGCTATCATTCCAATGAGTGCAACTATGGAAACCTGGTTACACTATAGGTAAAATGCCTGCCTACCCTAAAGCACATGTCACATGGCCTGGTTTCCCTTCCCTTATACTGGTCCTCCTCCTGATCCTGGGGTTCCTCCAGGTCAGTGGGGTCTGGTGAATACCACTCATCAACTGCATCCTTATCAAGGGGTATTTCTTTGTTTGTACTACCCTTCTTAGCCACTAACATCTCATATAAGTACATGGAGTTAAGGACAACACTTATTACTAACAGGATGGTTACAATCCAGATAGAGGGCATAAGGCCTCTGCGGATGCATGCAGTCTCCCGCATCCTTTGATTAGGCTCCATATTGCAATGGGGTATGTCTCCCACCACCACCAATTCCCCCCTTTCTAAAGAATTCCAGTTCTTAGGTATGCTTGACTTGCGATCTAAGTTTCCAGGGGAGACCCGTGTGTCGGGTGTTAGCTTCTGGGGTAACACCTGCAGGGGTCTGTTTCTCTTTGTCTCCCATTCATAGAGGGACAGATTCCAGAGTGTCACCAGAAGGGGAGATATTCCGTGTAGTCCTCCAGAGAGTTACCTTAAATGGATGAATCGGGTGGAATTCTACTTTCCACTGGGTAGGTGCAGCCAACTTAACTCGAGACCAGTGAATCCACGGTTTTATTTCAGCCACCTTAACAGCAAGGGGAGAACACATAACAACCGTATATGGCCCTTTCCACTTTGGACTCAATACCTCCCTTTTCCAATCTTTAACCCAGACCTCCTGTCCTGGATGTATGTTATGTGGGGAGGTCACTAAGACATGGGGTTTACAGGTTAATACATATTGGTGTAAGCTTTGAACTATCGTATTAAGAGCTTGGACTTGTTGCATTCTAATTGTATCAGAAATCTGTACAGTATTTTGAATATTTAGACAAAGTAGATTGGGGACCCGGCCATATAATAACTCAAATGGTGAAAGTGAGACACCTTTCTGAGGAGCACACCTGACAGCAACCAGAGCCAAATTCAAAGCATCTGGCCATTTAAGGTGGGTTTCCTGACATATTTTGGCCAATTTTTCCTTAATAGTTCCATTAATTCTCTCAACCCTGCCTCCAGAGGGGGCATGGAAGCTACAATGGAGTTTCCAAGTGATACCCAATATTTTAGCCAGGTGCTGAGTGGCCTTGTGGATAAACTCAGGACCATGATCTGATGGAATTCTAGAAGGCAGGCCATATATGGGGATTATGATGTGGAGTAGTGCCCTGGCAACTTCAGTAGCCTTCTTTGTGCGGGTAGGGATACACTCAGGCCATCCTGTGTAAGTACATACAATGACTAGTAGTGCATTGCAGTGGCCAGAGCGAGGCATATCTGTGAAGTCAATCATCAGAGTATCAAATGGGTAACTACCCCTTGGTTGATGGCCTGGTGGTGGTTGGCGCCCTTGTCTAGGGTTATTTGCTGCACGAATTTCACACCTGGCACAGACGTTTGCTGCAATGCTGTGTATTTTGTTAATATAAACTTCCCTTTGCAAAGCCTTTGCTAAAGCAGTTCTCCCTAGGTGCAGCTGCTTGTGTACTTGCTGTACTATGTCCCAAGCCATATGCCCTGGCACGAAAACCCAGTTGTCTGGTAGGATCCACCAGCCTCCTTCCAGTTGAGCCTCAAGTGCTTCAATTTGGTTCATGTTTTCCTGGGAGTAATGTGGTTGGTGGTGTTTGTGTGGTGTCCATACAGTAAGGCATTGTGCTTGTATTATTGGAGCCCTTTGAGTCGCCTCTCGTGCCATTCTATCTGCTTTATCATTGCCTTTTTGTATATCGGAGACCACTTTTTGATGTCCTCGACAGTGTATGACTGCAACCCTCTGTGGGGCCCATACACTTTCTAGGAGGCGTAGTATTTGGGGGCCATACTTAATATCCTTGCTTCCTGCAGTGATAAGTCCTCTTTCCTTATATAAGGCACCATGGACTTGAACTGTGAGGAAAGCATATTTAGAGTCTGTATATATGTTGACACATTTGCCTTTTGCCAGCTCTAAAGTTAATACATGTAATTCAGCTAACTGAGCACTCGTGCTTGAAGGGAGGGGTTCTGCTTCCCAAATATCATCCAAAGTAACTACTGCATACCCTCCCGTCTAATTCCTTCCTGTATGAAGCTGGTACCATCCGTATATAGGGTGTAATTTGGAGAAGGAAGGGGTACATCAGTCATGTCAGGGCGGCTGGCATATGTTTCCTCTATTGTTTGGATACAATCGTGAATGGCTTCTGAGTTTGGTTCAGGCAATAATGTAGCAGGATTTAATGCAGTGGATTGTATAATATTAATCATAGGATTATGAGTGATTAAGCCTTGGTACTTCAGCATTCGGGGGTTGGTTCATTTCCAGAACTGCTTTAAGGGCATGGGGAGTATAAATGTCAAGCTCTCATCCAAAAGTCAGTTTACTTGCTTCCTGAGTTAAGATAGCCATCCCAGCCACAGCCTTAAGGCACGCAGGCCATCCTTTTGCAACATTATCCAGCTGTTTAGAGAGATAAGCTTCAGGGAGATGACATGTTCCTATTTTTTGGGTGAGGACACCCACTGCTACATTCATTTTAGTATCTACAAATAATTGAAACGGTTTGTCCAAATCCGGGAGGCCTAAACTGTGAGCGTACAGCAGTGCTTGCTTGAGCAACCAGAAACTAGTTGCTTCTTGTGTTCCCCACTGCAGCAGCTCCTTATCCTGTCCTTTGGTAGCTTCATAGAGGGGCTTAGCAATCAGGCTGAAATTGGGGATCCAGATACGACAAAAACCTGCAGCTCCCAAAAATCATCTCAAGTCACTCCTGTTGTTAGATGTCGGGAGCTGACATATAGCCTCTTTACGTTCGTGACCTAAGGTACGTTTCCCCTGCTCTATGTCATGGCCCAAATATCCGACCTTTTCTAAAACCAACTGTGCTTTTTCCTGAGAGGCCTTATATCCCAGGTCTTGCAATAGGAGTAACAACTCGTGTGTGTTCTTCCAGCAATTATCTTTTGTGTGACCAGTAACCAACGGATCATCCACATAGCTCTTCCACTATGATTGGAAGTGACTGGCAAAGCCTGGGGGGTTATCCTCAGCCCACAAATGTGGAACATTGAATTGCTTCCATTCACCCTCATCTCCCTGTCCCTTGTCCCTGGCCACCATGAGCCTCCACTCTTCTACTCTGGGTATTGTTACATTTATCTTCCCATATCCCAGTGTCATTGTTCCATCCTCTTCAAAGGAAATCTGAGCTCGAAGTCTGCACAACAAATCCCTCCCTAGGAGTGGGATAGGACAGTCTGGCATATATACAAATTGATGTGTTATGGTCTGTCCTTTAGTTGTGCAAATGAGGGGCTCCAAAAAGGGCCGCTGTAAAATACTTCCTGTTGCCCCCTGGATATTAATGGTGTGGGGGGAGGCCTGGGTTAGGGGCTGGGTTAGGACTGACCGTGTGGCTCCAGTGTCTGCTAGGAAGGTAATAGGTTTGCCTCCTATATTTAGCCGGACCATAGGTTCTGAGAGGCAATATGAACCCGGTTGATTTCAGTTCAGGGGGGTTCTTTCAAATCTTTCCCTGTAACCTCACCCTCCCCAGCTTCCTCTCGGGGGTCCTCAGAGGTGTCCTCGGAAATTCCCTCTTCTTCCATCTAGCCTCTTTTCCTTGTTCCTTTCTGCACACTCACCCTTCCAGTGTTCCTCCTTCTTACAAATAGCACACTGGTTATGTCCTAACCCTGATCTGTTGCCCCTTGCTCAGCTGCCTCCTCTATCTTTTGGGATCCACATCATAGCTGCCACCATTAATTCAGCTTTTCTTTGCATCTTTTGATCTTTCTTCCACTCTTCCTCTCTTATGCCCTGTTTACAAAAACCTTCTGTGCCACCTCCATTAGCTCGCTCATGGGCTTACCTAATGCTCCCTCAAGTCTTTGTAATTTACGGCGTATGTCTGAGGCATTTTGTGAGATAAATGCCATTGTCAACATTTGGGCATTTGCCGGATCAATGGGATCTATGGGAGTATACATGCGGTAAGCATCAATAAGGCGGGCATAAAATGCTTTGGGGCTTTCTGTGGGATCCTGCAACACCAGGGAAAGTTTTGACATATTCACTGAAGGCTTTCCTGCCAAACAGATGGCTTGCACAACTATTGACTGGTAGTCTTGTAAATGGTCCGTATCCTGGTAAGGATTCCATTTAGGATCTTGGGATGGGAAGTAAGCCTCAACATGTGCTGCTAGATTCCCATCTGCCCTGACTTCAGGCTTTAATATCTCAGTTACTGCATTCTTAATCTTTTCCCTTTCTTCCGGATTAAACAGAGTCCCCATAAATTGTTGGAGATCCATCCAAGTGGGATTGTGTGTGTCCACTATAGTTTTCACTAAAGCTGCTACTTCTGTAGGTTTTTCACTAAAGGGGCCATAGTGTAGTTTCCAGTTAAGTAAATCTGACATAGTGAATGGTACATGTTGGAACAATGGTAAATTGACTGATGCTGTGGGGTCCTCATGATCTGTTACAAGATGGTCAACCTGCCTAAGCGGTGCTGTCAGGGACGTTTGTTCTGTTTTGGCTCTTGTCCCTGCTGCCACTGGTTCAGCCTCTTGTTTAGGGTCTACCTGGGGGTCTACCTGGGGTTACCTGGGCAGAGGTCCACGGGGGTGAAAGGTCGGCTTGGGCTGATCGATCTATTGTATCTGGTGGATCCCCAGGGCTTCTCATGAGGGGGGATATCTGGTCTAGTCGGGCTATTAATCCTGATGCCCCAGAGGATTCTTCCTCATCTGACATCCTTCTTAAGCCAAGAGGGGGTACATATGGGGATGGGTGTGGTAGTTCTTCTGGGCAGCTAGTCATGACTGGGGTGGACTTATTTAGCTTGGTCAGTGGTAAGGTTCATGACACTAGGAGCCTACACTGTTGCCCTTTAATTTTTTTTAAGCCATGGGGATGGGTTAATAGGTCAAGTCAAACATCTATATAAGGAGCTTGGTCTGGGTGTCCTAATGTAGGATGGAATGCTAACTGATGAACCTGTACTGCTATAGAGGTGTTTAAAGTACCTATGGCTGGCCACCCCATTCCAAATGTTGGGCATTCTCCCTCACAAAACATCTGCACTTTATGTCTACTCCACTTAAGACCATAGTCCTGAGATTCATATGTTTCCTTAAAGTGTTTTAGCATACACCCCAATGAGGGTAGGGGCACACTTTCTCCACCTCCCATGAGCCACCCAGGTCACCAGCCAAAACAACTGGGAAAAGGGGTTAGAAGAAGGTATGAGGTCCTTCCTCTCTTGGTAACACCAGGGATTTCCACACAGTCACATCTGACCCAGGGAGCTGGGTGCACACAGTCTCCGATGGGAATTGCGGATGCCATTAGCTTTCTACTGGCCCACAGTGCTGGACAATCACAGTCACTAATGGAACTGCAGTAGCCGTTCACCTCAATCATTCCTGACAAGTCCTCCCACCTTTGCTTAAGAGAGGGTGATCAGTCCTCTCCTCCGTCCCTGCTTACAGGGAGGGCTTGCTTCCCAATTCCAATACTTGCCTGCAGGCATGTTCCTTCTCCAGTGGCCAGCTGGAAAATGTCCTGGTCTCCTTACCCTTCACCAGTAGTTCTTGGAGGTGTCAACTGCCATTGCCAGAACACAGCAGAATCAGGAAGTCCCTTGGATTCAAAGGACCGATGGTGCCTGGGATGTTCCCTTCAACTCACTGAAGCACTGGCACCCGGGGTTGACCCTCCAGTGGGCCCTTGCCTCAGGGCCCCTTGTGTTCCGGCAGAGTCGCCATAAATGTTGCAGCAGATCCTGTTTCCAAATCAGGACACAAGACCACGAAGGGTAGGAGAATACAGGTTTATTTGTGCAAAAGGTTCAGAGCATTAGCATGGCAAATTCTGAACCCATGGCTCTTCCTGAGGTGTTACTTTTATACATCTCACAGCCTCAGCCCAGCCCGGGGCGTTTCTCTTATCAAGCTATACCATATCATATGTACTATAGAAAGGAGAAGTGAATCTAATTAGTCATTTTACACAATTCAGTATATATGCACTTATCTTACACCCTCCGTTATTTTCCATACCCACCCTTATTTACTGGAACTTGTCTAGTTCTTTGGTTCAGTAATTTCATGGTTTACACAATATTGTATTAAGCAACTTCCATAATATTTGCTAAAAAACTTCTGCTAATTATGAGAATACTTTTCTGGTAATTTTCCATTCTGCTTCATCATAACAAGGCAGGACGAGAACTTCTTACTTTCCTAGCTTGATGCCTTAATCTCTACACTAGACTGGAAGTAGAGGATCATTTTGATCAGTCAGCCTGTGAATTGTAGACCCAATATGCTTCCACCTAGGCCCAGTAAAGATCTTTAATCAGCTTCAACAAACCTTCAAGAGAACAGCATATTGTCAAAACATTGATCAATGAAATCATGTAGGTCGTAGTTTGAAAATACTATATTCAGCTTCGTGTAGAATTGAATGAACAATGTTTGGCTATTATGGGTGTTTTCTTTTTTTTAAAATCAAGCTTGTCCAGTCAAAGCTATTAAAATTATTTATTCAAGTGCTTTTAAGTCATTCAGTTGTGTGACTTTAGGAGGCCACAGTATTCTTTTATACATCACTTGAAGCCAAATCCATAAAACCACATCTTCAACAAAATACCACACTTAAAACAAAATCGATAGAACAGTATCATAACAACAGCCCAGTGTCCTATCCATAATCACATTCCGCACTCATATTAATAGTATCATAACTCATGAATGATGTGTCTACTGACTCTGTAATTCAGAATGCTTTATGGAAACCCAAGCTTTTAACAATGTCTTGAACATCAAGGACACTGTTGTTATTTCTAATGATGGGCTGAGGCTTAAAGAGGGAAGAAAATGGGTCCCCTCCCATTGAACCACATTGAACATTCCCTGCAGGGGAACAAGATTCACAAGGAGTTTCATTGGTCAGGTTTAATGATGGGATCAGCTCCCATTCCTGCCTGAGCTCCTGCTCTAACAGTTTGAAAGCATGCAAATATGAGGAGATAAATGGGTATCATTTCGGGGGGAAAGTAACAGTGTTCCTTGTGTCTCAGTGTATAGTCATGCTGGCCACATTACCTTCAAACATTGCTGGCTCTCTCAGCTGGAAATGGAGATTAGAACCATCCCCTAGAGCCATAAGAGCTGTAATGGTGACTCTATGGCACGCGTGCCAGAGGTGACACGCAGAGGCCTCTCCGTAGGCATGTGAGCTGTCACCCCAGTTAAGCTCTGCTCCACATGCGCGCAAGCCTCTTGCTGGCCAGCTGGTCTTCAGGTGTCTGCCATGCATGCACAGGGGACAGGGTGCATGCGGGGGCACCATAGGTTCGCCATCACAGGCGTAGACTCATACATGGCCCTGAGCAATTGTCCATTTGGATTTGCTCAGCTTAACCTACAAGCATTTTTACTGAGCTGGTTTTCCTTTTCCCATCACTCCATATAATGAAATTATAGGGAGAAAATTTAATATGCTACCACAATTTAAAAAAAAAACTACTCCTGAATTTTAACTGTCGTGGTTCTTTAAAAAAATGATATTTAATCATAATCTGAAATAATTAAATTAACTTTGTTTAGAATGAATATTAAGTTTGAATTATAGCACTGGGAAATTTCAAAGCAGTTGGCTGCTGAAAATGCTGAACCTTGAAACTAGTTTTATATTCAACAAGCAAAGAAGCTTTGTCTGTGAATTATACTGAGGTTTTTTGTTTTTATTCCAACAACACTGTATTTTCTTCTGCATGTTTTTAAATGAATAAGTTGCTTTGCATGTTACATAGCAGCTCCAAGCTCTATGGAACTGGCAAGAATTTAAAATTCACAAGTCATATGCAAGCTGTCACTTTGACAGATGCATTTCCCCCAGCTATTTTAATGATAATTTTATTGATGGAATTGAATCCAGATTCAACTCTTTCTTGAATTATCAGATTCTTCCAACGTGGCTTCCTTATTCTTTTCTTTTCTTTCCCCATCTTCCCCTTCAGAAGAGATTGAATTCTGGGCCACCTTTTCCACTGACTGCAACTATCCCGAGATTTTCTTTTCTGTAGATGTGTTAGAAGTGTTGCTTGTTTAGTGGTGTTGTTATTTAAAAAAAAATTGCTTCTGCCTGTTTCTGAGGCTTTTGTCAATTTGAGTTCTTTGCTGTCAGATATTCCCATGCAGAACAATACGTACCATCTGGTGAAAGGGCAGGCTGAGGATTCGTTTGTCTTTTATGCATAATCCCCATACAAGAAATCTTGTCATACTAGCAGAATAAATACATTATTCAGTAAAACAGCTAGGGTAGTGGTCTATACTTCCCAATGATTTTCCCCTTCTGTAGATAGATGTCTGCAGATAGATAAATGGTATTTCCTTCCATCTGCCCTTCCTTGTAGCCATCAAAGCCATTAATGGAAAGAGTAGCCAAAACTCTACAGGGAGTCCAAAAGGAGATAATATTACATTTGTTAGTCAGTAATATACAGTAATTCATATCGCTAGCGAGTGAATTATACTGCTAGTGATCTTCTTGTGTAATATTATCTGTAATTTGTTTCTTACATTTGCTGGTAATGTTTTCTGTACTGCAATTCGTCATCTGATTTTCTGAGCCGATTTATCAAACAATTTAATACAGCAACGAGAACATTGTGACAAGTGATTTATGTCCTTCTCCTAGATGACTATTGTCTCCATTTATGGCTATACTATCTTCAATGACTTCAGAAGGCTATTGAAGGCCAATGAAGCATCTAATAAGCAGGGCCTTAGTGAGAGTTTTATAGCTAAAGAGTTATTTCTTCTTATTTATTTATTCAACTTGTACACTCCCCATTTCATCAAGATATGACCCTAGGTGACTTACAATCATTAAAAACGGATAAAAAAAAAACTCATTAAAACATCAAAGCAATAAATAGAACATTAAATTAGCTTAAAATTGACAAAGATGGGTGGGGAAAGGCAGCAAGGTGAACCCAGGGGGAAAGATGGCATCTTAGTACATTAACCACTTCCAGAATGACATGCGTCCATCAAGGCCCCAGGCCAGTTGGCAAAGTCATGACTTCCAGCCCTTTCGGAAGGGCAAGAGGTTGGGTGTGGATCTCATCTTGGGAGTCATGATGTTGCAAAGGTCAGGAGCCCTGGCAGGAAAGGCTCGTCTCCTGAACCCCACCAGTTGGAATTCTTTGACTGACAGATCTGCTGATGCTCAGGTGAGATCTCCAGCATCTCGGTCACTATCTGAAATATATTAGGTGCAGTAACCACCTGCTCCAATTCAGTCAATGTTTTGCTTGATTATAAAATCTCATTCCAAGATCTTAGGCGAAGAAGTCACAGTATTGCGAGATTGAGTACCACATGCAAGATTTTACAAAATTTCAATGTTCTTGTTGGAAGGGGGGATTTTGCATTGTATTTGTTAGCTCTATACACATGCTTCGCTACAAAACTATGTGATCGGGCTTAATTCTTGGGGAGGAAATTAAAAGAAAAAATTATGCCTCTGCCTACCAGCATCCATAGGTATTCATCTGACTAGCATCCAGTCATTGTGTGAGAGAGTTGAGGGCTGTTTGGAAACTCAAACAGTATTTGCTGTGTGAGCAAGAAGGACACAGCAAGGAGCCTAGGCATGGCTTAGCTCAACTGTTCTGAACTAAAGCTGCTTGGTGCTCTGAAACTGAAACTCCTCTCCTCTGCTTGTGTTTTGCATTTGGAACAGATCAGTGGTGGGGTTCAAATTATTTTACTACCAGTTCTGTGGGCGTGACTTGGTGGGCATGGCAGGGGAAGGATACTGTAAAATCTCCAGTCAGAGGTGGTATTTGCCAGTTCTCCGAACTACTCAAAATTTCCACTACTGGTTCTCCAGAACTGGTCAGAACCTACTGCATACCACCTCTGGAACAGATATACGAAATACTAATGCTCTGATGGTCATTTCAAAAAATCCTTTCTTAGTGAGCATCTAGAAGCCAAGAAGAACACATGTGCCAAATTTCACATTTGTAAGCTTTACAGTTCTGGAGATTTTGTGATGATGCGTGAGTAGTATTTCACTTTTATATATATAGATTAATTTAATTGGGGGAAAGAGAAATATCATGGTATCCATGCGCATCATATTGCAAGCTTCCAGCTCATCTCCCACTTCACTTGATTAAGAGACTAGGCCAAGATACTATCTGAAAGTGATTTTGATTTTCCCAAAACTAATTGCTTTGCTCAATACTACTGGTGTTTGATTAATATCTACTATGCCTGTGTTCCATTTCATATATTGCTGTTCCATAGTAATTGTCTATATAGTGAACTTCTTTGTATACTCCAGATGGATATGAAGATTATCCACATAAATTGAAACAAAAAAATTTCAAATTTCATTGTGTTTAGAACTGGAGTGAGTCAGTAAATTGACCATTTTTTCTGAGCTAACTTTAAAAGGTAGGGC
Organism: Pseudonaja textilis; assembly: GCF_049901715.1. Lineage (NCBI taxonomy): Eukaryota > Metazoa > Chordata > Lepidosauria > Squamata > Elapidae > Pseudonaja > Pseudonaja textilis. Next base: position 122,022,418 of record NC_141990.1, on the reverse strand, counting down.
ATAGGGGAAGGAGCAGAGATGCTGCCTCCTGACTAGGTTTCTATCATATATAGTTAAAAAAAGAAAACAACATCTGCCATGGCTATCTGTAAAAGAATTGTATCGCTCTCTTTCTTTTTTTCATTTATCCAATGTAATGATTTTATTCAGTTTCTGTAAAATAAATGCTGACCTTCTCTCTCACCAGGTAGATGCCATACTTCAAATGAAATGTTATCCCCAGTTCCACCTGCCAACAGAATGACAATTTCCCCCTCTAACCTTCTCCTAACTTTGATCTGCTACTTGTATTGTCTCTGATTTTCTGTGTGAGTATGTGTGTGAGTGTATGTGTATGTGTATTGGTAGGCGGATTTGTTTTAAAGGCCAGAGGATTTCCTTCTGCCGGTTTTCTCCAGTGCTGTAAGCCCTTTTGCATATTGCCAACAGTATTTAATGATCCTTGAAAATCTTTGGCTTACTGTCTAATTAGTGTTTCTTGTGGGAAAAAGTGACAGGAAAGTGAGGGCGGAGTCAAGCCAAAATTGATTCTTTGGGCAAACTGTAATTGATTTAAGTCTTAAGAGAATGGCCAAAAAAACAGCAAGACGGGAGGGAGAGGAGAGGAAAGAGAAAGAGAGAGAGGGCAGGGTGGGGACTTGTAACAAGAACAATATATAAAACTGTCACATAACACAAACTCCTGCTATGTTATATATACTTGATTAAATAAAATAGCAGTAATTGGGTTTTTTTGCTTGTTTTAATTAGAGTTTTCCTTATTTCTCCCTAACAATGAAAAAAAAACATTTTTCATACACACACACACACACACACACACACACACACACACACACACACACATATATATATATATATATATATATATATATATATATATATATATATATATATATATATATATATATTCCATACAATCCAGATTTATGGTGCAATTTGCCTGTGTAAAAGAATGCTCCAGGTAGGTCCTTTTTCACGAGTTTCTGATTAATGAGGAAAAGTTTTAATTTTCCCGCTAATAAAAAAATAATTTCATTTTACATAAGAGTCATCTGGGTTTATGGAGCAATACAGAACATGCCTACAGTGTGTAAAAGAATGCCCCTGGTAACATCCTCTTCACAGTTGCCGATGAACAAGAAATTTTAATTTATTACTGTTCTTTAACCATTTATAAACCATCTGCCTGTTTAGCCCACAAACTACACAATCCTATGTATATTTGGTCAGAATTAGATTACAATGAATGTAGTGAAACTTATTCCAAGCAAGTATATAATCAATACAACCTTTCCAATGTCCTACACAAGTAAACAGATTGCAAATGGCAGCCTAGATTATTTATTTGTTTGTTTGTTTCATATGAACCTGAAAGGCTATGCATTAAGAGGTACCATTTACACAGAAAAAGTTAAATAACCAAAATATAGAACAAAAGTGAGATTTTGAAAAATAAATAACCCTAGAAAATAGCTTTCTGAAGTAAAAAATTATATTTTACAATAAAGGATGTATGATCACCAGTTATACTCGATACTGATGCTTTGTTTGGCAGCATCCTAACTTGTTTTAATTGAAAAGAATTTATCAAGAAAAGGAAAGTCAAAGGTTGGGGCAGGGGGGCGGGTGTTAGAAAGGAATGAATATGGCTCACTACCACCATGTAACACACTAGGGACAAAACATGGATGTCCATTGGGGCCTTTGCAAAGAACTACCTTTTCAAACTATTTCAGTGATGTCCACCAAACAATATGTGTGAGCCATATTTCAAGGTTTACAGAAGAAGCATTGCAACCTAGATGTTTCTTTCTATATCTAAGAAATCTATACCCAATGATCTTTGAATATCTTCTGTCTTCCCTCAGTGACGGTCTGTCTCCTTTTGCTAAAAAGAAGAAGCAGAAGCAGAAGCATCGGAAGGCAGAGTGGTCAATGTCTGGAACACTCTACCTGACTCTGTGGTTTCTTCCCCAAACCCCAAAAACTTTAACCTTAGGCTGGCTACTATCAACCTCGCTCCTTTCCTAAGAGGACTGTAGGGGTCGTGCATAAGCGCACCAACGTGCCTACTGTCTCTGTCCTATTGTTTCTTTTATTTTTTTTTCTTATATGTATCCATTTCATGTATTCATAACTATGTTTATTCTTATACCTATCATCTTGTAAGTGATTGACAAATCAAATAAAAATAAAAATAAAAAGACGAAGAAGAGGAAGAAGAGGAAGAGGAAGAAGAATCCCGTGATAAATTGTAAATATTGTTGGACCGAAAGTCTAAAAGCCAACTTGAAACCATTTTTACTGTGGTTGTTAAGCAATCACCATGCTGCTTGGGGACTCACCTGGTTGTTTCCCTTGTTGAGTTTTCTTGTCAGAAACCAGCTGAGAAGATTACAAATCCTGATCACGCGATCAGAACACACTGAAGCCATTCAAAATGCAAGTTGGTTTTCAAGCATCCAAACTGTGATAACATGACTGTAGGATTGGGTGTGACAACATAACTTCAAGGTTAGGTCCTAAATCTCTTTTTCAGCACTGTCATAACTCTGAACTGTCATTAAAGAAATGGTTGTAAGTCAAGGGCTATCTGAAATCATCTATATGTCCTGTAAGCTGTCTTCTAAAGCCACTTGCGATTGCTCTCTTGCCCCAAACAGATATTATAAGAAATATCAAGCCATCTCATAGTATGAGCTGAAATCTAAAGCAATTATGATACAGTGTGTGATTTTTATTGGTGCCATAGTATCCAGAAACTACAACACTATTTTTTCTTACAACTCACATATTAGGGAAACTTTTATTGAAGTATTCCCCTTAGGATCTTCAATGTTTTCTACATGTTTCCAGTTTATTTATTCCTCAGTTCTTTAGCAGTGTCCTCCTAGTAGATGCTCAGAGGAGCTGAACTTTAAAATACTACAAGTCTTGTAGTATTTGCCAAGTAGTCCCATTCCAAACAATGGGAAAAGTTTGCAGTAATTGAAAGAGCTGCAAGCCGAAGACATCTGCAGTATCAGACAGATTCATTCCAAATGGAAAGCAGCTCAGCCCCTGTCATGTGTGAATGTGACATTACGATGCATGTTCAAAAGGGGGCAAACTTGCATCTCTACCACACAATGATAACAGTAGTTGTCATCCTTTGCTTTTGCTCTGAACTGTGTTGTGCCTCCATCCCATTCTGTCCAAAAGAAAGTTGTTTATAGAATTGGAGAACTAAGTGGGTGTCTCCTCTTTGTTTCCTATGGCAATTCAGATAAAATGTGGGCCAGCCAATCTTACGAACCAGTCTTTGTATTAGAAGAGATAATAGACCCATCCACAATGAGTAGAGAAGCATATCACCAGTTTGATGTAGGTCATTTGCGATGGCCTCAAGTCAATCTGAGAAGGTGACCATTTGCCACAAAAATGCCCAGTTCCTCAAGACAGCATCTCTCTCCCTCTCTCAAATGCTCACTGTTAAGAGAGAATTTAACACTTGTTGGCTTGAGCCTTGTGTCAAACACTTCAATTGAATTTCAAAATACTTCAACGGGGAATGAAAGGCCTCTTACTACCTTTTGCCAGGCATAGCAGCCTGTGGATTACTACATAATAATTTAGCCTATCCAACACCTACGTATTGTCTTGCATATTAATGTGCCTCTAAAGGCGATACCAGGGTTTAGTCAGAGTCCTTTTGACGGTCCTGATGTGTTGCTATGGAGATTTCAGGATTCTCAGTCATGACATCCTGGGTAGCAAATCAACTGAGCCAGCGCCTTCTATGCTTTTATTATCCAGAGCCCCTGCATAATCTAGGCAGGTTTTTTCAGGAAGCAGGACCTTCTTTAATCATCAAGCACAAATAATTGTACCTACTAGGAAATGATGGACTTATTTTGCTTTGGGTATCCCTTCCATCTGTCAAAAAGGAAGAGTCGGGAAGCAAAACTAAATTAATTTCCTTCCAAGTGGGCTGGGCAACTTCTGGAACCTCCACCAGCATGGGGATTTGATTTTTTTTTAAATCACTGATATGTACATAAAATTTTAATAAAAAATCTGGATGGTCTGCGTCTTCCTCAGTCTTGGTCCTCTACCAGAGGCCTGGAGGTTTGAGGATTCTGCACAATATCTTGGCTGTTCCTACCACTGCACTCTTCTGGACAGAGAGCTCTGATGTCGTTCCTGGGATCTGTTGGAGCCACTCTCCCAGCTTAGGAGTCACAGCCCTGAGTGTTCCCATCACTGCTGGGACCATTTTGGTCTTTACTTTCCATATCCTCTCCTTCAGGTCCTTGCTTTTTCTTCAGCTTCTCCTTCCCAATGTTGCTGTCACTTGGCACCACTATATATCTATCACTACTGCTGTCTTTTGGTCTTTGTCCATGATATCTGGATGACTGGCCAGTTTATCCATCTGGATCTGGAAATTCCATGGGATCTTAGTCCTCTAACTGTCCATGACCTTCTGTGGAATCTGTCTGGATTTTGGATGGTCTAACATATACACTCTGCAGATGTTCCTATACACAATGCCCAAGTACTCAGTTCTTGCCTGCATCTTACACCCTGCCACACTAATGTTGGACTGTCTCTGAGGCCTCTTTGCAAAGTCTGCACCTTGGGTCCTGTCTAATGTTGTAGACCCCTGCTTCTATGAATCTGATACTTAGTGTGGTGTTCTTGTGCTGTTATGGTCAGTGCTTTAGTTCAGCCCTTTTTGGCCACTGACCATCTCAACACTCTTTCAGGGGTATATCCCATGTAGGGTCTTGTCTTGCTATGGTGCTTCCTCTTCTTTGGTCTTCTTCTCATGTCTGCTGCTGCTTCAGCCTTTCTCTCAGCAGCTAATCTTTGGGTGCCATCTTACTGATGCATTCCTGAATGCACTAGGTTTCATCAACCACAGTGGCTTTGATACTCACCAGACCCTGCCTGCTCAATTTCTGGCAAGGGTACAATCTTTCTGTGTTGGACTTGGCATGGGCACCTGCATAAATTGTGAGGAGTTTCTGGATCTTCATATCAGTAGTTTCCATGTTCTTCTTTGGCCAGCTTATTATACAAGCAGGGTTCATTATCATACATCAACATGGCATATGTGCTGATAGCATAGGTTTTATTCTCATCATTGAGATGGCTCTTCAGGATCTGCCTTATCCTTTGGGGATACTTGAGATACTTGTCTTTCTCACCTCTTCCACCTCCTCATGGTCTCCATGTAACAGTAAGACTAAAAAGTACTTGTAGTTGGTCTTTATGTCTGCTGTGTTGGCCTGCTATTGTCCTTCTTACCTTTCTTCCATGTCTTGAATACCATCTGGCCATACCTCTCCATACCGAATGACATTCCAATATCCTCACTGTAGATCCATTTCAGGTGGATCAGCAAGTCAATGCCTCATTCAATGTTTGTGGGTGTGGCTTCGTGGGTGTGGCCACATGACTGGGTGGGTGTGGCTTCTTTTTTGTGTGGCCTCAATTTTGGGGGCTCCTGGGCAAAGCAGAAAGACAGTGAGGGGGATACCAACGTAGCTGGTCATCAGAATGGCTGATCATTGGGAGGGGGAAAAAAGAAATACCTTAAGGACTGACTGGGCGGGAGAGAATGCAGTCAGCAATGTCATGCATGCACGCAACGTTGTGCTTGTGCGATAAGGACTAGCTGGGCAGGGAGGGGAGGGGCGGGGAGAGAGGGGTAGGGCCAGCCAGGGGAACGATTTGCCGGTTCTCAGAATTGCACAGAATTCTAACAACCAGTAGAATCCCACCCATGACCCATGGCATAACCACTCTTCCTCCAATTCTAAGTATCCAATATAATTAGAGTTCACTTTTGGATGTGAAGTCCTATATTCAAATGTTTCAAACATCACTGAGAGTATCCTGCCTTTAATATTTTTATAAATAACTCAAAGCTGTAAATGTATATAATACTCTTTCTGCCTCCTATTTTCCCCACAATAACACCCTTTGAGGTGAGCTGGGCTGAGAAAAAGCGACTGTCCCAACGTCACCCATTTGGCTTTAATGTCGAAAGCAAGACTAGAATTACACCAAACAGGCTGTTTATTATATTTTATTTTATTAATGTTTATTTTATCAATTTTATTTTTTTAATGCTTTT